>NC_133127.1:74718362-75050237 GCF_048418815.1 Hemitrygon akajei
AAACGTGTAGCAGACTCGATGGGCCAAATGACCTAATTTTGCTCCTATATGTTATAGTCTTAGTCTCTACTGTTTACATGTGCTGCACAGTTCACATACATTTTGAATTATATTTTATTAACTTGTAATACAGGCAGTCCCCGAGTTACGAAAGTCCAACTTACGGACAACTCATACTTGTGAACCGAGGAAGGAGAATGCCATCCGCCATTTTAAGTTGGATCGCGATGCCGTCAGCCATTTCAAGTTGTTGCCATTGACACTGCGTTGAGTGTTTAACTTTGTATTTGGCTTGAATTTTTCTTAACAAGATTCACCCTGACCCCGCACCCCCCCCCCCCCCCTTCTGTTTGGCTGGTGGCACAGTCAGATCAGCGCCGGGCTAGAGAACAGAGGGTCCCAAGTTCGATTTAGTGACAGACCGCTTCCGTTCCAGGTTGATATCGATTCAGTGACTCCCATACCATCCGTGCCGGGTTGATGTTGAGCTCGCAACTCGACCTCGTAAAAAAAACACTGCCTCCTCCAGTTTAAATTCCCACACGGAATATTGTGGAGGATCAAATACCCAAACCCAGCACAGCCCCCACTTGTCCCATTTAACCTGTCTCAGTGCGGTGCAGTTTAGCACCCGAGGAATTCAGTGCTGTGGTCCTTAGGACCCAGCAGACCTCAGGAGTCGGCACAGGTCAGGACACACCGCCCGCAGTGTTTCTGTTCCATTGACGGGAAGCGATCTCGATTGAAAATAAAGTGGAAATAATAAAGCATTTGGAAAGAGGTGAAACACCATTGGTCATTGGAAAAGTGTTAGGCTACAGTCGGTCAACTATCGGAACAATTTTAAAGGGTAACGGATAAAGTGAGAGTAATGGAGCATGTGAAGGCCCTGCCCCGATGAAAGCTACAATTATTACTAAGCAACGCAGTGGTTTATTGGAATACATACATTTCTTAAGTGTTTTATATGCATAGAAAGGTAAAATATATACTATGTACTAAAACAAATGTTTGACTAACTGACGTTAAATAATACTGGATGTACTTGTTCGGACTTCCGTACAAATCCGACCTAAAGACGGACTCGGGAACGGAACTTGTACGTAACCCGGGGACTGCCTGTATTTTGTTTTATGCACTGTGTGTGATATCCGTGTTGTGGGTGCACTGTGATTCAGAGGAACATTGTGTCCTTCGCTTGTATAAATGTGCTGTCTGATGACAATAAACTTGAACTTGAAGAGTATTTGTGAGCTGCCCCAGCACTTCCTTAGGCTGCTTTGGTTGATAACACAAATGATTCATTTCACTATGTTTCAATTCACTATGTATCATAAATAAATGAGTACATTGATAGTCTGGAGCATGTCATTATTAAGAGAGTTGAGGTGTTGGGTGTCTATGGATGCTTGAGGGTGGATAAATGCCAGGGCCAAATGAGATCTATTCTAAAATGCTATGGAAATCAAGGGACTAGGTAATTGAGGCCTTGACAGAAATAATACTCTTTATTTGCCACAGGATAAGTACGAGAAGGCTGGAGCTGTTATTTATTTAATAAGTACAGCAAGAATAAGGTAAGTGGCTTACTGGTTGGTTAACCTTTTGTCAGTGATAAGAAATTTACCAGAGAAAAATCTAAAGGATAGTAATTTTGCAGCTGTGGATAAGCAGGTGTTAATTGAGGATAGCATAGCTTTGTGCACTAATTGAGTCTTTTAAAAGGAGGTAATTAGGAAGAAAGGTAAAGTGCATATAGACTTTGCCTATATGCACTTTACTGAAGCATTTGATGGGATCCCACATGTTAGGCTGGTCCAGAGGTTAAAGCACAGATAATCCAAAGCAAGATATCTAATTAGATCCAAAATTGGCTTGGTGATGGAGGATGGGGGTAGTGGTGGAAAGAGCTTTTCTGATTTCTGTTGTTCCTCATTCCTGCTACCTTACATTCTCCAGTACATCTGGCATGATTTTTGTATCTTCTATGAAAAAAATACAAAGTATTTGTTTAATTTTTGTCATTTTTTAAAATTCTCCATTACAAATTCTGCTAGCTCTTTGAGAAATCCACATTTGTTGTCACTGTTTACCTTTTTACCATAAGCTGGTATTTTCATAAAGCACTGTGTGTCTTTTATACAGTTTTAACTCTTGGGAAGCTTCACTGATGTGTTTACTTAAAAAGTTTATGTACATATCCTCTTCTATTTTGGTTTGTAGACAAATTAATTCTATAAACAACTAGATGTGTGTGTGTATATATATATATATATATAAAATAACATTTAGTGCCGAGCTTATGCAATCAGGTTCAGCTATGATACACAGAACCTACATTGACAACGTCATAGCCTTGGGGGGAAAATGAAATGATGGCGAACAGTTTAATAAGTATTACTTTCTGTAGAAATGATATGTTTTATATACTAGTTCTAAAGATTGTATAAGATATGAGCAGTTTAATGTATTTAATTACATAGGTAGGTATGGGTCATTAAAGACCTACATAAGCTATTAAATGAAAGGTGACTTGTAACATAATATGAAAGCAGCATCTATAGTGAGTGTACTTATTGTATAGCTATTTACTTACTGTGAAACCTACTTAAAATATACTATATTTTAAGACAGAGTTGACAAAATGGTCATCAACTTCATGTTTGCCAATATTGTGCATGTTTTTAATGTGTCATAAGATAATCACTTCTGCACTGATAGCAAGCATTTAACTCAAAGTGTCCTGTCTCACAAATGAACATTTTCAGCTTCTTGCTTCCACAGGTTGGGTTTACTATTCTGAAAATGCATGATTTCTTGTCAGGGAATTCCTTACAGAAAGAATGATGAATGTATCATATTGGCATTCATTGGGAATACTAGATGTACAATCCTTGGAATTAGCCAAGATACATCTGGATGCTGTAATGAGAGGCACTGTTAATTTTAGGTTGGACATCTGGAATTGTTTAACTGTATTCAGCCTAGGAGATTTTAATAGGATGTGGTGGGTCAAGATGGTTTCTTTGATCTTTATTTGGTAATTTCTGTTAAATTTCATATAAAAATCTTATGACAGTGTTGTGCAAGATAATCATGTTTTAATTTCACATTTCATTTGCTGTGCACATTTTTGCTGTGTCTTATAACAAACAGCAATTAACTCAGAGTGGATCAGTCAGTAGTACGTTGATTTTATTTGTAGCAAGGGAAGACTAGCACTGCAGAAGATCTGGTGATCACTTCCAAACGAAGGCAGCACAGTCATTCCTTTATACATATGTACATCTACTGCTTGTCAGTTCAAGGACAGGGCGCATTCTGTTTTTCTGCTTAATCAGTGTACTTGCTATTCTTCCAGTATTGGAATCTGCAGTTTGGCAAGGACTCGGGGTTCATTGACATAATGTTGCACAAACTCTATTAACAAAGCAATCTGGTATAATACAGGTTCAATTTTGTTACAACAAGTAAAGGACATTTCCACACGTTTGAGCATTCTGCAGTAAGTTGTACATTCAGAATTGATTATGATCTTTATGTTCTAAATGTATAATTTGTATTCCTTTATCTTTAACAAAGGTCGGAGTTACTTCACAAAAGTCTATGAGGCTGTTACCTGCATCAGGACGCCGAACTACCCAAAAGGTCAATTTTAAAACTATCAGTTAATCTAAGTTGATATTTTTGGTTAATTAAAATAATTGTATTAGTAGCATAAGTTAACATTGCAGGTGTTTTAAAATGTTATTTTCGTGTTAATTTAATAATTATAGTACATTGTGCGAGTTATAAAAGTTAAAATTAAAAATGATTTGTGGGGTTAGAGTTGAGAGGTGAGTAGTAGAAAAGAGGCAGAGAGGAAGACTCGGACCATTGTGGAAGAGAAAGAAAGATTAGCAAGAAAGTGATGGAGCAATAGGGGAAAGAGGAAGATGGTGCAGATTAGAGAGTGTGGAAGAGAGGAGAAAATTAGGGATGATAGAGAGAATGGGTGATAAGCGATGAGGGATGGAGAGGAAAGGGAGAGCTGTGAAAGAGAGAAGAGAATGAATTAGGAGGGAGATATGGAGAGGGAAGAGGAAGAGTTAGGGTGAAGGGGTAATTGAAGGAGAATTGGTGAGAAGAGGAAGGATGAAGAAAGGCAGAGATGAGAGATATTGTTGAAGCTGGGAGGGGAAGGACAATGTGTGAGAAGGAGAGGAGAATGGAGGGGAGAGAGAGGGAAAGGGTGAGAGGTATTTGGAGGGAGAGACTGGTTAAAGAGAGGGAGAGAGCATGTAGGTGTTGTGAAAGGTGAAACAAAGGGTGGGGAAAAGGAGAGAACAAGACTGAGGTAGGGAGAAGGGAAGAGGGCAAGAATGGTGTGGGAAATAATAGAGAATAGGAGTCAATAATGGCAGCTCTAAGTAATTTCTTATGAAGATAGTCATTTGATTTTCCATTTCCAGTGTAACTATTGGGGGAGGAGGTCAAGAAAGTTAGAACTCTACCCTTGGTAGAGGCAGGTTCGATTTTGTCATTTAAAAAAAAATGGATAGGTATATGGACAGGAAAGGGATGGAGGGTTATGGGCTGAGTGCAAGCAGGTGGGACTAGGTGAGAGTAAGCGTTCGGCACAGACTAGAAGGGCCGAGATGGCCTGTTTCCGTGCTGTAATTGTTATATGGTTATATGATAAAGCAACCGTTAGATTACCTAGCCAGGATATATTTGCCATATGTTAAAAAACTTATACTGGAATCTTACGTTTCTCTCTAAACTACCGTAGATTCCGGATTATAAGCCGCTACTTTTTTCCCACATTTTGAACAGCTTTGAACTCTGCGGCCTTTAATCCAAAGCGGCTAATACATGCCGCCTCGTAAACATTTTGCCTCGTAACAGTAGACCAATAAAATTGATGAGTAGTTCACAGAGGTCCAATGAAATTGTACGATAAATCAAGCGCACTTTCACAATTAAATTATTGTAAATCAGTCATTTGTACTCACCCTCATCAACATGGAAAATACTCGAAGAAAAGCAAGACCCGAGCGCATCAGACCCGATTAGACCCGATCGCGTTACGCAAGCGCGTCAGACCCGATTAGACCCGATCGCGTTACGCAAGCGCGTCAGACCCGAGCGCGTCAGACCCGATTAGACCCGATCGCGTTACGCAAGCGCGTCAGACCCAATTAGACCCGATCGCGTTACGCAAGCGCGTCAGACCCAAGCGAAAACGCTGCTTTTAAGTTAAAGGCTCGCAGTATATATATTTTTACCAGTCGCTAGGAGATATTGGAATGTTGTTCGTGCTGTTCAGTAAAAAAGTATATGCAACGTAATTTGTGTTACCGATACGTATGTATATTTAAAAGTAGCGGTGCGGCCTAAAATCCGGTGCGGCCTTTACAATTAAAAAATTGATTTTATTTCTAAAATTAGAGCCAGCGGCTTTTAATCAGGTGCGCTCTGTAGTCCGGAATCTACGGTAGTTAAAATATACTTTATAGACCTTTGTTATTTTAATGTCTTTAATTTGTTCTATTAGGTTGTTATTGGCGATCAAGATGGAGTGGTTACTTGTTTTGGAATTAAAAAGGGAGAGGCAGTTGTAAGTATAAATTTTAGGTATTTAAATAAATACCTGCACAGGATTCTGTAATTAGAAGAGAAGGAAATAAAGGTGGAATCCACAAGATTTAGACTGTGTGCAAAGATATAGAGTATTCCAAGTTAAAAATAGTTGAAGAAAGTTTCATCAGTTTCATTGGATGACATCAAAACATGCCCAGATAAATTAAAATTAAAGCTTGAAGAGTAAAACTGAATTGAAATTGTTTGTAGTCAAACAATTAAAGGCTTTTAAAGTTGAGCTGTTTTAGCTTCAATCTAAGTACATTCTTATGAGGGATTAAGGAAGCAAAATGATCAAAATATTAGAGAATGAAAAAGATAGTTTAAAAGAGCATGTAGGAACAATGAGCTAGTAAAATAGGCTATTCAGATGATCTAAGGGCCTCATCTTAGAATCCACCACCTAAGATCTGGCTGCGTGAGACAACAACAGTAGCAATGCCTGGATCTTGATTTGACACACTGATCACAACAGTTTATTTGGGGTAAGTATAAGACCTAGGCCAAATCAAACGCAATGGGTTCATTTGGAATTAGTGGGGAAGAGTTTCTTGACTTTGGCCTGAAGAACAATTATATATGTATTAGCACACCTTGTAGTTCTTCAACTGTTTTAGAGCAGATTTTATTTCTTGTGCTTGAAAATATTCCAGTGGCTTCTTAAATGTGTGGTGCTGATATACTTTAAAGGATGTGTTTTTAAAGCTGCAACAGTTCAGGAGCAGCTTCTTCCCCTTCACCATCAGATTTCTGAATGGTAGATGAACCCATAAACAT
This sequence comes from Hemitrygon akajei, assembly GCF_048418815.1. NCBI lineage: Eukaryota > Metazoa > Chordata > Chondrichthyes > Myliobatiformes > Dasyatidae > Hemitrygon > Hemitrygon akajei. The sequence continues at coordinate 74,724,762 of NC_133127.1, forward strand.
ACTTCATTATTCCTTTTTTTTGCACTATTTATTTTGTAATTTATAGTAATTTTATGTATTTAAGTTGTACTGCAGCTGCTAAACAACTGAACTCACATCATTATAAGACATTGATAATAAACTTGATTCTGTATTCATGGATGTATATTTGAATTGTATACAGCCAGTGTTCAAGACCTTGCCAGGACAGAAAGTTTCCAGGTTGGAACTGGGAGGAGCTGTTGGTACTCCACAGGAGAAGATCTTCATAAGTGCTGGTTCAGAGGTGCGCGGGTTCACTAAAAAGGGAAAGCAGTTCTTGTCATTTGAAAGTAACCTCATGGAAAGTATTCGAGCCCTGTAAGTGGTTTGTTAGTTATATCTATCTAATTTTGTTCAGATTTAATACATACTGTGCCATACAACATTCCATTAATTAGTGGCCAAAGGTAGTTACGATTACTCTCCTTCACAAACTTTCTGTAAGCTCACTCCTTTTTATTGCTTCTGAAAATGTATTCATTTCTCTCCCAAGTGTGCTTCAGTTTGGAATTTGCATTTGTTGCCCATTTTCAAATGTAATCAGGTAATATACAAATCAATATAAAGAAAAAGCTCCATCTGCAAAAAGTAGGATTTCCTTTTGGCCAACCATTTTAATCCCTATCTCCATTCCCTTTCCAACATGCGAAGATGTGGCCACTCTCAGGTTGGAGGTGCAACACTTCATATTTCATCGAGGTAGCCTCCAACCTGATGGCGTAAACATCTGTTTCTCCAGCTGCCTGTATTTTTTACCCTCTTCCTTCCCTCTTCTTCAGTTCCCCACTCTGGACTCTTTTATCTCTTCTCCTCACCTATCACCTCCTGGTGCCACTCTTCCTTTTTGTCCCATGATCCCCTCTCCTCTCCTGTCATATTCCTTCTTCTCCAACCCTTTGCCTTTTTCCACCTATCACCTCCCAGCTTCTTAATTCATCCACCCCCCCCCCCCCCCCCCACCACCCATCTGGCTTCACTTATCACCTTCTAGCTTGCCATTCTTCTCCTTTCCCCAATTCTTATACTGGCATTTTCCTCCTCCTTTTCCAGTCCTAATGAAAGATTTGGCCCAATAGGTTGACTGTTTTGTCATTTCCATAATTGCTGCCTGACTTGCTGAGTTCCTCCAGTATTTTGTGTCTGTTGCTCTGTATATAAGACCATAAGATATAGGAAAAGAAGTAGCCCATTCAGCTCATCAAGTCTGCCCCTCCATTCAATCATAGGCTGATCCAATTCTTCCAGTCATCCCCACTCCCCTGCCTTCTCCCCATACCCTTTGATGCCCTGGCTAATCAAGAACCTATCTAACTCTGCCTTAAATACACCCACTGACTTTGCCTCCACAGCTGCTCGTAGTAACAAATTCTACAGATTTACCATCCTCTGACTAAAGTAATTTCTCCACATCGCTGTTCTAAATGGACGTCCTTCAATTATGCCCTCTTGTCCTAGGCTCCTCTACCATGGGAAATATCTTTGCCATATCTAATCTGTTCAGGCCTTATAACATTCAGAATGTTTCTATGAGATCCCCTCTCATTCTCCTGAACTCCAGGGAATACAGCTCAAGAGCTGCCAGATATTCATACGGTAACCCTTTCATTCCTGGAATCATTCTCGTGAATCTTCTCTGAACCCTCTCCTATGTCAGTATATCTGTTCTAAAGTAAGGAGCCCAAAACTGCACACAGTACTCCAAGTGTGGTCTCAGGAGTGCCTTATAGTGCCCCAACATCACATCCCTGCTCTTATATTCTGTACCTCTAGAAATGAATGCCAACATTGCATTTGCCTTTTTCTCAACCAACTCAACCTGGAGGTTAACCTTTAGGGTATCTTGCTGAATGACCCCCAAGTTCCCTTTTGCATCTCTACATTTTGAATTCTCTCTCCATCTAAATAATAGTCTGCCCATTTACTTCTTCCACCAAAGTGCATGACCATACACTTACCAACATTGTATTTCATTTGCCACTTCTTTGCCTATTCTCCTCAACTATCTAAGTCTCCCTGCAGGCTTTCAGTTTCCTCAACACTACCCGCTCTTCCATCTATCTTTGTATCATCAGCAAATTTAGCTACATTAATCCTACAGTCCAAATCATTGACATATATCATAAAAAGCAGCAGTCCCAACACCGACCCGTGTGGAACTCGACTGGTAACAGGCAGGCAGCCAGAATAGGATCTCTTTATTCCCACTCTCTGTTTGCTGCTGACCAGCCAATGCTCCACCCATGCTAGTAACTTCCCTATAATTCCATGGGCTCTTATCTTGCTAAGCAGCATCACGTGTGGCACCTTGTCAAAGGGCTTCTGAAAATCCAAGTACACCACATCTACTGAATCTCCTTTGTCTACCCTGTTTGTAATTTCCTCAAAAAATTGCAGTAGGTTAGTCAGGCAAAATTTTCAGGAAACCATGCTCTGTCGTAGCTCTCAACTCACAATTAGTGCGCCGGTTATTTCCAGCATCTGCAGAATCTCTTGTGTTTATGATATACAAATCAATAGTCTTTTGTTTATTTTCACTCACTTAGAAGAAATACTTATGCATGTGAACTTGTGTTTTGAGACTGCTGTTGTAATTTTCATTGTACTTTGTCTCCTCGTAGGTATGTGTCTGGTGCGAATCTTTTCCTGTGTGCAAGTTATATATATAACCACTATTGTGACTGTAAGGATCAGGACTACTACCTATCCAGTGACAAGATCAATGATATAATCTGTTTGCCAGTGGAAAAAGTGGACAGTATTACACCAATACTGGCCTGCCAAGACCGGGTGCTTAGAGTGTTAAAGGTAATATGGCAGAGTGCTGATATTACATTTTGGAGCAATTCTTCTGAGACAGAATTGAAGAATGTGGCCGTTTTCAATGTTTGCATTAACTTACTGCCATGTTTTTAAAAATGCATTTAAGGATAAATATAGTTAAAATGGTAATGAATTAAGTTTAGTATTCTTCCCCTAAGATTGTAAATGATAAGCAATTTTCTGGCACTAATGTATTGATCCAGGAAACAGTAGAAGTATTCTCTCAAGCCTTTGCTTTTTCTGGATGTTGAACTGAAGAAAAATTCAATCATAGATAAAGAAAATAATGGAAAGATATTAAGGAAAAAAAAGTATCCCATAATAGCAAGTAGGAGATTATGTAGACAGTAGCATTATACCTAGAAATTTGTTGTGCAATACCACAAAGTCAGCATTAGCAGGAATGTTAAAATAACATTAACTTGTTTCACAAATGTTTTTGAGTAAGTTAATACTGTGCTAATAAGGTATGAAATTTTGAGTGCAAGGTGCTGCTGCCTTAGCACTAATTTTCCCAAGCAGGTGATGTCAATATGAGTGCATTAATCAACATTCATTTCTAGCAAAAATTTCAACCACTTTTAATAATAGCGAAGGGTGATACTGAACATTATTTGGAGGTCTGACTTTACTCTTGTGCAATTAAAGCATAATCCTCTCTCTTGTCAAATAAAGCTCATGATGTCTGGTCCAAACTGGAATCCCAGTCAACATAACTCGCTTAAAAATTAAATGGCAGGATAAATTATGTGAAAATAGAAATAGTTCCATAGACATTGTCACCTGTCCTTCTATTGTATTATATATACTACTGACCCAAAGGAGCTGACACTGGCAGCAGGAAGTTACGATGGTGGAAGAGAATGGATGCACTTTTAGAATCTTCAAGTGACAAATATACACAAGTATCCACAGAGCTTTCAAAGCTGAGGTAACCCTAAATAAACAAATTGCCTCAAAGTCTTTGTAGTTTGACTGTGCTGAGAAATGCCACAAAGGTCGAGAATAACTGCACTGGCAAAATGGGAATCTTTAATTTTTGATAAATGGAGCTTTTTATGCACTAACTTGGAGTGGGTATTTGGCTAAACTGTGAGAGGCTCCCAATAGTGTAATCATTTCTACATGGTGGTCATGAATCTGAAGGTAATTCCCAGGCATCCTCTGCAACAACTGCCCTTTGCTGTAAGAAAAATGGGCAGGTAGCATTGTCCCTAGAAGAACCCTGCCACCTTTCTTCCACTTGCACTGGCCCCCACTCCCATTATTATACAGTCCAGTATAGCAGAAGAGTGGTAATGTAACTCTTTAGGGTAGTCTCCTAAGTTCAGCACTATGAGGGAAGGTGCTGGAAATTCAATCTGCTAATGCCTGCTGTTCCTGAAGCTGAACCTATTAGTGTTCATTTCTAAAATAACACTAGTGAATATCTTGATCTTGTTTTAGACTTTTTTGAAACTCTGTTAGGTATTGGTTCTTCCCAAGTTATGAATGCCTGACTGACCAACCAAGATGGCGGCGCGACGCAGTTTGCAGCAGCTACTCCGGAGTTGATATCTGTTATTTGTTAAGCGGGGTGCTGTGCACAATCCTAATCTGATGAAAAATGGACATGGGAGCACAGAGGAACATCTGGAAATCTCCAGGAAGGCCTTCTTCGTTGCTGCTGCTATTGTGAGGTCCGGGTCTCTGCTGAGAAGAACAGGCCCCGAGTCCTCGGGGTCGCATTGCTAGTGGCCGTTGGCAGGGGCGTCATAGTGCTCAGAGAGGCTGTGCTGGAGGGAATGGTCGGAGGCTTGGAGGTTCGACGAACTTGGAGTCTGCTGCAGTCGGGGCGCTTTCACTGTGTGCTGTGTCTGTGAGGCTGGGTCCGATGGAGCTTTCATTGTGTGCTGCGTCTGCGAGGCTGAGTCCGGCGCCGTGGAAGTCCATAGCGGGGGTATTCCCTTCTGCCGCCTGCGTGGGATGACGAGTGTATCAGGACCCTGAGGACTTGTGGAAACTGTGTGGTGGTTTCTTTAGAACTTATAGTCTTTTAACATCTTTGGACTATTTTTACTGTGCCCATGGTCTGTTTTTTTTTAATCAATTATGGTATTGTCTGCACTGTTGTAACTATATGTTAACTATAACTATATGAAACTGTGGTTTAGTGTAGGTCTTGTAGCTTTAGTTTTTGGTTTGTTGGGTGGTAGAGTTTGTCTCTTGACTTGGTGTGTCTGGGTAATCATGTTTCGTCTGGTGGATTTGGAGCCCCTTTCCGGGGAACGCACTAAGATGGTAGCGCGATATTAATACGCGGCAGCCTCTCCGGACTCTGGATTTGGGGATTACCAAAAGTTATGTGGATTTTCTGGTGTAGTCTGTTTTGTCGTGTGCTTTTGTGATATCATTCTGGAGAACGTTGTCTCATTTTTTTAACTGCATTGCATTTGTGGTTTCTAAATGACAATAAACTGAAAGTGAACTGAACCTAGATATGAATAAGCATTTGATAGACTATTGGAATAGGTATGCTAATTGTTGTGAGGCTGCAGGCATCTTCTGCTGTGGCTTCTCTCACACCTACCTCCCACACTCTGAACTAAGCCACAACAATCACGTACTCGTGTACAGGTTCAAGCAGAGCAGGGTGTGCTAAGCAGACTCGCTCACACTCGGAGTATTCCTGTTCCTGATTGCTCTCCTGTCACAGCTGTTTCTGTGATACCCTCCCATACAGTTTTTATTTATTTTAACTTACAAACAGTTTTCAGAACAGAATCCTGTCATTACTGGAGGATTGCATGTAGATTGCTGATGAGTTCTAGTGCCAAGAAAAGCAGCACGGATGAATTTCTGTAGGTTGTAATCTCATGTAAAAATGGTGTGCCGCATAGCTAGATAAAACTGGTAAGAGAATAAAATATAGAGCAAGAGAATAGTCCCTGTTTCTATACTTGCATCATATCCCATGATCAAAAAGTGTATAAAAGTAGAAACACGAGCATTTAAGATCTAACTATGCTCTTGATTCTTGATGGATACTACTCTATGTGGAAGTATATTTGCATATGTTGAATAATTCTTGAAGGTTAAAGTGGAATAGTGCAGAAAATTGACATGAGGGTTAACCAGTTATGGTATGGTCCATGTTCACATTTTATGTGACCTCTGGGAACGAACGTTTTGTAAAAATTAGTAAATTTAGTACATTTTAAATCAGTTTTAATTGCTTTATTCTTCACGTACTTCATAGTCAGCATATTTGATAATCTTGTACCCATTATATTTTTACCAGGGGTCTGATTTATTATACAAGGTAGAAGTTCCTGGAATACCTAAAGTACTGGCGTTACACAGTGGAAATGGCGGTAAGTATAATACTGGAATCATGAGTAAAATTATAATAATAGTTTATTCTGCAATGATTGTATAATTGTGCCTATGAATTGTTTTTCACTACCTGCAACCATACTCCAATTGCAGTGCATGACATTGCAACACCATTTACTAAATTCGCTGAACAGGACTGGGAAAACTAGGTCCTTGCACAAGCATATCACTCAACTAACCTAATGTCATGAGAACGATATTGCATTTATACTCTAACACACACATAATTTGCTGGAGGAATTCACCAGGTCAGGCAGAATCTAAGGAGAAGAATAAAGAGTTAAAAGTTTTGAGTTGCGACCCTTCATTGGATGTTCTGACGAAGGATCTTAGCATGAAGCATCGACTCTTTATTCCTCTCCATAGAAGCTGATTAATGTGCTGAGGTCTGCCGGCATTTTGTGTGTGTAACTCTGGATTTCCAGCATCTGCAGAATCTCTTGCATTTATACTGTACCTTACTTTAATACTCAAGTGCAAAATTCCCAAATTGATGCTATTTGTGAAATAATACATCCTTGCTGCTGTAATCACCATTTGATTTCTAATTATTCTGACCATCTCAGCAATGAACTTTTTGTGTGTCAATTGAAGTGGAAAAGTAATGACAATGCTGCTACATGATTGCTGGTCAGGTTCTTTCCCAGAGTATTCATATTGTGCTTTTTTTATATCTCAAACACATGTTTTGTAAAACTGAAGGTGCATTTCCTTTGACTAACTCATTTTTATTTGTAAATGCTATGGTTTTGTATTAAACAAGAGAATATACTTTTCAATATTCTTAGGTGACTCTGGAGAAGAGCTAATATATGGAACTTCTGATGGTAAAATAGGACTGGTACAGGTTACTAAGAGTTCTCCAATACATCGGTGGGAAATCTCCAATGAGAAGAAAAGAGGAGGTAAGGGGTGTTTTGTATGTCCTTTTAAATGGGCTTGGTTAGAGAGAAGAAGTGTTTAATTTTTGCTAAAGGACATCACATAGTTCAACCTCCTGTTCTTGAAGCCTGGTGAGCCAACTAAATCCCATAAGGTCTAGTGCTAATATAAATAACAGAATTAAAGCAGAGTTAAAACAAGTAAGAGTCTTAATAACAAATAATTAATTTGAAACACAAGCGATTGAAATCATTTGAGTAGTCCCTACAAATTAATTCTTTTTAACATTTTTTCAATTTGATTTATTTTTGGATTGTCATTGACAATATGATTTCATGTGACTACCTTCAGAGTCGGATTTAACCTCAAAATATAATTAGGTAGAATACATCTGGTACGCAAGATCAATATCCCTTTTCCTTACCTGACAAATAGTCATGGTGAAATGCAATCCTGCACAAAATCAGCTTTAGGAAAATGTAGTTTATTTTCGTCTGTGGTTTCATTTTCAAATTCCTGAGAATTGAATATGTTTAGGGCTTTGAGCTTTTATCTGATCTAATCCAGGATGGTATGGAGAGCAGTTTTCTTGCCATGTTGCACAAAGCTGACAAAGACATATTTATTATCTAATTCTACCTGGCAAAGATATTTATTGTCAGATCCCAATTAGCCACTGTGTAGATTAGGAAATGGTGGGCCTATCTAAGCTACTTTTGTTCTTGTGGTGAAAATACAATTTTCTTGCTTTGTAAGAAAGGGAATTCAGAATCTTGAACTGGTTCTTGAAGAAATTGCAATATGTTTTCAAATCCAGTTGTTATTATAATTGAAACAGAATTGGAGAGAAAAGTTACAGAACTAATTGGTAATTTCTTTGAAAAATGAAACTGCAGCGAGAAAATTTTAATTATTTTTTGTATGCACTGCAGGTGCTCTGTGTGTTGACTACTATGATATTCTGGGAGATGGTGTCAGAGAGCTGCTTATTGGCCGTGATGATGGAATGGTGGAAGTCTATGGGTTTGATAACAATAATGAGCCTGTCCTTCGTTATGAACATGTAAGTCTTCAAAGCTTGAGAGAATCAAGCTGGCACTATGATTTTAGGTTAATGTGCTTCAATATTCAATGAATTGAAATTACACTTACACATCTGTGTTTTAAATTATGATCATCTTTCACTGGTGGTGTTGGTTAATATTTTAGTGCTTTTGCCTTTCCCTTTCTCATTCATGCTGTAGATGTTTTTATTTTTTGACTTAAATGCACTTTTCATTCTTTTGGTATCATTAGTAACCGGGTACAATATCTGCACTCCTAATACACAATTGAAAATGGTTTGCATGTTTCTTTAATTGAATCATATTTTTTCCTGTATTGATATTTATTTCATTGTTCTTAGCTATCTTTTTCCCCTTTTGCCACAGATGTTATCCTTAATGTTATTTTTATTATTTAAGTATCAACTTACAATAAAACTCTGGCCCTTTGGGATGTGATGGCGCCCGTGAATATTACTCCCATTATTACCCAAGCATGTTGTTAAAAATGTTACACAATGGTAATATAAGTTTTCCATTAAACCCAGTAAGTTTAGAGGGAGCATGGGAAACAGCCCCAGCGTGTTTAAAGGGAGTTCAGGAAATGGAACCCAGTGAACCAGATGCCAAACCATTAGGGTTTTCAAACAATTGGACAGCAAATTATTGGTGTTTTACTTTTGGCACAATATCCTATTCTAGCCCAGAAGAAATGATGTAAAAGAAAATAAAATTAATTTCCTTACTCAAATAGTAATTTCAGAAAATGATTTCAGTGGGAATGTTTTAATTATCTTTTCAATTCTTAACAAAAAGAGAATTACCAGCATACCAGAACTATAAATAAATGAGGGCACATGTGAGAAACAGTCTCAAAATTGGGGAAAAAAGGAAAATGATGCAGATAAATGCTTAATCCAAATAATTTGATTCTTCTATGGACTCTAATCCACATGCTGCGTGCTCGAACATATATATAGTGGTGCTAGAAAGTTTGTGAACCATTTAGAATTTTCTCTTTTTCTGTATAAACATGACCTAAAATGTGATCAGATCTTCACGGAAGTCCTAAAACTAAATAAAGAGAACCCAATTAAATAAATAGCACAAAAACATTTTACTTTATCATTTATTTATGAGAAAAATAATCCAACATTACATGTATTTGTTGGAAAAAGCATGTGAAACTTTGCTTTCAGTGACTGGTGTGAACCCCTTGTACAGCAATAAATTCAACCAAACATTTCGGGTAACTGTTGATCAGTGTTGTAGGTCGGCTTGGAGGAATTTTAGGCCATTTCTCCTTACAAAACTGCTTCAATTCTGGGACATTGGTGGGCTTCCTTGCATAAGGTGCTTGCTTCAGGTCCTTCCATAACATTTCAATAGGATTAAGGTCAGGACTTTGACTCGGCATTCCAAAACATGAAATTTTTTCTGCTTTTACCATTCTTTGGTAGACTGACTTAAGTGTTTGTTGTCTGGCTACATAACCCACTTTCACCTGAGCTTCAGTTCGTGATGGATTACCCTGACATATTCCTGTAGAATTTGCTGGTACAACTGAGAATTTATAGTTCAATCCATGATGGCACGCATCCTGGTCCCAAGTCAGCAAAGTAGGCCCAGACTATGACACCACCATGTTTCACAATTGGGATGAAGTTCTTATGCTGGAATGCAGTGTTTGCTTTTCACCAAACATAACACTTCTCATTTAAGCCAAGAAGTTCTATTTTGGGCTCATCAGTCCACAGAGCACTCTTCCAATAGCCTCTGGCTTATCCACATGGTCTTCCTCCACCATCAATGCTGCCGTCAACCACATCACTTCCATTTCACGCACATCTGCCCTCACCCCATCTTCCCGCCACCCTACCAGGGATAGGGCTCCTGTTGTCCTCACCTACCACCCCACCAGCCTCCGTATCTAGCACATTATTCTCAACAACTTCCGCCATCTCCAACAGGATCCCATCACCAAGCACATCTTTCCCTTCCCCCCTCCCCCCTCCACTTTCTGCTTTCTGCAGGGATTGCTCCCTACACGACTCCCTTGCCCATTTATCCCACCCCACCGATCTCCTTCCTGGCATTTATCCTTGCAAGTGGAATAAATGCTATACTTGTCCCTACGCCTCCTCCCTCACTACCATTCAGGGCCACTTCACCTGTGAGTCTGCTGGGGTCATGTACTATATCTGGTGCTCCTGGTGTGGGTTCCTGTATATGTAGATTGGGAGACTGCTTCACCGAGCACCTACACTCCATCCACCAGAAAAAACGGGATCTTCTGGTGGCCACCCATTTTATTTTCACATCCGATTCCCATTCTGGCATGTCATTGCATGGTCTCTACTGTCGCAATGAGGGCATACTCTGGTTGGAGGAGCAACACCCTGTAATTTGTCTGGGTATTCTCCAACCTGATAGCATGGACATCAATTTCTTTAACCTCTGGTAATGCCACTGCATCCCCCCCCTTCACCATTCCCCACTCCCTTTTCTCTCCCTCATCTTACCTCCTTGCCTGCCTATCATCTCCCTCTGGTGTTCCTCTCCCCTTTTCTTTCTTCCATGGGCATCTGTCCTCTACTATCAGATTTCACCTTCTCCAGCCCTGTATCTCTTTCACCAATCCACTTCCCAGCTCTTTACACCCCTCCCCTCCTCCTTCTGGTTTCACCTATCACCTTATGTTTCTTGCACCCCTTCCCCACCTTCTAACTCTGACTCCTCAGCTTTTGTTCTCCAGTCCTTATGAAGAGTCTCGGCCTGAAATGTTGACTATACTCTTTTCCATGTATGCTGCCTAGACTACTGAGTTCCTCTAGCATTTTGTTGTGTGTTGCTTGGATTTCTAGCATCTGCAGATTTTCTCTTGTTTGTGATTGGTCTTTAGCAAACTTTAGATGGGCAGCAATGTTCTTCTTGGAGCGTAATGGCTTTCTCCTTGCAATCCTGCCGTGCACACCATTGTTGTTCAGTATTTGCCTAATGGTGAACACTGACATTAGCCAATGCAAGAGAGGCCTGTAGCTCCTCAGATGTTATCCTGTGGTTCCTTGTGACCCCCTGGAATATTGCATGCCTTGCCCTTGGAGTGATTTTTGTTGGTCGAGCGCTCTTAGGGAGAGTAACAACAGTGTTGAATTTCTTCCATTTGTATACCATCTGCCTGACTGTGGATTAGTGGAGCCCAAACTCTTTAGAAATGGTTTTGTATCCTTTTCCATTCTGGTGAGCATCAACAACTTTTTTTTTGAGGTCCTCGGAAATCCCCTTTGTTCGAGCATGACACATTTCCAAAAACCTATGTGGTGAAGATCAGACTTTGATAGTGAAGAACCAAGTTTATGTTCTTTAAGTAGCACAGGGCCTCCCACACTCACACCTGATGGTTATCCCAATGATTGAAACCTCTGACTCTAATTTCTCTAAATGAACTGATAATCCCAGAGGTTCACACACTTTTTCCAACAAATATCTGTAATATTGGATTATTTATGGGCTGAGTGCAGGTCGGTGGGACTAGGTGAGAGTAAGCATTTGGCAGGGACTAGAATGGCTGAGATGGCCTGTTTCCGTGCTGTAGTTGTTATATGGTTAAGTATAATTTTTTGTGTTACTTATTTAATTCGGTTCTCTTTATCAAGTTTTAGGACTTGTGTGAAGATCTGATCACATTTTGTGTCATATTTAGCCAGAAATAGAGAAAATTCTAAAGGTTCACAAACTTCCTTGCACTTGCTGCATTTTGGTATGAAAATGTAAGCTTCGGATAAAGAGTTAAACTGAATATCAGATGGATCATGATATATGGGCTATTCCCAGTTGAACAATTGAGTTCACAATCTCTTGTCATGTGGTGAGCCAATGTCATGAAAAATTAGGAACTGTCACAGTGTAAAATTTAAATTAGGAGTGCAACTCATCTTAGCCAACTCCCGTAAAGACTGGTTAAATTTAGGGGAATACTTAGAAATTAAAAAGACATGAAAATATATTTTTAAAAGAAACTGAAGGATGAGGAAACACTGAATGGCATGGCTAACTCTGAACATTCTGCTAATGGAGCCCTGGGCACTTCTGTACCCATCTGGTTTCTGTTTCCTTTGTTGCCTGTCCAGAGGAGTCCTGTTTCCCACATTGCCTCTGAGTCCTCTGTTCCACTATTGGTTATTGTGGTATATAACATTTAAAATGATAGATTTCCTACATACCTGGAAGGAAAAGAAATGAGCAGGGTTATGGGTATGTTATTTTAAGCTATAATCATATACTACATGCTGCCCCCATATTCTAGGAACAATTCTGGTAGCCATTTATGGTTCCAGCACATACTGGGATGTGGGGAGAAACTGGAGCCATTACAGGAAGCCTGTGAGTTACACAAGGAGAAAGTGTGAATTCCATACCGAGGGCACCCGAGAATAAGATCAAACTGCAGTTTGAAGCTGCACAGAATAACTGCTGAGCCACCTAGTATGAGTTTGCTTGTTACCCCTTTCTGTGAAAGGAAACTTGTAGAGCTACTTTATCATTTGTTGATATTTTCATATCACCTTTAGAAAATTATGAGCTGCAAATTTAGATGTTAGTGGAGTATTTAAAATTGAATTTTGCACTTTCCAGGCTTTGTCTGAAAGCATCACTTCAATTCAAGGAGGATGTGTTGGAAAAGAAGGCTTTGATGAAGTTTTGACAGCTACGTACACAGGTATGTAAGTAACCATGGTAACTTTTCTATTTCCACATTTCATGATTTTTTTTCCATGAAGCAAAATTTAATCTGTTACTCCTTGAATAGCTAAATAGTGGAATCTAAAGCTGGAGATGGTATAAGATATTATAAAGTTATTAGTATTTGCTTGTTGAAGAAGTTGATATTGAATGGGTTTTAGCATTGAAGCTCTTCCAGTGTCAGCCGTATTGACTGATTTTTTTAAAACGTACTGGCATCTATTATCTGTGAATAAACTTTATTCTTGATTGGTTGCCAAGAAGCAGCCTTTCCCACTTTCTGTCCTTAAGATGTTTGAGCATTTTAATGTTTAACCTGTCTATCTCAGACTTTCTCTGCAAGCATTTCTCTTGGCTGATTTCATTTCAAGATTATACCTTGAATGCATAATTTTCCATTTTCTGAGAGTAGACCCACCCATGGTAGGTTCAGTCTGATGTCCAACAGAGGAGGTTTTTGAGATTAGGATAGTGTCAATCTTATCTAAAGCTTTAAACAGTAAAGAAGAATGAGGAGAGTTGAGATACAATATCACAGTGGATGTAATTTTCAATGTTGTTAAGATCAATGTCACTTCCTTTCCAGTAGAAGAAAACTGATGGGAGATGTTCAAACGTGGAACTTCAGGAAAGATAGATATTTGTGAAGTATCAATGCCATCACTGACTTTGCCAAGGAGAGTAAAGAGCAAGTGATGGGATTTTAGAGGAGATGGTAGTAAGGAAAAAGTGAGGAGTCAATTCATTGTACTCAGACAGTTGGAAATATTTACAATGTCATTGAGTTTGTGGAACAGGAAGGAAGGTTTGGTGCTCAGCAATTTAATGGATTAAGGTTAGAGAGCAGGAGGTGGGCAGATGTACAAGTGAAGTGACCTTAGGAGAAGCTTCTTGGGAAAAGAGGAGGCATGTCACAGATTAGCTTGGCAGATGCCTTGTTCATTTGTATGTATATTTTTGCTGCATCTAAACCATACCTCAATTCCTTTTGAAGTATTACATACTAGCCGCAATATGCTAATTCAATTTTTCTTGCAGTTTTGTGTATCAAGATGTCTTTTGTTAAAATGATAAACTGGCAGAAGAAGATTGATACCAATCTAAATCATCTGTTGGAAGTTGCCATTCTTTTGAAAGAATGTCCACAGATTGCACAAATTTGTTTTTCAAATGTATTTACAAGAACTGCTTTTATATTTTAAGCTAAAACTTGGAATTTTTTCCAATACCTTTTTGATGGTGAAAGAAATTAAGCTCAAGTTAGTTTTCCTATAGCTTTGCTCATAAATAAAATACCAATGATTGGTGTTCTTGGAATTGCTGATTTTATTTTTCTCTGCTGAAATAAATTTTCTGTTTATGTTGTTTAATCCATAGGGTGGGTGACGGCTCTAACTACAGAGCCAGTTCAGAGAGAGCCAGGGCCTTGTGATGATGTGAAGATAAGCCAGGATATTCAGAATAAAATCATGAATATGAGGTCTGAAATAATAGTCGTGTTTACATTTTGCCTTTTGTGTTGTATTTTGAGAAGTATTTTAAATAAAAGTAGTATGTTGTAACAACAAGGACAGATTAAATCTGCACAGGTGAAACAAAATTTCTTATGATGCAATATTTGGTAATGTTTACACAGTTTTTCTTAACAGTCACACTGAGAGAGCGGTATTTGGATAGCTGTAAATAAATAGAGAATCAGTGACAAACTGGATGTACCTTCCATAAATGATTCCCACATCTGCATGGATTTCAGCAAAGCACCTCACATCAGCATTATTAATCTTTGCAGTTGTTGGTTTATATTTGACAGGGATAGTTAAATTTTTGGATTATTTTTGTTTCAAATATGCAACACAAGCTCTAAGAAAATATCTTTCTTTCCACTTCGGTACCATTTTTGAATGGTTTATAGTCCCGCAGGTCCTCATAGTTCTCAGGTACCTTGCCCAGCTAAGAGTTTCATGTTGTGTTTAAGTAGAATATTTGCCAGGGATTCTTGGTTACTGAGTATGATCTTTTCCAGAATATCCACAAACCTGTACTTTCCTTCAAAATCAGTAATTAGCTTCAGATCTAATATTCCCTTGCATTCTAGTGCACTTTAAAAGAATTCATAATTTTGGAAACCTCTATTAAATATTTTATTGTGTTCACTGTTCAAGTGATTTGTATTATGTAAATAACTGGCATTAGCTGTACTGCTCTTCCAGATAGATGACCTGATCTTACTACTTTATCTGTATTGCCTGGTTTAAAAATATATATATTTTGCATTGTCTTTTCAGGTATACTGTAATATTATATTTTTCTGTTTATGCAGATTACTTTTTATTTTATCATTCTTGTAATTTTCAAACTTTATAATGTTGTTGTTCTAATTTGTTGAATGAGCTCTTGAGAGTTCTGTTTTCTGAAATGTACACTACATAACAATTAGAATCCCTAAAACCACACTTGGCATCGTATCATATTGTTCTTCTTTAAAGTATTCTAGAATCAGACAAGAGCGATGTTTCATTGCTTAGTTATATAGTTGATATTTGTATCTTTAGTTGCTTTTGACTTTTATTTACCTTCTATGCTATTGTCTTCTCAAGTACAGATTACTTATAGAAACAGATGTTAACTAGTCATCTGGGACTTGGAAAATCTGATCATCAAAGAAGACGTTATTCTGTAAATTTTAGAAGAACTGGTTTATAACCCAATGTCCTTTTCTTATCTTGGGACATGAAGTTAAACATAGGATTCCTTTCTTCATTAGGGTGGAGTTGGACCAGTTACAATTAAAAGTGCTTCAAGAGCGTGAGAAGTACCACCAGTCAGCACATTCAAGTGGTGCAGTTTCAGCAGTGCCTGTGTTTAATGTTAATGACAAGTTTATTCTGAACAGTGATGATGCGAGCTACAGCCTGACCCTCGAAGTGCAGACTGCTATTGACAGTTTGTTGCTTCAGGTAAGTGAATCAAGTTGTAGCATTAGAGCTCTTGTGTTCTCTAGAGAGAAGTTTGGTTGATAATTTTATTTTTATATCAACTTTAATGTAAAACTAAACTTAATTTTGGTTTTTGTGCTTTATTTTCTATTTGCTTCTGTTCACAGAGTGATGTCCCAATTGATCTACTGGATGTAGACAAAAATTCAGCTGTGGTTAGCTTCAGTGGCTGTGATGCAGAGGTATAAAATATATAAGATTAATTGAAAAAACTGAAATATTGATACTGATATCAAACTAAGACTCTCACTGAAATGTTTTTTTTAATTTGGATATATAGTACGGTAATTTTTAGAACCAGAGATCATGTTCGAAATTTACTACTTTATCTACTTTGTGTCAGGTGGTAGTTACTGCTAAGATTAAGACTTGGAACAAATGCTGATTTGGATTCCAAATTGTGTTCCTGATTCATTGATTATTTAAGTACACTGCCTTCTGCACCAGTGGTGAATGCCTAATTTTGTTGACTCATTGGATTTCAGGGAAAATATTAACTACTTCTGAATCGACAGAGATTATTCTTGACATCTGTGATTTTTTTGTACTTAATTTTCAGGTCTAAATGATTCTTCACAAGCATGCATTGTATCAGACCAGTCACATTATTACCACAATGTTAGGAGGCATCATAATTACTTTCTAAATGGAATATGTTACATTTAAATCATTCTTTATTCTCCCCAGTAATGTTCACGTTATAATTCTCATTTCTATAGAAGTTAAATCATTTGACCATGAAGTAAATCTAATGACACCATTTTCTTTTACAGTATACAGTACAAAATAATTTTTTTTCTGGAGTGAAACATGATTGCAACCAGACCCTAGTAGGCATTGGTCACCCTTGGGCCCAGCAGGTGTATTAGATGTCATCTTTCTCTGTGCAGTGATTCTTTTGGAGCATCAGAGGGAAAGATGTACTGTCGTTTCTGTGGTGGTCCATTTGAATTTGTAGGCCATTATATCTGATTTACAAATATTTGAATTTGAAACAAAAATATGGGACAAATAACTAATGTGTTGGTGGGAGAATAATTAAGAACAATTTCTGGATTACTTCCTATTACTTCCTAATTACTTCCTATTACATGCTAGTGAGGGTAGAAACTGAACAATAGCTCAGTTGGCCAAGGAGCAGGTGCAAGGGCAGGGACTGAAGATCTTTGTTGGATCCAAGATGGTGCTGAACTGCGACCTCCACTGATTTGCATCTCAGATTTACTTGTATTTGTTTAATGTTCATGTAGCCCCCTGGTTAACCTCAGGCTCGCTCAGCTCGCTCTTGTCTAGGGGGAGCAGCCTTCGGCCCCGCCAAACTGGATAATCATCTTGTGTGGATGCTGTGTGATGTCCCCACCCCGCCAATTAACAGACAGTACACCATATGCGATTAAATGATTACACTTTATAGAGATTACTGAAACTAAGTGATTAATAACGATACAGTATATATGAAGGAAAAGAAAATAAAGAAAAGGCGCCAAAACTTATCAAAGTCCAAACCACTTCGTGCACAACCATTGGAGGTCAATTAACGAAGTATTCTGGCCACCATTCGATCCCCTCAGACCTCCTCAACTCGCAGCTCAGGACCACCCGAAGTGATTAACCAAGCACCCCTGGCATGTCTGTCTTTGTCTCCTCTCCTCGCCAAACCTCCTGGCCTCGGACCCCCACTTGGTGTCCGTTCCGTCACCCAGCTTACAGCATCGCATCCGCTCTCTCTCTCACCCCCTCGCACCGACTCCCCAAAAGCCTGCCAACAATAGCTTACAGACTCAGAAGAGAGAGAATAACGTTAATCCCAATTGGTTAACAAATGAATACAATTCTCGTTATCAGTAAATTCTAAACCCAAACAAATTGCGAGGAAAAAGCACTTATCATAACAAAGAAGCATTCCTACTTTCAGAAGTACAGAAGACAAGGCCTGTTGGTTGGAGTGAAGTCTCTGAATCTCTGCGAGTCCACAGGGGAAGTAGAAGTCCAATGTTGGCAAGCCCGAGTCTGAGCCCGCTGGAGGCCAAAGATGATGGTCTATCCTGGGGTTAAAGCTCTGCATACATGTGTGGGTGGGAGAGAAGAATGGGACTTGTTTTGTTGCTTGTTATGATTTGTGTTATTCTGTCAACATTGTGGGTATGATGTGTTGGCAACAGAAGATAAGGCAGGCTGCCCCCAGCACATCCTCAGGTGTGTTGGTTGTTAACACAAACAACACATTTCACTACTTTCAATGTATGCATGATAAATAATCTTGAATCTTTGATCATTGGGATCTCTTCTAGGGTAAGGGTGACCTGTATAAGAGAGACAGGTGGCACCTGAACTGGAGGTAGACCAATATTGTTGCTGGAAGATTTGCTAATGCTGCTTGGGAGGGTTTAAACTAGAAAGCGAGGGTTGGAGCCTAGAGCAAATGAGTGGCTGATTCTCTAATCAAGGGATAAAACTAGCCAATAGGAGCAAACTTGGTCATCAGGATAGACAGGAACACAGTGAAAGGAGAGGAAAGACCATTGGCAAAAGGCATTGAATTCAGGCTGTAGATTGGCTCTGTGGACTGGCGTAAGATAGCCATAACAAAAACATAGCTAAAGGAAGGGCAGAACTACCTTTTGAAGGTATCCTCTATGGTGGCGAGGCTTGCGCCTATGTTGGAGCTGGCTGAATCTTTAACTCTGAAGCCTCTTAAAATCCTGTGGTTTGATGCCTGCATACCAGAAGGTGATGCAACCAATCAGAATGCTCTCCATGGTACATCTGTAGGAATTTTCTAGAGTCTTTGGTGAATTATATCATAGGGTGTTGGCACGTGGCCTAGTGGTTAAGGCGTTTGTCTAGTGATCTGAAGGTCGCTAGTTCGAGCCTTGGCTGAGGCTGCGTGTGTATCCTTAAGCAAGGCACTTAACCACACCTTGCTCTGCAACGACACCGGTGCCAAGCTGTATGGGTCCTAATGCCCTTTCCTTGGATAACATTGGTGGCATGGAGAGGGAAGACTTGCAGCTTGGGCAACTGCCGGTCTTCCATTTAGAAAAGATCATGAAAAAAACCCTGCCCAGGCTTGTGCCCTGGAAACTTTCCAAACTATCGAGACTAATGGAGGCCTACACAATACACATATTATAGGACCCCCAGTGGACACCAGGAATTGGAGGAGCAGATGTGTATAAAGATTACAGTTAGTTAAAAACATAATAGAGTAGTATTAGTGAGAGATTTTAACTTCCCTAATATTAACTGGGCCACCATAGTGTAAAAGGGTTGAAAGGAGTGGGATTTGTGAAATGTGTCCCAGAAAGCTTCTTTTATCAGTACATAGAGGGACCTACTGGAGAGGCTGCAACACTGAACAACCTCCTGAAGAATGAGATAGGGCAAGTTGGTGAGCACTTTGGTGTGTATAGTTTTATCAGTTTTAATATGGTCATTGAGAAGTATAAAGCCAGTTCAGCAGTTAAGGCCTGAATTGAGGCAGAGAAAATTTTGGAGCCATTAGGCCAGTTCTTACAGTGGTTGATTGGTGGAGATTATTTCCAGGGAAATGAACACTAATACCAAGAGGGAGACCTTTAAAGATGTGAAGTTAAGAATTCAGGGCCTTCATATTCTTGTCTGGGTGAAGGGCAAGGCTGGCAGGGTTAGGAAACCCATGTTGACGAGAAATGCTGACACTCTTGTTAAGTAAAAGAGAGGAGCTTTACCTGTACTTAAGCAGTTGGGAACTAGTAAATCTAGTCTGGCAGATGAGATGAAGTAAAATCCCAAGGGATTATGTAAGCATATTAAGAGTAAAGAGATTAGCTTTATTTGTCATATGTACATCAAAACATACAGTGAACAACCAATACAGTCGGGATTTGCCGGGGGCAACCCACAGGAGTCGCCACGCTTCCAGTGCCAACATCACATGTCGGCAGCTTCCTAACCAATATATCTTTGCAATGTGGGAGAAAACTGGAGCACCCAAAGGAAACTTACACAATCACGGGAAGAGCATTCAAGCAGACAGCAGCAGGAATTAAACTCTGATTGATGATTGCTGCCACTGTAAAATATTGTGCTAACCCCTACGCTACTGTGCTGGCTATTGAGAGAACAGTCCATAGTTGTCTGTGTGTGGAACCAAAGAAAATAGGTGAAAATTTTAATAAATATTTTTCATCACTTTTTATTGTGAAGAAAATAGTGGAAGTTAAGGGAATGGGGCAAATGAGTGATTTTGACTTGGACCATGTACAAATTAGCAGGGAAGAGGTATTGGAGTCCTTAAAGTGTATTTGGGTGAATAAATCCCCAGGGCCTGAACTGGTGCATTCTCGGACATTGTGGGAAGCAAGAGAAGGAATTGTTGAGGCCTTTGCAGAGATTTTTGCTTCACCCTCTGGCCACAGGTAGTGAAGTTCCAGAGGACTGGTTAATGGCTGATATAGTATCATTGTTTAAAAAGTGTACGGAAGACAATCAGGACCATCAGGCCAGTGAGCCTGACATCAGTGGTTGGTAAATTGTTGAGGGGGTTTGGGTTGCTGAGGGACAGGATTTACCAACATTTGGGGAGCTGTCTGATGTGGGACAGTTAAATTTGCTTTATGCATGGGAAGTCATGTCTGACAAATCTCTTGGAGGAGGTAACCAAGAGGGTAGCTGAGCGTAAGGCAGTAGATGTTGCCTACATGGATTCAACAAGGCTTTTGATGAGCTCTCTCATGGCAGGCTAGTCTGGAAGGTTAGATCACATAGGATCCAGGGTGAGATATTAGATTGGATTCATAATTGGCTCACTGGTAGGAAGCAGAGAGTGATGGTCAAAGGTTATTTCACAGACTGGAGGCCTATGTCTAGCAGTGTACCAAAGAAGTCAGTGCTGAGACCTTTGTTGTCTGCAATTTATATAAATGATTTGGATATGAATGTATAATGATTTGGATCTGGATGATACAAAAATAAAACGTTGAACATGATGACCACTATCAGTCCAGAACTGGAAAGGTTTTCTAGTTAGCTGATCTTCCCTGTCAGCTGGGAACCATTCCCAATACTCGGTACGTGGGAGCAACTTGTTTTGGTAGCAAAAGTTACACAAAATGCTGGAGGAACTCAGCAGAGCATGACAGGAATGAAAGGGTTGATGTATGAGGAATGTTTGATGGCTCCGGGCCTGTACTCACTAAAGTTTAGAAGAATAAGGGAGTATCTCTTTGAAACCTACTGAATATTGAATGGCCTGGGAAGGCCTGGATAGAGAGAACCGTGGATGGACTAACCAGTAATGGAGGAACCCTGCAGTATCCAAAGTTCTTGGAGTAGAATTGTCTTTCGATGGTAAAAAAAAACAAAATTACAAAGAAAAATAATCACCTTTGGTTGGCCCTTGAGAGGCCGCCATTTTACTGGAACACACACACAGCTAGCAATTAACCCATTAAACAAGGGGGTCTATGGACCCCAGGTTAGGAGCCCCTGGAATAGAGGGATGCCTATTTTGAACAGAGATGAGAAATTTCTTTAGCTAGAGGGTAGTGAATCTGTGGAATTCATTGCTACAGATGGCTGTAGAAGCAAAGTCATTGAGTATATTTAAAGCAGAGGTTGATGGGTTCTTGATTTGTCAGGCTGTTGTAGGTTACGGGGAGAAGGCAGGAGAATGGGATACGGAGAGATAATAAATAGATAGTGTAGAATGTTGTGAAAAATTACTAGGGGGTCTTGATCAGCTTGGTTTGTGGTCTGAGGATTGGCAAATGGCTTTCAATCAAGATAAATATAAGGTATTACATTTTGGGAGATCAAACCATGTTAAGATTTATACAATGAATGGTAGAGCCCTGGGGATTGTTGTGGAACAATGTGACCAGGAATGCAAGTGGATATTTTGTTGAAAACGGTGTTACAGGTAGTTTAGGTGGTGAAGAAGGCATTTGACATGCTGGCCTTCAAGAGATTTAAAAGGGGCAGCTTCTTCATGCAAAGGATGATGTTTATTTGGAATGAGTTGCCAGAAATAATAGTTGAGGTGGGCACAATAGCAACATTTAAAAGCCATCTAGGTAAGTGCATGGAGAGAAATAATTTAGAGTACTATTGACCAAACATCAGCAGATGGAACTAGCTTGCTGGGTATCGCAGTTGACATAGATGAGCTGGACCAAAGGACCTTGTTCCATGCTGTATCACTGTGATAAAGGAAGGGAAGCATCAGAGAATAATGTTCCATTGTGAAATGTGAAATTAAAACTAAGCTGAAAACTAATAGTAGGCGGGTGTAAGGTTTGAACAGACCTTGAAGTATACATAAAGTATATTGGTGATGTGAAAGAGATTAAAAGAGCTAAGATACACTTTTTTTAAAAAAAAGTCAGATGATATGTAATACTGTTAGCTTTTAGGAGATGCTGTAACTTTTAGTCTGTTTTTAAAATAGTCTCATATTTGCAACTTGTATTTTTTTTCATAGCAGAATGGTAATTTTCTCCTGGCTACTTATCGATGCCAAGCAAATACCACCAGGTTGGAACTAAAGGTTTGTAAAGTCATAAAATATCTTATGATGATGGAATTTCATACAAGTTTACGAAAATTAGACCTACAATGTATGTGATAGTCTAATCTCAGCCTTGTAATACAGCTTATATCTAGGAGATCAAATTTATTATTGACAAATTATTTTATATTATTATTTTAATTTTTCTACCATTTTAGGGTTTTATTTTAATAGCTATTATTTTAATTAATCAGTTGAAGTAACCTTTATAGTTTCCAAATATCCTTTGATGTTGATATATAGCTTTGATAGAAGGATAAGTCTCCACTCCCACGTTCACATCTTCAATTCCTGTGAAAGGCTATTTTGGGGGCTGCCCCCACATAAAATATTGATTGATATCAACTGAAGTCTTGTGATGACTCCAAAATATGGAGGGAATCAGCTTGTTCTGTCAAGTAAGGGTGAGCAGGATCATGAGTAGCAAGTTTGGGTAAAGGGTAGAATACAACTCAAATTGGCTCATTGTATTTTAAATGCATTGTTTTCAATCCCATAATTGATCAAGGAATAGCACAATTGTTTGCGTTTGTTGTTTTGTCAATATTTATCCCTCAATAAATAAAATTTCTAGTCAATATACTTACCTTTTTATTAATAGTGGAATCTTGTTGTTTCCTACACCACACACACTACCACAATAACTGCAATCATTTGTAACCATTTTAGTATTTCCTGAAAGGCACAACATAAATGTGACTTATTCCTAAACCATTTTATAATATGTGGAATCTTCTCATAGATTGAACTCATTCCAAGAATACTGAATTCGATATGTCAATTAACATTTGAGATTCAAGTACCAGGTTCATATTTAAGAATAGCCATGAAATAGACTAGCTTTCTGCCTGTTTCCCAAATATGATTATCTGTAATAATTTATTATAAAGCCATTAAGAGGTATGTTAGCAATGAAAATAACAATCTTCTGGGGGTTTTTTTCCAAGCCCTCAAGTAGCATAGGTGCTTTGGAGAATTAATTTAATATACCAATGTATAACAGTTTCAAATTTGTGACTCTAAAGGCAGGGGTATATAGAATAAGATGTCTTTTCAGACGATAAACTTCACTTTCTTTTTACAGATTCGTTCAATTGAAGGGCAGCATGGAACATTACAAGCTTACATTACTCCACGGCTCCAGCCTAAAACATGCCGGGTCCATCAGTATCAGATCAAACCATTATCACTCCACCAGAGGACACATATTATTGATCATAACAGGTAGATTAATAATATGAGAAGTAATAGAGTTATAGAGTAATACAGCACAGAACAATGCCCACCATATCTATGCTGACCAGCAGCCATCATCTTGTAGCATTTATAGTATACAAAATGGTAGCGCACAGAGATCTGTGGCTTCTCCAGTTCCCAACAATGGTGCTAGTTTTAAATTCTTAGATAGCATTTTGAAGTGTCTGGTCAGGGATTTCAGACAACCAAAGCTCTGTGAATATAGCACCACTGAACTCTTAGACCAAATTACTTTTAATCTGCCAGCACCAGAGTTATTAGAGGTGCTCAATGGACACCAAACTTAGTGACAGTGACTTGGCCTAGGCAGCTCAGCTGGAGAAGCGGCAGAAGCAGGCAGTGTGAGAGGAAATAGAAACGTGGTAAAAGTCGGGGCACTAGCTAGGCTGAAAGCTAACCCGACCAAGCTGGTGGTGCCATCATTTTTCCTGGCAATGTCCGCTTGATAGAAAATAAAATGGACTTGCTGAAACTGAGAATGAATGCACAGAAAGAGATGAGAAACTGCTGCATTCTGGTTTTCATCAAAACGTAGCTTAACAACAATTTGCCTGATGGTTCATCTTGTTAGGGAACTCCCTGTTAGGGAAATCCAAAGAAGGTGGTCTCTGTGAGTACATTAACAAAGGTTGGTGCATAAACTCATCTGGCCGTCACGGTTCTGGGGCCATTGAATATCTTACAATTAAATGCTGCCCATATTACCCAATCAGGGAGTTTGCTGTTGTGTTCATCAACACTATCTGCAAACGCCAGAGATGCACTGGGAGAGCTTGACGGTGTCATCAGCACTGTACAACAGTGGTCCCCAACCACTGCCGCGGACCACTGCTCTACAAAACAAGTTCTCTTCATATTTGCAGGAGACTTCAATCATGATAACCTGTAGGACATTCTACCCAAATTCCACCAACATGTTACCATGGCCACTAGGGGAACAAACAGACTGGGCCATATATATACAAACAGACGCTAAGCATTCCCACATCCTTATTTTAGCCTCTCTGACCATATCTCCATAATGTGAGTCCCAGCATGATGAAAATGGAGGAACTAGATAAGAGGACCATCGTTGAATAGCTTAAGGAGGCATTCTCTATCTTCAGGACTGTTTTAAAGGACTAATTGGCAGATGTTCAAGGAGGCTGCCGCAAATGGGGAAGACACTGCTCTGAGACCTCGTCTATTATGGCCACATCTGTAAGTGTGTAGAGGACGTTGGTACCTCAAGAACAGTCATCTCACAACCCAACCAGAAGCACTGGCTGAATGCAGAGGTGCACTCCCTACTAAAAGTTTGGGACACTGCTTTCAAGTCTGGAGACAGAACATCTCTTGGAGCAGCCAGGAGAATCCTCATCTTGGGCATCAAGAGGGCAAAGATTTACCTAAAATTCAGGAACACCTGTCCGATAACATTCAGCAGTGTATGTGGTATTACTGACGACGTGAGAAGGACTTTGCAGAGAGTCAACCCACCCCCCCCACCACCCCACAAGACAGCCGGATCAGATAACATCTCAGGCTGAGTATTCAGGGAGTGTGCCTGCCAGTTCACTGACATCTTCTTTTCTTTTTTTTTTTTTTTTTTTTTTTTTAAACTTTTTTTATTGTTTTCAAATAGTTACAAAATAAAAGTGTATGAGAAAAAAAAAATGTTACCCAGCCCCCCTCCCCTTAACCCCTCCCCCCTAACATCCCTAAAAAAAAAGAAAGAGAGAAAAAAAAAAGGAATGCCTGGATATTGGAAGATCCCCACACGCTCCACGGAGTTCGTAATAACTTTGGTGTATGCATTTATTTCTTTCCCCAAGTAACCAATTATTTCATCTTCGGAGCACCTATATATTTAATCCTGTCTTTTGTAAATAAGGGCGCCAAATTTTCAAAAATGTTTCATATTTATCTCTTAAATTGTAAGTGATTTTTTCAAGTGGAATACAGCCATAAATTTCGTTCTTCCAACGATCTATACTTAGATATGTATCCGATTTCCAAGTCACTGCAATAGCTTTTTTGGCTACTGCCAATGCAATTTTTATAAATTCTTTCTGATATTTATTCAATCTGGATATCGGTTTTATCCCTTCAATATTACCTAGTAAAAGTAATGTTGGGAACACTTCTCTCATTCAGGCTGCAATCGCCTCATGCTTCAAATCTGCCACTGTCAATCCTGTATCTAAGAACTCTATATCTTCAGAACTAAACGACTACATCCCAGTGGCACTGACACCAGTTATCATGAAGTGCTTTGAACGGCTGATGATGGCACATATCAAAAACACCTTTCTTGCTACACAGGACACTCACCAATATGCTTACTGACAGAACTGCTCTACGACAGATGCCATTACATCTGTCATCCACCTGGCCCTAACACAGCTGGAAAACAAGAACACGTGTCAGAATGCTGTTCCTGGATTTCAATTCGGCATTCAACACAGACCTTGGTGAACAAATTCCTTCTCCTCTGTCTAAATACATCTCTGTGCAACTGGGTGTAGGACTTCCCAACCACTTGACTTGAGATAGTCAGGATGCACAACTGTTCCTCCCTTCCCATCATCCTCAGCAAGGGTGCCTCCCCACCGGGCTGTGTGCTGAGCCTGTTGCTGTACACTCTGCTCACACATGACTGCAGAGCCAAACACTCGAGAAATCACATTATCAAATTTGCCGATGACACAACAGTGGTGGGGCTCATCGTCAGTGACGATCAGATGCCTTACAGAGAGGAGGTGGAAGAGCTCAAAGTCTGGTGCTAGGCAAATAACCTCTTCCTCAATGTCAGCAAGGCAAAGGAGATGGTTATCAACTTCAAAGATTCAAAAGTACATTTATTATCCAATCATATATTCAGAATATAACTGCTGAGATTTGTCCTCCTGCAGGCAGTCACAGAACAAAGAAACAGCATGGAACCCGTTCAGAGAAAACATCAAACACCCCAATGCGCTTAAAAAGAACAGATTGTGCAAACGGCAAAATGTGAGTGAACAACATAAAATATCAGACATCAAACCAGGAGTCCTGGAGTGTTCAGTTCAGTGCCTTGCCACTAGCCAACTGCAGGCCACAGAGCTATTCTTTGCCAAGGCGCCCTAGTCAGCACTGAAGTGCCCTGATCAAACCAGAAACACGTGCAACATGAACCTCAAAGTCCCCCAAAATGAGTCCACAGCCACGAGCCTCATCGATCAATCCTTGCAATGTGGAACCACTTTCCTCCGACAGCAGCTAATGAGAAGGAGAGGAAAACTGGTCAAACACAGGCATGCAGCACCAAACACCCGCCCGCCCTCTGCCCTCATCCTTGTCGACTTTAACCTTGCTCGACCTCTCCATCGGAGAGAGGCAGTGGAGTTGATCATGGGCTCACCTCTAGGTCTCCAAGGTCTTCAGGCCACACATTCCACTCCCTACCTCACCAGATTTCCTCAGAGAGCAATGCGCCTGATTACTCGATAGGCCCAAAAGCACACCATTAAAATGTAAATCACAGGCTGCACTCACATGCAGAAGTAGTTTTGTGAAATGTTCGCAAGACATCGCCGTTGGTTGCTGTTGCCATCTTGTCTTAGCTCAGTTCAGTTTTGTCTTAACTCTGGTTCAGGAGAACTCGTATCACTCACAACCCTGTTCACATCAGCAGCACAGCAGTGGAAACTGCAAGCAGTTTCAAGTTTCTGGGAGTGCACATCTCACACAAACTCTCATGATCCAGAACACATTCTACGTAATCAAGACAGCTCACCAACGCCTCAACTTTCTGAGGTATCTGAGGCGAGTGGACTATGCACATCAATTCTCATGTCCTTCTACCTATGAGCAGCAGAAAGCATCCTAACTTGCTGTATCACTGCATGGTACGGAAACTGCACTGTGGTGGACAGGAAGGTTCTACAATGGGCAGTCAACAGGTGTTCTTTATCTAATTGTGTTTTTCTTTTATGCTGCATCAGATCCGGAATAATAATTACTTTGGTCCCTTTTACATGTGTGCTGGAAATGATGTTATACAGTCTTGAATATTGAATTTAGCCCAAAGTCTTCAATGCCAAGGCAATTCAAGTGGTCATCTAGACTCTGCTTAAATGTGTCAGCAACTGTGTTTACACTGCTATCAGGCAATGTATTCCAATTACTCACCACTCTCTGGAGGAAAAATGTCCCCACAGATCCTCTCTAAATCCCCTTTTCATGAATCTATGTCTGTCTTTTTTATCTATCTCTGATATGGATAACAGTTTCCTGCAACCTATCCAATCTATACCCATGATAATTTTTATATACCTCAATTGTGTCCTCTGTTAATCTTCTCTGAACCAAGAAAAAGAGATCTTGTCTTGCCTCATAACTGAAATGCTTCATTCTAGGCAATCTGCTGAAGTATGAAAAACTGATTTTTATGAGAGAAACTATTTTAAATAACTTTTATTTTTTCATCCATATGGTTGTAAATTGTACCTAAAATCATTCAGTGAGATACTATTAAATTAAATAATGGTATAAATTGAGATTCCAGTGTGCTTTGAGGTATGGTATTTCAGTGTATCATGTGGACACTACAATTCAGGAAGGATGCATTGTCTAGGTGGGTTGCAGTTTCACAAGAATCATATTAAAATAGTTAAATCAAAAAGAGCTAGATAGTCTTGACTAGCTAATGTATCTAAGATAATTAAAATACGACGGAGTAAATAAATAATTCCTGCATGGTGGGACCTCAGGCAGTTCAGTAGTAAAATCAAAGAGCACAATGCATAAAAGATTAGTAAAATCCTGGAAGTATTGCTTTTCCTCTGCCACTAACAGAATGATTTTAAGGCTAGTTTATCTATTCTCAAAATTTCAGAATTGAGACTGATGGATATTTAATAGGATATTAACGATTTGGAACCAAGTTAGTAAAGTACAGATAAGATATGACCTAAGTATTTGAGTAGTGGAATAGACTTGAAGACTAGATGTTCTTGAATCTTTCAGTGTATGATAACTTTGGATAGCTTAGTACTTCTTACGGAGGAGATATTATAATCTTGCTTTAGTCCAGATTCCATTGTTGAAGAAGGAAAAATCATGAAGTTATTCAAAATCTACCCATTGCACTAGAAGTTCTAAAACCATGGGAATGTGTACTAAGATAGGGTTTCACTTTCCAATTTCTTTCAGTGCTATGGGATGGTTTTACATGCATGGTCTATAAGGATTTTTATTAAACAAGTAACCATACATAATTTCAAGTGTTGTGCAGAAAGCTGTAACTTACCTCTGAAAATCACTCGCTGTAATGGAAGCTCTTAAATCGACAGCTCTTGAAGGGAAACTTTTTTTCCAAGTAATAAAGATAAATCTGATCTAATTGGAGCAGACAGAATGAATACTTCTCCCACAGATAATGGAATGTCACGGTACCTGAATTGATTATCTAGGGAAGCACAGGATATTGGGGTCTACTTAGAGAAAGCAGAATGCTTTAACCTGTAAAATCTGAACCATCAGAGGGATTCTATGGTTGTCTTCAAAGGTGAACCACAACACTTTCTTTGGTAAGAACTGCCCCTTTGATTCAGTTTTGAATCAAAGTCTTCATCCATCTTCTGAAGCCTACTTTTTAAGTTAATGCCATATTTTTTCTTCAGATTATATATATGCTTCAGCAGGAACATGAGAATTGCATTGCTCACCAATTAATGTCTTTGCTGGATCCCAGCAACTTCATTGTGTACTTCCACTGTGTGAACAGAAGCTACCAGTTCATCTTTACATTCTACATAAAATACATGGAGAAATGTGATTGATTTGCACTTGATTTGTTACCTGGGTTTCAGCACTTAAGTTACAGAGAAAGGTTGATCAAGTTAGGTCTCTATTCATTGGAGCGTAGAAGGTTGAGGGGGGATTTGATTGAGGTATTTAAAATTTTGAGAGGGATAGATAGAGTTGACGTGAATAGGCTGTTTCCATTGAGAGTAGGGGAGATTCAAATGAGAGGACATGATTTGAGAGTTAGGGGGCAAAAGTTTAAGGGAAACACGAGGGGGTATTTCTTTACTCGGAGAGTGATAGCTGTGTGGAATGAGCTTCCTGTAGAAGTAGTAGAGGCCAGTTCAGTTGTGTCATTTAAGGTAAAATTGGATAGGTATATGGACAGAAAAGGAGTGGAGGGTTATGGGCTGAGTGCGGGTAGGTGGGACTAGGTGAGATTAAGAGTTCGGCACGGACTAGGAGGGCCGAGATGGCCTGTTTCCGTGCTGTGATTGTTATATGATTATATGATTTTACTAAGTCATGTAATGCATAAAGATCATACACTAAATGGTAGAATTTTGTAGCTTTTGTAATGGTATTATGGAGTTGTAATTAATTTGACATGTTTCTTGTTTTGCTGCAAAAATATATTGTTCTCTTATTAAATAAAAAGTATGTAAATGGTTTTCTATGTAAAATCGTTTGTGGCTACAGGAATGTAGTATGCAACCAATGGCCACTTTATTAGGAACCTCATGTACTAATAAAGTGACCACTAAATATGCTTGTGGTTTTCTGCTGCTGTAGCCCGCCCACTTCAAGGTACGACATGTGTGTTCAGAGATGCTCTTCTGCCCATCACTGTTGTACTGTCAGCTTCCTGTCAGCTTGAACCAGTCTGGCCATTCTCCTCTGACCTCTCATTAACAAGACATTTTCACTGTCAGAACTGCCACTCACTGGATGCTTTTTGTTTATCTGTAAACTCTAGAGACTGTTGTGCGTGAAAACCTCAGGAGATCAGCATTTTCTGAGATACTCAAACCATCCTGTCTGGCACCACCAGTCATTCCATGGCCACTGAGTTCATAGGTCATGTTTATTTTTTAAGAATATGTTGGTGGAGGATGAGAATAAGAAGTGAATGATATTGTAGACCAGCTTAATAATTAAATTAAGGTTTTATTAAAGTACTGAGTTCTGCCCACTGTTACTAATAAGTCACAATTTTAAAATCTCAGTTGTATAAATACTTCACTGTGCACACCATAAAGATTTAGGGTATTAGAAATACTATAATCAGCTACAGTGCTTGTCACCAGGGTGGGTATCCAGTGTTGATTGATTCTTGTTAGACTGTGTGACATGAGCATTATATACCATTAGTCATGGTATAGCCCCATTCTTGAAATCAGTTAACGAATTATTTTCTATTATATACAGTGGATTCCAGTTATTTGGGACACTTCAGGACAAGTATATTTTGGCTCAATTAAGCTGCTGTCCCAATTAACCAAAGTTGCATGGAAATAGTTAAAAAGGTATAAAAAAGACAAACTACCATTTAACTGAGTAATAAATTATGTATTTAAATGAAACACAGAACCAATTAGAACACTAGAAATAATACTACAGTACTATAAAACTCTTAGTTCCTAATAGTTATTGATGGAGAGGTTCATCTTGTGTTCTTTTGATTAGCTGTAAATGAACAAAGTCAGTGCAGGCACCTAGTGCAGATAGTTGGTTGTCTGTCATATTCAACAATGACAAGAGACCTGTGCGGGAGAGTTTTTAAAGTGGAAAAGCCATTGCACTGGGGCAGTTCCACTCTCTTGAACTTGGAAGTCCAAGTCCAGTGGTATGAGTAGTCATCACAAACTGGGAACTTCCTTGGCTGCAGTAGATGATCATGTCATCTTCTGTACCTTGTCATGACCTTCATTATCCACAGAACATTGCAGAATCACCTTTCTGGCCATTGGATCTTACTGTTGATCTCATCTGTGCAGTTCACTAGAGCTGATTTGACATGCTGGGGATAGGCATGTCCCCCTCTCACTGGAATACGAGGCCCGCTGTCTACCCTCACTTGGTTTAGCCCACCTGTTGGGGTGTACTGGGGTGTGATTGCTGTCACATGCAAACAGATACTTGGAGCTACAGGTGAGAGCTGAGTTTCTGGTGGGGACCAAAGGTGAGTGAGCTGCCTCAGGATGGACATGACAAGCCTCTTCACAAGAGGTGCTCCCCTCCCTGCATAGATAATGGACTGCCTTCATACAATGCATTCGACGTTTGCATCCTCAGTCTTCATTTCCATCATAGCATTCAATATGATTGTTGATAGCTTGACATTTTTTGTAGTTACTAACTTATTTAAGTAGTGAATTTTTAAATCTTCATTTCCAGTGGTTTGTGGCATCTCCAAGCCTGAATGTTTAAAACAGCAGTGAGCAAAACAGTTCTGAATTGCCTTAATGTTTATTTCTTGTTATCTATCAGTGACAAAAATCACTGCTTTCCAAAAACAAGCACACGCAACTGACACTATTTAAAATCTGTTCTAAACACGATGTAGTGTTTAATGGCTACACAAGTGCACACAACTGATGCTAGTTAGAAACAGTTCAGCAACAATTTCCTGTCCCAATTAAGTGGCATAGTGTCCCAAATAAACAAAGGGAATCCTGGTGATTTTCTGAATTAGTTTTGTTCTTTAACAGTTGTTCCAATTGACCAGAATCCGCTGTATTTCCATCTTCGGAATAAAAGGGGGCAATATCATAAAATTAGGAAGTGACTATCACTGCAGTTTTCATTAATAGTAATTTTTACTCCCTGTTCTCCCCCTCCCCCCCCCCCCCCACATGTTTTCTGTGTAACAGACCAGTAAATTCACTGACTCTGACAGGACAGTTCAGCTTTGCAGAAATTCACTCCTGGGTCGTCTTCTGTGTGCCGGAAGTACCAGATAAAGTTCCAGTGGGTGATAGTGTTACATTTTACTTCCAAAATACATTTCTGGACACACAGTTAGAATGTACCTACAGGTAAGTGAAATTACTATGCTAGTTGTGTTATCATTGTTGACTCATTTTACATTTTCTTGTAGCTGAACTATCTTCCAACCAACTTGTATCATCCTCAACTGTGCTGCTTCATATCCAAATATACTCTGTCACTACCTGTCAGTGATTTGCAATTGCTTGGTATAAAAAATTCTTTCATATGTTTAAAAGTATCTCCATAGCTTCACTCCTCCCTATTTGTTTAACTTCATTCAGCTCCTGTAATCTTTCAGAATCAGAATTAGGGTTGCTATCATTGATGTATGTTGTGAAATTTGTTTCATAAACTGTATAATTATTCTTGTGCATATCCCACTTGTATTTCACTTCACTTTTGGCTTCTGTTATTTAGATCCTGAATTCTGAATTTTTCTCACTATTACTTATCCTTTAAGGTGCTGTTTTTAGTATACCTCTGACCAAGCTTACTTAATTTACTTAAAGTGTATTTTAAGTTGTAAAGGGTGGAGGGCTAGCAAAGAATAAATAAAATGTATATGATTAGGGTGGATGCTTAAGGTTCAGACAGAAGAGACGGCTAGAATCTGGCTCAAAAAGAAACTTGGAAGAAGTCATTTGGTCAGGTAACATTGTAGGGGGAAGGAATTGCTTATGGGCTCCCTCTCTTCATACAGGCTATCTTCCCTCTCCAATCTCAGTCTCGATGCAGGGTCATATGCTTTTCTGCTTTCTGGTATCTAACTGGTTTTGCTAACAGGTTTTGAAAATGATACTTCCAAAAGCTATTCATCATAGAGATTTACATTGTTTTGCAAGTGAAAAATTAAGAACTTCATTATGTACAGTATCACATTATATTAAAGAAAATATCCATCATTAGGATTCTGAGAATAAAAATGTCTTGTATAATGATGTTTCATTAAATTATTGTTTTTTCTGTCTCTTAACAGCACTAAAACTCAATTATATTTGAGTATCGTTTGTTCATGCATTTGTGTAAATCCTTTGAAATAAAATTTATATTATTTTTGTCATTGTCTCACCAAGGAAGCTGAATAGATTATAGAGAGTAGTTTATTTATTTCAGTTTATTGTAAAATGGAATCTTTGTTCTTTTATGTTGCTGTAGTAGAATTGACCCTCAGGAATGTTAATGTGCACTTTGCACTTAATTTTAGAAAAGGTGAAGGAACTTTTAAATCTGACAACATCTCTACCATTTCCATTCTGAAGGATGTATTAACTAAAGAAGCTACAAAAAGAAAAATCAATCTCAATATTTCATATGGTGAGAACCAAACCGTAACTTGTTTCAGATGTCCTAGAATTTAAATATTTATAAACTGCTTTTCTGAAGGATATATGCTTTCTTTTTGAAGATGTGAATGAGGAATCAGTAAACTATACTTTAAAACTGATCCATCCCAAATTGGAACATCAGTTGTTGTTAGCCAAGAAAGTCCAGCTGATTGATGCTTTGAAGGTGAGTTGTTGCATTGTTTATATAGCAAAACTGTATATAAGATTTTTAAATATTTATATTCCATTAAACGTAGTCAATAAAAAAAAACTGTTCACTTCTGCAAAACAACTTGCTGAGAGCAAGATGAGGGAAGTAGTCACCTTCAGTAATTAATAATATTTACTCATATAAATTTTCTGGAAGCTAATGTAGATCTAAAGTGAGCCGGATTGGGTATTTATACCCCATGCATTTCATATCACAGCCAGGTAAACTGGCATATTTTAGCTGGGTATCTCATTGCCCAACAACTTTGTGATGCTAACCTGTTCTAAGGAGCTGCTATTTTCTCTAGAGCATTGCATACTACAGTAACATCATTGTTATTTTGTTACTACTTACCTTTGCAATAGAAATGTCATTGGCTACAATTCCAGTATTACCAATGTTTAAGAGGTTTGACATAATATAAAAACATTTTTGCACGCACTTCAATGGCATATTGCTCTTTCCTCATTTTGACTTGGCTTGTGCTTTTCCTTCTATACTCTCTAACCACCTTGTGTCCGTGTGGACTTCTATCCCTTTATTTCTTCTGGCTTCAGCTTTTCATTATTCCTTTTCCTTCTGGTATTCCTGCTGTGGTCCCAAACTTCAGACCTTCTTGACTGACTAGACAATCCGATCAGCATCCTTCAACACCTTTTTTTCACCTTGTCCTTTGTGCACCCTACAATTGCTGGCATGTTTTCACCTATCCGGACGCAAGGTCCAGTTTACTTTCTTCACTCCTGCTTTCCTGTGTTTGATTTATTATCAGCTTTAGTATTACTATGTTTCTGTGAAACAGTTTGATGTGTTTATAAATATAGGGTACAGTGAGGGTGACTGGCTTTAGCAGAAAGGCATTGTGACAAAGTTTAATATCTGGGAGTCCTAGCCTATAAAAATCAAAGATGAGATTCAAGGCCAACTGTAGTCATTTTTAATACAAAAGAAGATATTTGTGGTTCTGAGGCCATCCATTCAGCCCAAGGACACAATCATAGGTGTTATTCCAGAGCCGTGACCTAGAGTAAACAATCTTCAGCTGTTTAATTTATGACTCCCTCCTGTCACCACAGAAAATGTTCCATTCCCTAATGAAGATCCATAGTGCAATTCCATCTATAACCCCTCAGATAATGCAGCAGACTGTATTTGCATGTAGTAAGTCCCAAACAAAGATTGAGCGTGGGCTGATAAGCATGTACATTGTGTGCACTCTATTTTCATTAAGTGTGGCTCTGATCAACAGTGAAAACATTATCAAGTACTGTCAGCACCAGACTCTTAAATACTTGGCCACAAGGAATAGAATCTATGATGAGAGGCTTGCATCCTGATTCCCTGAAGATCTGAATTCTCAGCTTGTTTGATTGACTGACCCCATCGTCTACTTTTATAAACTCCCCATTCTTCATGTTAACTATATTTTCTCTCACCATCAACCATTTATAAGTTCCTGGTACAGCAACCTACCAAAGGTTCTTTGACAACAGTTCTCAGTCTGGTGAGCTCCACTACCTAGAAAAAGACCATAAGATATAGGAACAGAATTAGACCACTTGGCCCATTGAGTCTGCTTCGCCATTTCATCATGGCTGATTCATTCCCCTTTCAGCCCCAATCTGCTGCCTTCTGCCTACATCCCTTCATACCCTAACTAATCAAGAATCTATAAAACTCTTAAATATACCCTCTGACATGGCTTCCACAGCCTCCTGTGGCAATGAATTCCAGCTTCACCACTCTCTGGCTAAAGAAATACCTCCTGAACTCCATTTTAAATGGACATCCCTCTATTCTGAGACTGTGTCCTGTGGTCTTAGACTCCCCCACTATAGGAAATCTCCACTTCTACTCTATTTAGGCCTTTCAATATTTGATAGGTTTCAATGAGATCCTACCCCCTCCCCCATTCTTATGAATTCCAGTGAGTAGAGGCCCAGAGCCATTAAACGGTCTTCATATGATAAGCCTTTCAATCCCGCAATCATTTTCGTGAAACTCCTTTGAACCCTCTCCAATGTCAGCACATCCTTTCTTAGCTAAGGTGCCCAAAACTGCGCACAATACTCCTAGTGAGGCCTCACCAGTGCTTATAAAGCCTTAGCATTACATCCTTGCTTTTATATGCTAGTCCTCTCAAAAGGAATACTAACGTTGCATTTGCCTTCCTCGCCACCGACTCAACCTGCAAATAAACCTTTCGGGAATCCTGCATGAGAACTCCCAAGACCCTTGGCACCTCAGATTTTTGAATTTTCTCTCCATTTAGAAAATAATCTATGCTTTTCTAAAGTGCATGACCATATGCTTCCCAACATGTATTCCATCTGTGACTTCTCTACCCTTTTTCCTAATCTGCCTTAAGTCCTTCTGTAGCCTCTGTTTCCTCAACTCTATCTGCTTCTCCATCTATCTTTGTGTTGTCTACAAACTTGTCCACAAAGCCATCCATTCCATCATTCAAGTCATTGAAATATAATGTAAAAACAAGTGATCCCAGCACAGACCCCTGTGAAACACCACCTGTTTACCAGCAGTTTACCAGAAAAGGCTCCCTTTGTTCCTACACTTTCCCACCTGCCAACCAGCCAATACTGTATCCATGCCTATATCTTTTCTGTGTCTCGTGTGAAACCTTGTCAAATGCTTTTGAAAATCCAAGTACACAACATCAACCTTTGTCTGTCCTGTTTGTTGTTTCTTCAAAAAATTCCAACAGTTTGTCAGGCAGATTGTTCTCTCAAGGAAACCATGCTGACTTTGGCCTATTTTATCATGTGCCTCCAAATACCCTGAAACCATATCCTTAGCTTGTTTACTTTGGCTTTTTTCTTAAAGATATGCCGGACGCGCTCCGGCTAGCACTGCACCCCTGGCTAACACAAGGGTGCATAGTGCTTGGAAGTAGATTCAGAAGAGATGTCAGAGGTAAGTTTTCTCATATGGAGTGGTGGGTGCATAGAATGCACTGCCAGTAGCAGTGGTAGAGGCGGATACAATAGGGTCTTTTAAAAGACTTACATAGGTAAATGAAGCTTAGAAAAATAGAGGACTATGCAGTAGGTTAACTAGACAGTTTCCAGAGCAGGTTACTTGGTTGGCACAACATTGTGGGCCAAAGGGCCTATAATGTGCTGTAGATACTATGTTCCATGTTCTGTATTCTATGTTCAAACATAATATAACATGACATTTATAGGTACTGTAATTGGTTTATTATTGCCTCATGTATTATGCAATACAGTAATAAGTTGTTGGTTTGCCTGTGCTGGTAGATAATTCCATTCATTCATACAAAAGGGGTGAAAAATGCAGAATATGATGTCATAGTTAGAGACAAAGTGCAGAGTACAACAACAATAAAATGTAGGAAGTCTGTGAAATTCAACATTGAGATCTTTCTGATTAGGTGATTCTTTCCATTTGCAGGAACTACAAGTTTATGAAGGAAATGTGGATTTCCTAATACCTGAATATCGGTCAATTTTGGAGGAAGCTGATAGTCTGCTCGAGGAATACAAGAAGCAGCCTGCTCACTTGGAGAGATTGTATGGCAAGTACCATAAACAGAGTAAATGTAAATGCCTCTTCAAAGTGTATAGTATGCACCAAATGTATTATTTTCAGATCCTTCCCTCCCTCTAAAATCACCATGCTTTCAATTTAAATGACCAGCACAGTTAATATCATAGAATGTATTCTTCATTGGACTGTTTCACCTGCATCATTTGGTACCTTTTAATTGTAATGAGGGTTGCTGCCTCAACCACCCTTCCTAGCAATGACTTCCAGACCCTGCCGTCCTCTGAGGCTGATGAGACGAGGTAGATTAATAGCTTGGCACAGACTAGATGGGGTGAGGGGCCTGTTTCTGTGCTATAGTGTTGTATAACTCTATGAGAGGTATACATGGAGTAGATAGTCAAAATCTTTTTCCCATCATCCTGGCATCAATAAAAAGAGGCACAATTTTCAGGTAAGAGGTAGAAGTTTTAAAAGGGATCTGTGGGATATGATTTTTTACACAGAGAATGGATGATAGCTGGAATAGGCTGCTGCCAGAGAAGGTGGTGGAATTAGTTACCATCACTGTGTTTAAATGTACTTGGACAGACACTTAACTAGGCAAGGCATGAAAGATACAAATCTAATGCAGATGAGAGAGATTTGTACAAATGTTTTTGGTGGGCAGCAAGGCCTGTTTCTGTTCTGGCATTTTAGACACTTCTTGCTGGTGGAAATTGTTGCCCTGGGAGTTGATGTAGCCTTGGTGAATGACTGGATGAACAGAGGTTTTTCCACATCTTCCCTTTCATCTTTCTGCCAATTATTTTAATTACATGCCTCCTGGCTTTTAATGCTGTAAGAAATTACACCATTTGTTATTACTCAGTCTATGCCCCTATTAATGTTATATATCTCTGTTAAATCACTTGAGTCTCCTTTATTCCATAATGTTTGAAAATTCATCATTTTTCACACTGTACAATGTATTTTCATCTGTCTTAATCTTATCCAGACTTTGTTTCACTTCACTAAAAGATTTCAAGAGGTTTTTTAAAAAATTGACATTTTTATTGGTTTGCAATCTTCAGCCTGATTGCTTAGCTGACAATAACATTGCAGTTACTAGACCTCTGTGATCCTGCACAGATGCCGACTGATTGAAGGTTATGCTTGAAAAGTGGGAGTTTGTGTTACAATACCAAACTGTAGTGTTGAAAGCAAGTTCTTTAAATGTCTACATCTTGTAATACCTTTGTCACTGGTTAGAATATCCTTTCCATATCACTATCAGTTAACTCAGCAGAGTCTTCCTAACCTGTTGAACACCCAGTTTTTGAGAATTAATTCTGTCTTCCATCATATCTGTGGAAAATTGATGAAAATAAGTTAAAGATAAAACATTGTACAAAGTTACTTTTGAAAGTAGTATTTCTTGAACTGATGCACTGTGGGATACATCATTATATTAAAACTAATTATCTTTTATCTTTGTTCTCTCTGCACTTCCACCCACTCCATTTAGGTATGATAACTGACCTCTTTATAGATAAATTCAAATTCAAAGGCACAAATGTGAAAACCAAAGTTCCACTTCTTCTGGAAATTTTGGATAATTATGACCCTAACAGTCTTGCAGCATTCTTTGATTCAGCATAGAGGAACTATGCAAAGCATGATGAAAAACATACATAAAGTTCCTGATGAAAGAGCTGTGAGTGGAACATGTTGTCTATTAGTGGTACAAGTATTCAACCTAACTGATTGATGGGCAGAATGTACAAGAACTAATCAGCTTACTGTGGAGATATTTGGGGGATGCATTTCTGTCAAATATTCGCTGTTGCTTGGGCAGATGATAACATGGAAATCAAAAGTATATATAGTTTGTATGCTGCATTCCTGCATTTCCATAGATTGCTTATATTTTTGTTAAGAGATAGCCACTATGGAAATCTGTCTCTCCCTTGAGCTTGCATTATTTTTCTTGAAAATGATAGTCAAATATTTACAAAAGGCAATTCTTACAGAGTTTGAGAGTTGATTAAAACTTTTGTGAAATATCTATCACCAACCAGTTTCCGTTGGCTGATATAGACAATGTATTTCTGGCAGTGGTTCATTTTACTTTGGAAAAAAATGACAACCCAACTGAAGATATCTATACTGAAATGTTCTTTAGAAGAATTCAGCAAGAATAAGCGCAAGATTCACTTTGATTTAGTTGTATTTTTTCTCATTTTTATTTTGATAATATATATTTACAACAGATATTAAATGTATACTTTTTCATACCTTTTTACTAAAATATAGTAATAATAAGTACAGTTTGATTTTCCCATTGTTCCTCTGAAGCAATGTAATTGTTTATAATTATCACTCTAAATCTAAAAGACCTCTTTTAGGGCAATGTCCATATATGACTTTAAAATATATTTGCTGTTTGTGAAAGCTAATATGTATATTGCTTTGAGTCATACTAAGTCTTTGGGCAAGATATGTAGATATGGATTACTCTTTAATTTTATGTATATATCAGTCTTGTAATCAATTATATATGAGTATACAGAATAGTGTAATTCCCTTTATATAGTAACAAATAAATATTGAAAATACTTTTAATGTTATCTGGCATACTGTTCATTAAAACTTCTAATTTATCAGCACTGAAATGTTAATAGATAACTCCATTTACTAAAGGAAGTGCAATGACGATTCTTGTTTTTCTAGCATAAATGCTGGATTGCATTACATGTATATTTTTGCTGAACTAATTTCAGTAAATGTATCCATTAATTCAGTAATTATGTTATATGAAAGATTGTATCAATATTAAATTGGAATACATTTATCAGATGTCTATTGTATATTTTCTTGGTCTCAACCTTGTTGAAAACCTAACAGAGAATGAGAAGAAAAAAAAGCAGAACATAACAGTGAGGAAAATATAGATAATGGAAAAAGCATGTGGATTGAACAATGTCATTAAGTTGATGCACATGTAACTTTGTAAGTACATGCTAGTGAAGGTGATTCTTAACAAAATAATTAATCAATTGTCCCCATGGCCCAGTGTTTGCCTAAAATGTTGGTTTATAGAGTAATGAACAAGATATTAAAAGTAATTTTGTTTTTCATAACAGTAACAGTAGACTGCTCACCTGCTTAACACTGGTCAGATGTTTAATAATACTCTAATAAAGGTCTTTTTAAAGCTACCATCTTAATTTTGCTCTATTAATATCTACCAGAACCTAATTCTTATGTTACACTTGCTTACTTATTCAGTTTTCTGGTTAAGTAAAATCTTAATTTTAAATTGCACTTTTTTTTGCAAATCACTTTACTATTTCTGAAACATCATTTAATTCCTTAACATAAATGTGCTTGTCTAATTTTGACTTTTTGTTCATGTTCAGACTTAATAATTTCCTTATTGATGGTCATGCTTCTGACATTAAAGTCTAAAACTTCTGAATGATGGCACTAAACCGACCCACATGTTTCTTCCATTAGGCCATCTTTAAGGCCTATTTCTGAGCAAGCTTTTGGTCAGTTGCCTTTTTTTATTATAGTTTTAGATAAAAAATTATGTCCCATTTAAAGTTAATGAACCCTCTGGAGGATCAGGAATTTGCCTTGGTAATATAACCCATATCATCTGTGTAGAGTACAATGTTGTGTGGTATCCAGTTTGAACTGCCAACCCTCTTACATCATTTGTGTGGCAGGTGTCCACGTGTCCCTTCAAAACCATTTAAAAACCTCAAGGTTTATCTGTCAGGTTAAACCTAATGAGCTTCACTTCTGGATGGAGAACTGATATTCTTTTTTCAGACGGTGCTTTGATCTCAATATTTCCACCAAGATCTGGCATTGTCTTATCCTGCAAATACTTGGC
Organism: Hemitrygon akajei; assembly: GCF_048418815.1. Taxonomy (NCBI): domain Eukaryota; kingdom Metazoa; phylum Chordata; class Chondrichthyes; order Myliobatiformes; family Dasyatidae; genus Hemitrygon; species Hemitrygon akajei. The sequence continues at coordinate 74,766,153 of NC_133127.1, forward strand.
CACATAAACACACAGTTTTCTGAGAAATCAAGCAATTAGCTGAAAAATTCATTAAGTATCTTTCAATAGGAAGACCTAGGTTACTTTTTATGCAGGTATTGCAGCAAATGTTTGGGAATCCGTTATTGGTCTGCAACAGTCATTGCTGAACCCATATAGAATGCAGGCTTGCAGCAAAAGTATACATTATGATCAGACAGGCATTCAGACATTTGGAAAGTTATCATCATTGAGAAACACTGAAACAGGACCTTGAGATCACACTGACCAATAGGCACCCAGTTACACTGGCACGCTAGGGGAAATGTTGTGTCTAATTAACCTATCTTAGGGATGTGGGGGGAAACCGGAATGCTGAAAGCAATCCCATTCTGTTACAGAGAAAACATGCAAGCATTGCAAAGATAAACTCTTCTTGGGCTTCCAGCTGGGTACAGGTACTGATTTTAACTGACGTTTTGATAACAAATTCTGGCATCATCATCAGGGATGATGCCTGGGTATGTCTAGTCTGGTGGTATTTATACCCCCATCATCCATTTCTCCTGATTGGTTAGTCTCATCCAATCAGGTTTCCACTATCCCACCTTGTTCACAATTGAATTCCAGTTCTTACTTGGAGTGAGATCTTCGACTTTGTTAAAATTCTTTTCCTCTAGTTTTATTTCAATGGCTTCCTTCACTAGGCAGTCCCAAATTGCACAGTAATTTTAGAAAAATAGAAAACCTACAGCACAATACAGGCTCTACAGCCCACAATGCTGTGCCAAACTTACTTACTTTAGAAATTACCTAGGGTTACCCATAGCCCTCTATTTTTCTAAGCTACATGTACCAATCCAGGAGTCTCTTAAAAGACCCTATTGTATCCAACTCCACCACCATTGCTGGCAGCCCATTCCATGCACTCACCACTCTGCATAAAAAAACTTACCCCAACATCTCCTCTGTACCTACTTCAAAGCACCTTAAAACTGGGCCCTCTCATGTTACCCATTTCAGCCCTGGGATAAAGCCTCTGACTATCCACACGATCAATGCCTTTCATCATCTTGTACACCTCTTTCAGGTCACCTCTCATCCTCTGTTGCTCCAAAGAGAAAAGGGCAAGTTCACTCAACCCATTCTCATAAGGTACACTCTCCAATCCAGGCAACACCCTTGTAAATCTCCTTTGTACCGTTTCTATAGTTTCCTGTAGTGAGGTGACCAGAACTGAGCACAGTACCCCAAGTGGGGTCTGACCAGGGCCCTTTTGAGTTGTAACATTACCTCTCAGCTCTTGAATTCAATCCCACGGTTGATGAAGGCCAATACACCGTATGCCTTCTTAACCACGCAGTTAACCGTGCAGCAGTTTTGAGTGTCCTATGGACTCAGGCCCCAAGTTCCCTCTGATCCTCCACACTGCCAAGAGTCTTACCATTAATATATATTGTGCCATCATATTTGACCTACCAAAATGAACCATCTCACACTTATCTGGGTTGAACTCCATCTGCCATTTCTCAGCCCAGTTTTGCATCCTTTCAATGTCCCACTGTAAACTCTGACTGCCCTCCAGACTATCCACAACACCTCCAACCTTTGTGTTTTGTCCCGTCAAAGTCAATCCTATGGCCATTGCAAATGCAATGTACTGCTACTGCCGATTTCTCTAGTAAACCCAAATGGATACACCTCCTGTGCTCCTTAATGCAGGTTTCTACCGTGAATCCCAACTGATCGATATATGCTGCTTAGTGTTCAACAGGGAATCCTGTAAACAGCAGCCGTCCTGAGTCTGAGGTCATCTGGAATTTGATTGTAAACAAGGTGCAACAGAAGAAACCTGATTGAATGAGGACTAAACAATCAAGAGGGATGGCTGATGGGGTTATAAATACCACCAGACTAGATGTGCCCAAGCGTCATTCCTGATGAAGATGGCAGAGTTTGTCATTGAAAAGTTGGTTAAAATCAATACCTATATCTGGTTGGAAGCCTGAGGAGTTTACTGGTCATATACACTGGGAAATCACTAGATCCTTTTTCATTGCATAGATAGCAGAAGTCAGGATTATTCCTGGGCCTCTAGATAATTTACAAGTATGTTTCCAGACTCAAGGACCTGAGTTACTGGAAAAAGTAGAATAGGATAAGACTTTTTTCCCTGGAGCATTCAAGAATGAGGGGAGATTTGATAGAGAATCAAAATTATGAGGGGTATAGATAGGGTAAATGCAGACAGGCTTTTTCCCCCTCTGAAATTGGGTGAGATTAGAACTAGAGGTTGTAGGTTAAGGGTAAAAGGTGAAATATTAAGAGGACCTGAGGGGGAACTTCTTCACTCAGAGAGTAGTGTGAGTATGGAATGAGCTTGCAGCAGAAGTGGTGGATACGGGTTCAATTGCAACATTTAAGAGAAGTTTAGACAAATACGAGGAGGGCTATGGACCACATACAGGCTCATGGAACCAGGTAGAATGACAGTTTGGCATGGACTAGATGGGCTGAAGGTCTGTGTGGGTTGTAGAGCTCTATGATTCTAGTTGAGGCAGTGGTTCAGGAAGGGTAAGATGAAGGAGCACGTACCAATCCTCATAAGGGGTTCAGAAGTGGAGAGAGTGAGCCGCTTTAAATTCCTCAGTATCAAGATCTCTAAGGATCTAACCTGGTCCCAACATATCGATGTAGTCATAACAAAGGCAAGACGGCGGTTATAGGAGTTTGAAGAGATTTCGCATGTCAACAAATACACTCAAAAACTTCTATAGTTGTACTGTGGAGAGCATTCTGACAGGCTGCATCACTGTCTGGTATGGAGGGGCTTCTGCACAGGACCAAAAGAAGCTACAGAAGGATGTAAATCTAGTCAGCTCCATCTTGGGCACAAGCCTACAAAGTACTCAGGATATCTTTAGGGAGCAGTGTCTCAGAAATCGATTTAGTTATTTATTTATTATTATGTTTTATTTTACTTATATTTTTTTCTTCCTCTGCTAAATTATGTATTGCATTGAACTGCTGCTACTAAGTTAACAAATTTCACGTCACATGCCGGTAATAATAAACCTGATTCTGTTTCTACCAGCTATGCCACTGTGTCACTAAATTGGTTCTTGTAACCCAATTAAGTAATATTCAATGATACGGTAGACCAGTACACACCAAATGCAAAGTATTTCTGTGTATGTATCCCAATTATTTTGCTTGATATTCACCCCTCTAGTCTTTATGAATGTTTCTCAGAAAGATTCATACAAAAACTGAAGTGTGATTGAATATCAGAATCAGACTCAGAAAATAATTTTTTTTTTAAATAATAAAAAATAAAACAATAATAGACAAGTAAATCAATTACATATATTGAATAGATTTGTATAAAATATGCTAAAACAGAAATACTGCATATGAAAAAAGTGAGATAGTGTCCAAAGCTTCAATGTCCATTTAGAAATCAGATGGCAGAGGGGAAGAAGCTGTTCCTGAATCACTGAGTGTGTGCCTTCAGGCTTCTGTACCTCCTACCGGATGGTAACAGTGAGAAACAGGTATACCCTGATTGCTGGATGTCCTTAATAATGGATGCTGCCTTTCAGAGACACCACTCCCTAAAGTTGTCCTGGGTATTTTGTAGGCTAGTGCCCAAGATGGAGCTGACTAGATTTACAACCTTCTGCAGCTTCTTTCGGTCCTGTGCAGTAGCCCCTTCATACCAGACAGTGCTGCAGCCTGTCAGAATGCTCTCCATGGTACAACTATAGAAGTTTTTAAGTGTATTTGTTGACATGCCAAATCTCTTCAAACTCCTAATGAAGTACAGCCGCTGTCTTACCTTTTTTATAAAAACATCGATATCTTGTTTTTGTAAGTTTGTAAGTTATGCACAACCATGATATGTATCTGAAACTTCCTATATCTATTTTTTGACTGTTAAAAGTTTCAGCATATAAAGATAAGTGTTCATGATTTGGTAGAGATGGATGTGCCCTTTTTCATTTGGTGGCCTGTGGTAGAGTGAATAGAAGATTTTCTGTGGATCTAAGATTGACAGAAAAAGCAACATTTGAAAACAGAGGCGTACTCCCTTATTCCAACCAAAATGATATTGGTCCGACTCTTTTCATTTCCTAAAGGCGGCAACTGAATTCTATCCAGTGATCTTGATTGGTGAAGATACAACTTACATACCCTGATGATTAAATCATGTAGTAATCCTGGAGAGAATTGCCATATGTGAGTAATTGAAGAATGGCTCTTGGTCAATATTTTCTGGCTCCCTTTTTGCACGACTTATTTAATATGTCATATGTCTTGACATATGACAGTGATATTAAACCTGATTCTGATTCTCAGTTGCTGAGCTAATATGTATTTTCAACCAATGGAAAGGAATGGGGAAGAAAAAGGATTTTATAAATGGAGCCAAAATAATAAAAAAAAGTGAAAAAAATCCTGAACAAACAATAAGAATGAAGAAAACCAAAGCAAATAAAAATGAAACGTGTCTTATTAAGAAAACAAAACAATCAATTTACATAACGTGGAAATAATAGTATTAAGAACATTTTATGAATTGTACGTTCACTGCAAGTTAACCAGGTAAATTTTAATCAACCTCTCAAAGCACATCTTGATGAAGACATCTGTTTGAAAATTGTTGTTTACAATATTGCTGTTTATCTGCTTTAGTTTGGGCTTACAGATATGATGCTACCTTGTAAGGTTAGCTCAGAGAATAAACTCCCAGCAGAGCCTTCAGTAATCTCTTGTGATCCTTGCTCCAACTGTCAAGCCAGTCTCTGAATACAGCAGCTAATTTGATAATGCTGAACATGTTGATTATCGCAAGATAATTAGCTTCACAAATTAAAGTTGGATTAATGATATGCCCTCCATGTACAGAATAATTTATCTTTATTTTCATTAAATATTGTATTCTGAATATTATGGTTTATTTGCAATTTTCATGTTTTCTCTGCAAAACATTAGAATTCTCTAATCATACTTTTAGATTAACTCAGAATTTTAGAGAGCATGATTTAATCATAATGAATCAAGTGGTAGGGTTAGTTTTGAGGCTGTATTTCCATCACAGATTCGCTTCATGTAAATCAAGCCCCTGAGAGTCATGCAGTACTGAAATAGGCCCTTCAAACCAACTGGTCCATGCCAACCAAGATTCCAATCTACACTTGTCCCATTTGCCTGTGTTTGTTCCATTACTCTATAAACCTATACCATCCATGTACCTGTCCAAGTACTTTTAAATGTTGTTCGTGTACTTGCCTCAGCCACTTCCTCTGGTAGCTCATTCCAAATCCTGACCACTCCCAGTAATAAAAAGTTAGCCTTCAGGTTCCTATTAAATCTTTACCCTCTAGTTATTGATTCCCTAACCTTGAATAAAGATTCTGTGATTTCACCCTATCTGCTCCCCATAATTTTATACGCCTCTATGTGATCACTACTCATTCTCCTACAGTCCAGTGGAAAAAGTTCTAACCTGCTCAACCTCTCTCCGTGACTTAGTATGTTGAGTCCTAGCAAAATTCTCATAAATAATAGGTCTCAGCCCCAAATATTGACTGTTCATTTTCCTCCATAGATGTTACCTGACCTGCTGAATTTCTCCAGCATCGTGTGTGTGTGTGTGTGTTGCTCCAGTTTTCAGCCTCTGCATTCTTTTTTGTGTCTTCATAAATCTCCTCTATATGCTTTCTGGCTTAACAGCATCTTTTCTGTAGCTGGGCAACCAAATCTGAACACAATATTCCAAATCCAGCCTCACCAATATCTTGTACAACTGCACCATAACAGCCCAACTTCTATACTCAGTGCACTGAGTGAAGTCTGCCTTCTTCACCACCTTGTCTACTTGTCACACCACATTCAAGGAACCATACATCTGGACTCCTAGGTCCCTCTGTTCTACAACACTCCTGAAGGTCTACTGTTCACCGTGAAAATTCAACCCTCAATTCTCTTCCCAAAATGCAATGTGTTGCAACTCAAGATACCTCTGTAATTCCTGATAACCATCTTCACTGTAAGTGGCAGTACCTATTTTAGAGTCACCTACAAACTTACTAACTATGCTTTCCACATTTTTATCCAGATCAATGGATGTAGCACCAAACTGTAAAACAACACTAGTCATGGGCTTCCAGCCAAGAAGCAACTTTCTACCACTACCCTCTGCTTCCTACTATTAAGCCAATTCTGTATTCAATTAGTTTTCTCTCTCTAAATCCCATGCAATCTAACTTTCCATAGCAGCCTACCATGTGGAACATTATCAAAGGCTGACTGAAGTCCAGACGAGATGCCAGATGAAGATTGATCCAGCCCCGGCTCTTGAACAGACAGACTCGTGTCTGCCCCTCCCAGGCCATACTTCTTTGCCATACAAAATAACAACAACTGAAATCCACATAGACCACATCTACTGCACTACAGTTTCAATCATCCTGGCGTAATCTCCCTCAATGTTGCTCCCATCTACCTGTGATCCAGCAGCATTAAGAATACAGGTCCCAAAAGCATTCACTCCCTTTTCCATACACGAGTCCAAATCATCTAGCCTCCAGGATTTTCCTCACAATACCATCTCTCACCATCTGCTTCTGTCACCCTGCCTTCAATACATCATAAGTAATTTTAGAAAAGATAAACAAGTACTCAGTATGCCTCCTCACACTGACGGCCTGTTTTTCTTATTCATTCTCTGGATGTGGATTTAGTAGCAATGATGGCATTTGGTTTCCATCCTAAATTGCACTTGAACTGAGGTTCATGGTTAGCCACATTGATTGTTCATAAGAGTGGTGGTGGCATCAGTTAGTCTCGCGAGACCATGGACCTGTGCCTGGAATGGTTTCCAGGGCGCAAGCCTGGGCAAGGTTGTATGGAAAACCAGCAGTTGCCCATGCAGCAAGTCTCCCCTCTCCACACCACCGATGTTGTCCAAGGGAAGGGCAAGGGTCGATACAGCTTGGCACCAGTGTCGTCGCAGGAGTTGCCAGAACGAGGTTGAAGGCAACGTCGGACTGCCTTAGGGACTCCATCTCCAGATTTGTCCTCGGGGTTTACTCCCAAAGCCTTTCCCATGAGTGGGTATGGCTGCGAGGCAGCGGAGGTTTGAAATCAGAGTTTTCCCTCTCTTAGATGGACTGCCTTCTCAGGCTGATGAACTCCATTTACCACAAGCACTGGTTTTAAGGTGCCGGGACCCGCCTTCACACCTCCTCCTGTCAGAAGAAACAGTTCCGCTGGGTTTAGAGGCTAAGCCACATGAGAAGGCCAGGAGTTGGACTTGGTTGTCAGAGGATATTTGAGGCGCATGCCGTGAGGAGCACTTTTAGGTAGTGAGAGCTTGTCCCCACTCCCACTCCTTGGTATCACTACTCCATAAGAATGTAAGTACTAAAAAGAGGAGGCCATTCAGCTCTTTGACATTTCTCTTCCGTCCCACACCATTATAGCGGATCTTCTACCTCAGCACCACTCTCTTGCCTCTCCCCAAATTCCTTGATGCCCTTAATATCTAGAGATGAGGCTTTATAAGGCCTCAAAGTCAGATCACACTCGGAGTATTGTGAACAGTTTTGGGACCCTCTACAAAAAGGTGTGCTTGCATTGGAGAGGGTCCCGAGGAGGTTCGGGGAACGATTCTGGGAATGAAAGGATTGACGTATAGTGTTTATAAAATGTATTCACTCCCCTTGAAAGTTTTCATCTTTTATTGTTTTACAACATTGAATCAAATTTGGATATTATTTTTTTTGAAACTGATCAATAGAAAAGACTCTTTTGTGTCAAAGTGAACAAATTTCCACACATTGGTCTAAATTTATTGCAATAATTAACCACAAAACTCCCTCCCTTCTAGTCAGTATTTAGTAGATGCACCTTTGGCAGCAATTACAGCCTTGAGTCTGTGTGGACGTGTCTCTATAAGCTTTGCACATCTGGACGTTCTTCTTTGTTAAACTGCTCAAGCTATGTCAGATTGCATGGGGATTGTGAGTGAACAGCCCTTTCCAAGTGCAGCCAGAAATTCTCAATGGGATTGAGGTCTGGACTCTGACTTGGCCACTCCAGGCTGGAAAACAAATCTTCTCCCAAGACAGTTCTCTTGCATTAGGATTTTCTTCCAGGAATTCCCTGTATTTTGTTGCATTCATTTTACCCTCCACCTTCACAAGCCTTTCAGGGTCTGCTGCAGTGAAGCATCCCCACAGCATAATGCAGCTACCTCCATGCTTCACGGTAGGGATGGTGTGTTTTTGATGATGTGCGGTGTTTGGCTTATGCCAAACATAGCGTTTAGTCTGATGGCCAAAAAGCCCCATATTGGTTTCGTCAGACTATTGAACCTCCTTCCAGCTGATCAGAGTCTCCCGCATGCCTTCTGGCAAACGCTAGCCAAGATTTCATGTGAGATTTTTTCAACAGTGGCTTCCTCTTTGTCGCACTTCCATAAAGCTATGACTGGTGAAGGTCCTGGACAATAGTTTTTGTATGTGCAGTCTCTCCCGTCTCAGCCACTAAAGTTTTTAACTGCTCCAGAGATGTCATAGGTCTCTTGGTGGCTTCTCCCACTAGTCCCCTTCTTGCACACTCACTCAGTTTTTGAGGACAGCTTGCTCTAGGCATAGTCTTTCCATTTCTTGATGATTGACTTAACTGTACTCCAAGGGATATCCAGTAACTTGGACATTTTCTTGTATCCATCTCCTAAGTTGTGCTTCTCAATAACATTTTTGCGGAGTTGCTTGGAGTGTTTTTGTCTTATGGTGTAGTTTATGCCAGGATACTGACTCAACAGCAGTTGGACCTTCTAGATACAGAAGTATTTTCACTACAATCAATTGAAACACAGGTCTCCAAAAAGAGATATCCGCTGTGATTCAATGATATGAAACAATAAAACATGAAAACTTCCATTGGGGCTGGGAGGGGGGGTTAGTGAATACTTTTTTATGGGCACTATGTAAAGTGTTTGATGGCTTGTGTCTCTACTCACTGGAGTTCAGAAGAATGGGGGTGGGGGAAGCTATCAATATTGAAATGCCTAGATAGAGTGGATTTGGATAGACTGTTGGATAATGTGGGAGTTGAGGGCAAGAGGACACAGCCTCAGAATAGAGTGATGTCCATTTATAAAAGAAGTGAGGTGGATGTGGAATTCATTGCCACAGATGTTCTGGAGGTCAAGTCATTGGATATATTTAAAGCGGAGGTTGATATGTTCTTGACTAATCAGAGAGTCAAAGGTTATGGGGAGATGGCAGGACAATGGGGTTCAGAGGGATAAAAGATCAGCCAACATGGAATGGTGGAGCAGACTCAAAGGGCTGAATGACCTAATTCTGCTCTTTTGTCTCATATCTATGGACCCCATTTTGAATGCCAATAAATCGGCACAACTCTGTGAGGTAGAGAATTCTCAATTTTCCATCTTCATTTCATAGAAACATGGATAGTAAGAGCAAGTGTAAGTCATTTGACCCTTCAAGCCTGCTCCCACATTCAATATGATCTTGACTGATGATCCAAATTCAGATTTAATTTTAGAATTAGATTTATTTGTCACAAGTACAGCAAAACAAACAGTGAAATACATTGTTTGCATTAACAACCAACACTGTCTGAGGATATGCTGGGGGCAACCCACAAGTGTAGCCACACTTTCAGCACCAACATAACATACCCACAATTTACAGCAGAATGACACGCAGCTAACATACAACCAAACAGATTTAATAACAGCATGAACTGCATGAGTTTTTACAATAACTTGGAAATTTCATGGTTTCCATGAATGATTCCAGCTTTGTATTTAATTTGCCATTTTAACTCTGCTGTTTTGATTATAAATTTCCTATCTGCCATTATGAATGAACAATGATTCATAACTTTGATTACTGTTTCAATAAAATAACCACTACAATTGCTTGCCATCAACTTTCACCTTCAGTTATAACTGTTTTTTTGTCATTTAATCACACCAATTGTATTCTCTGACACCCTCCTCTTATCTGGTCTTAAAACTAGTTTCTCTCCAAGTTTTCCCATTTCTGCTCAAATCTCATTAAACTGAAATGTTGAATGTTTCTCCTTTCATGGATGCTGTCTAACTTGCTGTGTAATTCCAGGATTTTCCAGAGTCGTGGAGTTGTTCAGCTTAGAAATGCTGGCCCAGCCCTCTGATCCCATCTGTCATACCTATCAAATAAATCCCAATTGGCCTCATTAGATCCATAATCTTCTATGCCCTTGTCTATTCAAATATCTGCCTAGATGTCTCTTAAATGTTGTGATTCTGACTCCACCACCTTCGGCTACTCTCTGTATGAAAAATCTACCCATTTGATCCCATCTAAACCACTCCTTTTCACCTTAAACCCTCCGCTCTCTTGCTTTAGACACCCACACCATGGGAAAATCAATGTTACTACCTATCCTATCCGTGCTTCTTATAATGGTGTATTAAGTCACACCTCAGCCTCCTTTGCCCCAAGAAAATCAAATCTACCTTGCACGCTCTCCAATACATTTACATCCTTCTTATGCTTGGCATTCAGAACAGGAAACAGCACTCCAGTTGCAGCCCAATGGTTTGTAAAGTTATAAACTCTTATACAGTGTTCTATTTCCTATCTCATGACAAGTATGCCTTTACCTTCGTCACCACCCTTTCGACCTGTTGCTACTTTCAGGGGAAACAGACTTTTACCTCCAAGATATTTTCTGTTCATGAACACTCCTGGGGCCCTATCATTCACTGTGTGCCCTGCCCCTGTTTAATTTCCCAAAACGCATCACCTTGCATTGTCGGTATTAAATGCCATCTGTCAGTGCTCTGCCTAATTCCATTTGCTCCCATTCAGTTCCAGGAACTGACAGTATTTTTAAAGCCCCAGTCCTGACGGAAGCTCTTCAGCCTGAAATGTTAAGTGTCTCTTTCCACGCATCCAGCCTGACCTATTCCAACATTTTCAATGTGTGTGTGTGTATTTTCACAGATTTCCGGCACCTGCGATTTTTTTTTAAATCGGCAGCGGGAATTTATCAGCTTGAGCAATTAAATGAAGAAGGCAACCAACATTTTGACAGTGAGTGACTGAGTCAGTTTCGATTCCGCACTAACCCGTTGATCCACATCATTCCCAGGGCCGATGCTCTCTCCAGGGTGACAGAGAATTGACCGCGGCCCCGCCTTTGATTGACAGTCGGCGCTGCACCAATAGCAGAAAGCAGTTCAAATCCGAACGGGGGCAAACGTCCGCGCGCCGAGCGGCGATTGGTCCATTTCAATAGTCGCGGGAGACTTGAACTGGATGGGTTACGGTTAACGCCGCTGACGTATGGGAGTGCGAGGGCTTGGGCAGCGGGGCTGCTGGTCGCACAACAACTGCCCCAATCGGCCCGGGGGAGGGGGGAACGGCGGCGGCGTGGCCTTAAGGAAAGGGTGGGGGCAGCCGGGACACGAGGTACCGAGGAGGACTCCGTGCTGAGCCATCCCCGCGCCCAGCCTGGGCCGGGCTCTGTTGCCGCCAGCAACGCTCACGCTTCCGGAAGGGAAAACCGTCTGCTCTGGGACCTCCCGTTCGCCCGGCTTGATCCCACGTTTCTATGTGATCGCCCCCGCTCCCCAGTCTCCAAAGCTAATTTTAAAAATCAAAGAATGATGTTTCAGGGCTCTCGGGACGATGCTGCCGGGAACCGGGAAAACGCCATGCCCCCGGGGCTAAAACGCGCGATTTGGGAGGAACCGGAGCATGAAGGCCGCGAGCGAAATGTCCGCAAAACGATGGCCGAGGGTGGCAGGAAGGTGCTCGGGGTGCTACAGAACAACCAGGCTTTGCAGCCTCCTCACCCCAAATCTGTAAGTATGCCATAAAGCAAGATCTCTTGGGTACCGAATGTTGCGGTTTGTGCACCGAGTTTAAAGTGTTATCCAGAGCTGGATGTTTGAAAGTCAAGGGATGCAAGAAATCAAATTAAAGCGGTTTGCTAACAACGCTCCTCAGGTCGGGCAGCATCTGTGGAAACCGATGCGTAGTTTCTCCTTCCACAAATCTGCATGGTGTATGTATAACATAAAATTAAATTTGATCGGGCTTCCGTTGTGCGACTGTTGGTTGCTTTGCTAAATTGAAGAGATTCGAACCTGGCGGTGTCTTCCCGACACCGATTTATTGGGGTCGAATTAAAGATGTCTTGTCGCGACAATGAAATCGAAAGCAGTACTTGTGTTTTAAAAAAAAGAATTGGACCTCACCGCTCAATGTTCACACTGCGGAAGAGCCCTACAATCGGATGTAGTAGAAATGAATGCAAACTTGCGTCTACCCTTTAATATTTCCGCTTGGAAGTTATTACCGAGCGGAGGTTGCTGTGATCTATTGGCACAAATTGTGAATTTGTGGATCAAAATTGGGTTGTTTGTCACTGCCACAGCAAAGGGCATGTAAACTTTAACGTACACCAGTCTAGGAAAACTAGCATTTTATTGTGTCGCTTGGGTAATATTTTACAAGGATAATCTCTTTTCACAAAATGTAAATGAAGCGTTCTGACCTTTTGTGTATATGGGGTAGGCGACTCGTAAATTTGAATTCGTGGTCGCTGTTGTAAAGCATACATGATTTTGGTTGGTTGTTAATAGCGAACGTTTTCTGTGGGTTATTGTGGGGCTTTTGTCATCTATACAGTAATTGGGATTCGTGAGAGTTAGCATACAGTTTGCCAATTTAACAGTTGTATTAAATGTAGCAGATTTCCAGGCTTGGAAATTTCAAACAATAAATTGTAAAGTTTGAGCCAATTCACTTGTGCCTACCTGTTTTCCCTCCATAAATTAGAATAAATTGTCCTATTACATTAATTCAGGATTTTTGAAACTTAATTAATTACTAAGTGCTGAGTACTTTTGCATTGGTCTATTGAAAGTGGTGTCTTGCTTGTGTAGACACTAACCCTCAATGCAGAACGTTCGTTAATATTTGGTGAGGTGGCGAGTCTGAGTCGTGTCGGTTTCTAGTGGTGTTCTAAGTAGATTAAGTCGAAACAGGAGTAGGCCATTTGACCTCTGACCCTGCTCTACTATTCGTAATCTTGGCTGATGCTCTCCATTTTCCTTCACCCTTCGCAGATTCATCAATGTCCTTAATATCCAGAGATTTGACTGTTTTGGATAATCTTGATAACTGAGCTTACTCAGACAGCTCTTTGGGTTCAGTATTTTCATGATTGAGCACTGGAAGAAATTCCTGCTCTGACACTGAGAATGCATTCCTTATTTCTAGGCTCTCCAGCCAAGGAAAATAACCAACTCATTTTTCCCAGTTTTTTTATTGTCCTGCTGAGACTTGCAAGAATTCTGTAAGCTTCAATGAGATCCCTTCTCATTCTAAACTCAAGAAAATGCAATCCCAGTTTACTTGTACACTAAATCAGGAGTCAGTCAAGTGAATGCTCTCTCCATTCCCTTTACCTTTACTAAGGTAAAGATATCAAGGCTATACACAAAATTCTGCGCAGAATGGCTTAATTCTGCTCCTGTGTCTTATGGTCTTATAATTTCAAGTAGTCCTTGAATTCTTGCAGTAAGATGGCTTTACAAAATGATCTGAGTACTGGAGTAATAAGCGCCAAAAGATTTATCTTTCTGGTTACTTGCTATGTCAGCTTTCAATGGCTTGTATGTAAGGGCAGTGAGGGTCCTGCAGCATTACTTCCAAGTTTGTCAGAATTTCAGAAAATCTTTGTGCATCAAAGTGAATGACGTAACATTTCTCGCATGTTGTTGACACTGAGGTTGTTTCCCCTTGAAGTCTCTTCAACCTGAGAAAAATTAGTTTATTCTCATTCCTTGCTTTCTGTTAACTTTCAGTGTAATCCGTCATATTACTCCAGTTTCGCGTACCTGGTTTGGACAGCTTAGTGACCCAGATAGAATCCTAGCCTTGTGTGCTACTGTATACCATTTGCATGTTATGTTCTCTCTGTGTTGTGTTTTCCCCTGGATTCATAGGATTCTTCCATTATCTCAAAGGCATGCAGATTGTGGGTTAGTTGGCCTCTTTACATTGCCTCGTGTAGATTGGTGGCAGGAGAATTGGAGGGGCTTTGATTGAGATAAAGAATGTCAGAGCAAAATGAAGTGTGGGATTCTGGGGGAAAGAAATGTGACTTGGATTGCTTTGAGCCAGGAGAAAGCTATTCCTGATGTAAGGAAATCTGTAACACCTAAAAACTATTTTGAAAATCTGAAAGATGCCACAAACACTGGTTTCTTCCTTTTATCAAATCTATTTGATACATCCCAAAACGTGATCCAATAGGTTAATCAAACAGTCTCCACTGACTTTACTCAATCTTGTTAGTCCTTCATAGGCATTTATGTAATTGAACTTGTAAATTTCCCTAATCTGTTAGGCAAACAAGTTGGTGGTACTGCTCTTTTTGATTACAAATCATATACTTCCCCAAATTATTCTCTTGGAATATATTCTAAAGTTACGGACTGAGGAAAATATTTAAAAATAATGAATTTGATATGATCTAGTTCAAAAGATGGCAGTACCCCTTATGTCCTTGATTAAATTGGCCCAGTGTAAAGATGGCTGCTCTAGTCCTAGTAATACAAAAGTTCTTTCTATATTCTGATTTCTTTTTGCATCTAACCTGCAGGTTTCAACATCAGGATTTTGCTGCGGCAAAGAAAATTCTGGCCCTCTACTCACTGGAAAAGCACCAACCAAACCAGCTTTCACTATCCATGTGGATGAACCCGATGACGCCCCACTTCAAAGTGCGAGCAGTACTGCAGGTCTGGTGCTAACTTCAACAGTGCTCTCTTTGGAAGGTTACCGGACATTGCCGTCCATTAAGCCCATCACAGATGTTAGCTTTGGTAAGTTTTGTTGGATCCTTTTTAGCTTATTTTTGCAGTTGGCATTTTTAATTTCATATTACTGTGCATCCGTTTTGAGTTGCCACTGTTTAGTGGTGTGTGTTTACAGCATTAGTTTGTGGAGCAGGGGTAACTAATGGATGAATGTTATTAATGTTCTTTTGAACCTGAAGCACCAGCTTTGGAGCCTTCCCTTTGGAGATCTACCTCACTTTTAAATGACAAATTAAGCTTTTTCTGTTTTCTTATAGTCATAGAGCTTTGCAACACAGATGTAGGCTCTTCATCCCAATGAGTCCACGTTGACCACAGTGCCCACCTGGGTAGCCCTAATTTCCTGAGTTCGGCCCATATACCCAAAGCCCTGCATCTCAATGTGCTTATGTGTTTCATAAATGACACTAATCTAGCTGATTCAATCACTACAGCTTGGTCCATATATTGACCACACTCTACGTGGAAAATGTTGCCAGTCAAGTCCCTTTTTAGTCTTTCTCCTCTCCCAAAATCTATGCTTCCACTCTTGGGCTTCAAGTCTTTGGGAAAAGACATCATCTACCTTATTTATCCCTCTCAATGTTAAGACATCAATAAGGATATTTCTCATTCTTATACCTAGCCTGGCCTTCCTTTCCTTGTAACCTAGGGCCTCTAGTCCAGCAACATCCTTGTAAATCTTTTCCGTACTCTTTCAGTTTAACCACATCCTTCCAATACAGGGCAATCAAATCTGTACGCAGTACTTTCGAGTGCAGCCTCTCCAGCATCTTGTGCAACTGCAACATAACATCCCAATCCTGTTCTCATTACCGAGTGAAGAAGGCAGCATGCTAATCACCTTTCTCACTACCCTGTCTACCTGTGACGTCTCTTTCAACAAGCTATGTGTTTGTCTCCTGGGTTCCTCTTCCATTACACTTGCTAGTACCCTACCATTTACAATATACAGTAAGTCCCATGCTGGTTTGACTTTCCAAAATAAATCATGTCACACTCCCATATTGAAATCCATTTGCCACTTCTCAGCCTACTCCCCGAATTCATAAAAATCTGCAATGGTCTTCACTAGAATGTCACTTCCTTAATTCTTCTCATCTGTATACTTGATGATCAGACTTTTTCTTTTCGTATCCAATCAATTATGTAAATAACGAATAGCAAAGTTCCCAACACTGATACCCGTGGAACAGCATTAGCACCTACCTGTATTCTGAGAAATGACCTTCACCACCACTGTCTGCTTCCTATCTCCAATCCAATTTTGAATTCATCTAACAAGCTCTCCCTTGATTCCATTGGACCTAACCTTTCAGACCAGCCTACTGTGTGGGATCTTGTTGAAAGCCTTGCTGAGGTCTTAATAGACAGCATCCACTGCCCTACCCTCATCTTATATTTTTGGTTACTTCAATTCCTGTCCCTCAGCATTCACTCCACGAGCCTCGCCACTACTTGTGTCAGTGTGATTGGCCTGTGGATCTCTAGCTTGTTCTTTGTGGATGTTGTCTGCATGGATTTTGGAAAGGCTTTTGACAAAGTCCCTCGTAGGAGGCTAACCCAGAAGATTAAAATGCATGGTGTCTGCAGTGAATCGGCTGGATTCAGAACTGACCTGTGCAAAGCAGACAGAGGGTAGTGGTTGAAGGGGCTTGTTCGAGCTGGAAGATTGTAATTATTGGAGTTCTGTGGGATCTTTGCTGGAACCTCTGCTGTTCGTGATATATATATATATATATATATATATATATAAAAATAAATGACCCAGTTGGAAAAAATAGATGTATGGGTTAGTAAATTTGTTTATGACATCAAAATTGGTGGAGTTGATGACAAAGAATATAGCATGATATAGATCAGTTGCAAATATTGTCTTTATTGTCTTAGTAATGGCAGATGGAGTTTAACCCAGATAAGTGTGATTAGCTGCACCTTTGTAGGGCAAGATCCTTAACAGTGTTGCAGAGCAGAGAGATCTTGGGGTCCAAGTTCATAACTCTTTGAAAGTGGCTACACAGGTCGATAAGGTGGTTAAGAAGGCTTATGGTATGTTGTAACGAGGCATTGAGTTCAAAAGTCAGGAGGTTATTTTGTAACTTTATAAAACTTTTGTTTGGCTATATTTGGAGTATTGCATACAGTTCTGGTTGTCCCACAATAGGATGGATTTTGAGGCTTTCGAGAGCGTGCAGAAAAGGTTTACCAGAATGCTACTTGGTTTAGAGGTCATGTGCTATCATGTGAGGCTGGATAACTTGGGTTGCTTTTTCTGGAATGTTGGAGGCTGAGAGGAGATTTAATGGAGGCTTACAAGATTAAGGGGCATAGACATTCTCTGTCCACTGTTTCCCTGGATTGAAATGTCTAATACTCCAGGCCATGCATTGAAGATGAGAGGGATTAGGTTCAATGGGGATGTGAAGGGTAAGCTATTTTAGTCAGTCTAGTATGGTGGTAGAGGCAAATACTTAAGAGGCTTTTAAGACACATTTGGAGAGGCACCTGGATGTAAGGAAGATGGAGGGATATGGACATAGTGTAGGTAGGAGGGATTAGTGTTTGGGTGCTTTTGATTTGCTTTTTAGGTGGTTCAGCACAATGTTGTGGGCCAAATGGCCTGTTCCTGTTCTAAGCAATGGAATATCTCTTCAAGGGCCTCCAGTTTCTTTTCTAGCCTTCCACAAAGTCCAAGGATGCTCTCTGTCGGGCCCTGCAAATTTATCCATCATAATGCACTGTGAGGCTGTAGATACCTCCTCCCTGCTAATATGAAAGTACTCCAAAATATCTCAATTTGTTTCCGTTGAATTTTGAGCAACTATGATTTTCTCCTCAGTAAGCACAAGAAAAATGTCTGCTAAAAATCCCACCCACTTCTTGCTCAAGACGTAGGTGTCCTGTTAATCTCTCGGGGACCTACTCCTAGCTGTTCTTTTTAATATATCTGTATAACCTCTTGGGCTTTTCCTTAACCTTGCCTGCTAGATCCATCTTGTAACTTCTTTGCCCTCTGACTTCCTGCTTCAAGTTCAAGTTTGTTTACTGTCATCTGACTGTACATGTACACAACCAAAGGAAACTGCATTCCTCTAAAACTTTTAAGGATATTCTTAACCTTTTCATAGTCACCAAGGGATTCATTTGTTTCTGACCTAAATGTGTACTTCATTCCTTGACCAGAGCCTCAATATCTTGTCTAGATAGATAGATAGATAGATAGATACTTTATTCATCCCCATGGGGAAATTCAACAATTTTTCCAATGTCCCATACACTTGTTGTAGCAAAAACTCCTTACATACAATACTTAACTCAGTAATAATATGATATGCATCTAAATCACTAACTCAAAAAGCATTAATAATAGCTTTAAAAAAAAAAAAAAGTTCTTAAGTCTCTAAAATTGCCATGTTAACCCTTCACTCTAACAGGAACATGTTGCTCCTGGATTCTTGATCTCATTCTTAGGTGTCCCACTGATTGTTTTTATCTTTACCTCTAACAGCTTCATCCAATTTGCCTCTGCTGGGTCCTCCAAAATTAACCCTGCTCCAGTTTGGAACCCTAACCTGTGAAACTGCCCTATTGCCTTTCATCATTATATTAAAACTAATGGAATTGGTATCACAAAAGCCAACGTGTTCCCTGACTGACACTTCAGTCACTTGCATGCCTTGATCCCTAAGAGGGTTCCAGTATTATAACTTCTTGAGTAGGGCCTTCTATGTGTAGACCTAAGAAACAGTCTGCATGGTCTAGTCAATAATGGGGAAAATTAAAATCCCCCACTAACACAACCTATTATTTTAAACTCTGGCCATTTTCTCTACAAACCTGTTCCACTGACTATTGTGATTATCTATAATAATACAATCCCACTAGAGTGACCCTCCCTTTTCTGTTACTAAGTTGTACCTACTTTGCCTCTGGGCAATTCCCTCGAGTGTCATCTCAAAGCACTGCTATTATCAAAAGGTTACTTCTCCTTGCTACCTGTATTTCTGTTAACGGTAGCATCTGTATGCTCAAATATTGAGCTACCAGTCCTTAGCTGTGTTTGTTTAACATCCGTCTTTGGAGCCAATCCCCAGTCTGTCTTGCCTGTTAAGACTGATTTATACTTGTGCGTCGCATCGACACCGTAGGTACCGTGTACTCTACGCTGTAGGGTGACACGCACGTCCCCACAAGGGTAACTCGCGCATCGCGGTGACACAGACCGCAACAACTGTGATTGGTCTGCTTGGTAGCATCGCATTTCCTCCTACACATTTGCGGTCGCTTCTTCTCTGCCACATCTGTACACCAATGCGAAATAGATGAACTAAATTGTCAAATCTACCTGCCGACATGCGAAAATGTTTGAAATGCATTTCCTTGTCCATGTCTCTCACGAAGAAACTCAACACAGTGGCATAGAAACCCCACTGCCAACTAGCGTTTGGCGCACACCAACGCATGCTCGCTACAGCGTAGAGTGACGCAGAAGTGAAAATCAGGGCTACAGTGTAGCCCGTACGCACAACTATAAATCAGCTTTTAACCTCGTGTGTTAAATGAATGCACTTCAAATGAGAATTCCTTTCTCGCCGATTTCTGTGCCTCTGGCTATCCTGACTTCTAAACTTGCTCTCATTGGCTAGTGATTTGCTCCTGCTAAGAATCTCTTACCCTGGCAATCCAGTTAAACCTTCCTGTGTAGCATAAACAGATTTCCCTGCAAAGTTTCTCTCTGGTTCAAGTGCAACCTGTACCTCTTATATAGGTCACCTCTTCATCCTTTCCTATTGGCATCATTCTTAATGTCTAATGTCTTTTAAAAAAAACTTGGCTCTGACATCTCCTCTATACCTACTTCCAAGCACCTTAAAACTGTGCCCTCTTGTGTTAGCCATTTCAGCCCTGGGGAAAAAGCCTCTGACTATCCACACAATCAATGCCTCTCATCTTATACACCTCTATCAGGTCACTGCTCATCCTTCGCCACACCAAGGAGAAAAGGCTGAGTTCACTCAACCTATTCTTATAAGGCATGCTCCCCAATCCAGGCAACATCCTTGTAAATCTCCTCTGCACCCTTTCTGTGGTTTCCATATCCTTCCTGTAGTGAGGCGACCAGAAATGAGCACAATACTCCAACTGGGGTCTGACCAGGGCCCTATAAAGCTGTAACATCACCATATAGCTGTAACAATACATACATTCTGCTATCATATTTGACCTACCAAAATGAACCACCTCACACTTATCTGGGTTGAACTCCTTCTGCCACTTCTCAGCCCAGTTTTGTATCCTGTCGATGTCTTGCTGTAACCTCTGACACAACCCTCCACACTATTCACACAGCCCCAACCTTTGTGTCATCAACAAATTTACTAACCCATCCCTCCACTTCCTCATCCAGGTCATTTATAAAAATCATGAAGAGAAGGGGTCCCAGAACAGATCCCTGAGGCACACCGCTGGTCACCAACCTCCATGCAGAAAATGATTCGTCTACAACCACTCTTTGCCTTCTGTGGGCAAGTCAATTCTGGATCCACAAAGCAATGTCCCCTTGAATCCCATGCCTCCTTACTTTCTCAATGAGCCTTCCATGGGGTACCTTGTCAGATGCCTTGCTGAAATCCATAGGCACTACATCTAGTACTCTACCTTCATCAATGTGTTTAGTCACATCCTCAAGAATTTCAATCAGGCTCGTAATGCATGACCTGTCTTTGACAAAGCCATGCTGACTATTCCTAATCATATTCTCCAAATGTTCATTAATCCTGTGTCTCAGAATCTTTTCCATCAACTTAACAACCACTGAAGTAAGACTCACTGGTCTATAATTTCCCTGATGTATCTCTACTCCCTTTCTTGAGTAAGGGAGCAACATCTACAACCCTCTGGAATCTCCCCCGTCCTCATTGATGATACAAAGATCATTGCCAGAGGCTCAGCAATCTCCTCCCTTGCCTCCCAATGTAGCCTGGGGTACGTCTCGTTCAGTCCCGGAGACTTATCCAACTTGATGCTTTCCAAAACCTCCAGCACATCCTCTTTCTTAATGTCTATATGCTCAACCTTTTCAATCTGCTGTAAGTCATCCCTACAATCGCCAGGATCCTTTTCCATAGTGAATACTGAAGCAAAGTATTCATTAAGTACCTCTGCTATTTCCTATGGTTCCATACACACTTTTTTTACTGTCACACTTGATTGGTCCTATTCTCTCATGTGTTATCCTCTTGCTCTTCACATACTTGGCTTACCTTTTACTTGGTGCTAACCTGTCTTCTTTCCAAGCTTGATTTTTGAATTTCTACACAACCTTGGCCAGAGGTACAATGAGAGGTTCAGAAATGGTCCTTTCTACACTTTTGATCTGTGCTACTTTCTGATACCTATTGTTTCATTTGTGCTAATCATGGGAGGTCACCTGGATATTCATTTTCCATATCACTGCCAAGCCTTTCTTTATCTTTTGATTCTTTTTCAGTTTAAGCATTCTGATCTCTTGTATGATGACTACTTAAATCATTGGATCATGTTTGGCTTATTTGTCTTTTATTGTGATAAATGTATTTGGGAGCAGTAGTAAATCATTTCTTCCTACAAATCTGTTCTATCATTCAACACAATTAGAATATGGAATATGACAACACAGTACAGGCCCTTCGGTCCATGATGTTGTACCAGCCTTTTAATCTTCTTTAAAATCAATCTAACCCTTCCCTCCAGCATAGTCTTCATTTTTCTATCATCCATGTGCCCCATCGATAAGTTTCTTAATGCTCATAATGTGTCTGCCTCTACTAACACCCTCAGCAGTGCATTCCATGCACCCCCCATATTATTAAAACAATACATATTCTGACACCCCTTCTTCCCCCCCCCACCAATATTTTCCTCCAGTCTTCTAAAGTTTTGCCCCTATCTATTGGCCATTTTTCCCTGAGGAATAAGTCACTTGATCTGTGACTCTTGTAGTCTTGTACACCTCTATCAAGTCGCCTCTCATCCTCCATCGCTCCAAAGAGAAAAGCCCTAGCTCACTAATCCTATCCTCATAAGACATGTTCTGTAATCCAGGTAGCATCCTGGTGAATTTATTCTGCACCTCTCTAAAGCTTCCACATCGTTCCTATAATGTGGCGGCCAAGACTGAACACAGTATTGCAAGTGTGGTCTAACTAGGGTATTGTAGACTGTTGCCTCATGGCTCTTAAACTGAATGCCCCTACTAATGAAGGCCAACGCACCTTAACTTGGTGTGGCAACTTTGAGGGATCTATGGACAGGGACTTGAAGATCCCTTTGTTCCTCCATACTGCTAAGGATCCTTCCATTAACTCTGTATTCTGCCTTCAAATTGGGCCTCCCTAAGTGAATCACTTCACACCTTTCTGGATAGAACTCCCATCTGCTGCTTCTCAGTCAACCTCTGCATCCTGTAATTGTCGCATTGTAACCTATGACAACCTTCTACACTGGCTACACCTCCAAGCATTATGCCACTGTAAACTTACTAACCCATCCTTCCACTTCATCCAAGTCATTGATACAAACTGCATAGCAGGGGCTGGTTCTCTGACATGTTCCTACTCTATTTATGCTTTCCATCTTAAATATAAAGATTTATCTTCCACAGACTTCTGGAATTAATTTTCTTGCCCCAGATTCTAGGCTGTGATCCCTGGTTCCAGAATGCCTCAACAGGGAAACATCTCTGCATTTTAGCCTGTTGAGTCCTGCAACTTTTCTCCTGAGTACTATACCAGTCAACCCAATCCTCCATCATGATAGTACCCATTCTTACCAACCCCATCCAATTCCTGGAATTTAACTGGTAGAGTTTGTTGCACTTGCTCTAATCTAACCTTTATTTTAAAGACCAAAACTATTCTTATCTATTCTAGCAGTTACTTTGGAAAAAAAAAAGTTCAAGTTTGTTGAGCATTTTGGTCTTGCAAGTCCACCGACTTTGTCTATTCCAATTGATATTTTCCAACTGTTCAGTTTTCACCTCAGCAGAATTCAGAGATTTGTTCCATGGTTACTGGCTTGTTAATTCACTGAACTAAAATGGATTTATTGTTGTCCTTACTGGTAACTTAATCAAATTTACTGTGACTTTCTTTGCATCTAGAGTCTCCAATGGATATGTCAATATCTTCATGTGGTGAAGCAAAACAAGTAAATGCTAATGAATTATCTGAATATGCAGATGATATACATAAATACCTAAGAGAAATGGAGGTAAGAACTTAGTATAGTTGGTCCATTCCATTTATCTTCATCCCTGATACTTGCAAAGACGTAATCAATCATAATTATGTAACTATATTGTTTATTTTTATTATTAATACTTAACACAAGCATCTTGATTTCCCACGTGAAGTTTTGTTGTATTGATAATTCAAATGTGGAGGGATTTCTGTCGAGTAGGAATCCGTTTTCTAACAGAAGTCTGGTTTATTTCTTCAAACTTGGATATACTGAGTCAATGTTAAATATTTGTCAATATAACTGATAATCTAATTAGTGGTTTGGGACCTTATTTGTGTAATTTTTAAATCACTTTGCCTCTTAAGTAGTTATTAAAACATTTTAATGCTTCTGCAGTGGTTTGCATTGCATAGCCTTGCATTTTTTGGTGAAGTTTTGACTTTTCCTACAGCAAGTTACTATTACTTTTGTATTGTAGTGTGTCTTTGGGTAGCAGGCTTCTTACCAAGTACATGCTGAATAAATGAGATCACGTAAACATTTTTTCATGGGCTGTGGGTGAGGCAGTGAAGGTTATCATTTTTCACTTGTATGAATAATTATCTAAAAGGAATGTATATCAACATTTAGCTGCTCTGTCATATCATGCAGTTTTATCACCTACTTTTATTAGTCCAGTGAATTTGCAAGATGTGTAGGAGATTTTTGAGTATGAATAGAAAGCCTGAGCCATGGGCTTGATAAAGTCAGACTTGTGCAAAAATCTAATATTTTTCCCCACCTCTTAGTTGAAATGCAGACCCAAAGTTGGTTACATGAAGAAACAACCAGATATAACCAACAGTATGAGAGCTATTCTTGTTGACTGGTTGGTTGAAGTTGGAGAAGAATACAAATTGCAGAATGAAACACTGTATTTAGCTGTAAACTACATCGACAGATTTTTGTCATCTATGTCAGTCCTTAGAGGAAAACTCCAGCTTGTCGGAACAGCTGCCATGCTGTTGGCTTCGTAAGTATGAATTTAATTTCTAGTTTAGTCAATCTGGTGCATTAAATTTTTTTGTCTGAACTAAAAGAGGGGTCAACAGGACCTGGAAAACCCAGTGACATAATACACAGGCATATAAATACTAGGGAAGTATGAATCACCTTCTGTTAAACGTGGAGAGAATATATTCTTTATTGGAAAAATAACTAAGGAAATTATCTTAAGACATGCTTGTTAATTTTAAAATGGAGCATGAATAATAGTGCGTGAATATGTAGCTTAAGAAGTATTCACATGTTGGGGCCATTTCTGAGGTGGCATGGAGCTAACTGGTCAAGGCAGATTGCTTGCAGTTAAAGCTGTAAGAGTTGCATGCAGGAAAGCAAAAGCGTATAGGAGTTTAAGAATGATCATTAACGTTCTTCTGGCAGGGTGTGAGGGGGAGAAGAGAATAGAGATGGGTGGATATAAGAATGAAAAAGGATCTAGTGCTTTCCTGGCATTGTGATGAATAAGCTTTTCTCGGTCTTCCATCTCGATACTGGAATTTGATTCAGAACAGTGGGTACACGATGCTGAATAGATATCTATTTAATGGGAATGCCATTCTTTAGCGTGTGCATTTAGTCTTAATGGGAGAGTTTAAAGTTTGCAGATAGTACAAAGCTTTGCAGTAGGTCATTGATTTGAAAAGGAAAAGATATGCTTATTCATTTTCACTTTCTACAGAAAATTTGAAGAAATATATCCACCTGAAGTTGCTGAATTTGTTTACATAACTGATGACACCTATACAAAGAAACAAGTTCTACGGATGGAACATCTCATTCTTAAAGTTTTATCATTTGACTTGGCAGCACCAACAATAAACCAATTCCTTGTTCAATATGTTGGCCGTGAGAAGGCCAGCAGTAAAGTTGAGAGTCTCTGTATGGTGAGTACTGTTTATATTCAAGTTGTATCAGAATCTGATTTTAATTATTTTTGCAAGCCATGCCATTTTGGGTTTGGAGTGGCACAGACTATTTAATCTCAAGGATGTGGAGTGCTGTAAGTCCTGTAAAGTGTGGATTGCTGAAAGGTTACTGTAAAAGTTAGCATGCTGCATTCATTCTCACAAGAGCTTAGTTATTTAGTACTGAGTTGAAGAGCAATTTCTTTATTTGACAGCAAATGTTTAGTATTTCTTAACTTCGGATTCAATACAAGGCTTGATGTAAGGGAGATTGGGCAGGACTGAGTGTTGATATATAAAGGATTGAATGTGATCTTGCAGAATGCTAAGTGGGCTGAGTAGTCGCTGTTTCTGTCCTGTACACTCTTTAACCAGAATCTCTCTTGGCAGTACATTGGAGAACTAAGCTTGATCGATTCTGAACCATTTCTGAAATATCCACCTTCTGTCCTTGCTGCATCAGCCTTTTGTTTGGCCAACTATACGATATCACAGGCTGGCTGGGTGAGTCATAAATGGTTATTTTGAATTCTGAATGCATTTATAAAGAAGATTTCAATTTGCTGTTGAGGAGTTGTCCTTTTTTTTAGTATATTTTCAACAAATACCTGCCATAATCCATGTGTATTTTAATTGGTTTAACACATTTTCGATTACTATTGAGCCTTATTTTTTGTTTTCTATCCAATTCTACTTTATGTTGCATTTACTCTTTCAATAGCATCCTTTGAGTTTTACATTGGCTTACCCCTAAATTGACAAAGTCAGGAAGTATTGCCCACGTTTCAGTATTGTTCATTGCTTCAGGTTCACTTGCATTCTGTATCTGGCTTGATACTAACCTTTCTGTGCAAATAATAATGTTCTTGTCACTTTTAATATTGTTAAAGTACTTATTGCTTCATTCATGTTGTTACCCCAATTTTGCATTTTTAATATAAAAAGTGACTTTCTTCTATATTGCACAGGAGAAGCTTCAGTCAAAATAAAATATGCAATAATACGGCGACTTTTCTATGTAGAATTGTTTGGAATGGTGCTTGAACTTGCCTTGTGCTAGTGTCAGTTCAGGTCAGCAATCCAACTGCTCTGTATTTTACATAATCTCTTGTCCCTCAGCCATCTTCTTCGGCTAATGTTGAAATTGAAGTTGAGTTTATTGTAATATGGACAAAACAGGTATGCACAAGTACAACGAAAAGCTTACTTGTAAATGCATCATGGGTACATAGCATTGAATATTTGGCATTCACAAGAAAAAAAATCATTAAGCAAAAACTGTATGCGAATTTTACAAAAATTACCATCTCCCTCTTTTTGACGGACTATATACAGTAATTCTAGCCTGTTATCAACTGGCTTACTCATGAGACATAGCTTTAATTTTAAATTTGTTTTATAAAGTCTTTTGATCTTGCATCTGTTTCATCCTTTTTAACATTTGAGTACCACATTGAATATCACTTTTCATGAAAGTGGTGTTAACATTTCAAGCCTGCCTTCATACTTAAACCATATATTGAATTCTTAATCATCCATGGTGTGCAACTGAACTTTAACTTTACTTTGGTCTGGCTAAAGCCTTATTGCTTGTCATTATGCTCTGCAGCTCTTGACATAAAACTTCACTGGATGGTGATGTAGTCTTTTAGCATTTTGTAAGACGCATACTCTCTCATGCTTCTGATGTTTAAATGATTCAGCAGAGCCATTGAGTTTATCAGCTAAAATCGGTAACTTCACATTTTCTGACACTGAATCAACTTAAATCAGTTGTCCATTCAACCTTTTTTATCCATGTTATACCCTCCAACTTGAATATTGTCTGTAAGCTTAATACACTATCTGTACCCTAAATCATTAATACGGAACATAAGCTCAAGCAATTTTGGAATAACTCGGCTGCCCAATTACAATCACTGAGAAACTATCCTTAACATTCAAATTAATTAATTATTTATTTATTAAAACATTTAAGTTAACTTAATAAAGTTAAGTTAGAGGAAGAAAACTGTTTTAATCCAAGTGTCCAATGCTCCTTGACATCTTCTCAGTTTTATCATTCTAAAAGGTCTACATTTGGAGCATGCAGGCTTTCTTCCCATTATCGTTCTCTTGCCTTTCCCAGACGGTCTTTTTATAGTCACTATAGCATGAAAGGTTCACAACTTTGTGAAGGCTCTGTAGAGCATTCCAGTCAATTCCATTTCCCCTGCTATATCCTTATTTTCCTTCACGTTTATTTCCTTAAACTGACCCAATTTCATTTTGAATCCGTTTGATCTAACTTTCACCACTCTTGCAGGCAAAATTGCAAGTCTTTATTCCTCAGAGCTGCTGCAGTACTGCTGTTGCGTCCCCAGTCTCCAGCCCCTTCCTTCCTTCACCCAAAGAAAAGCTGATGGGTCAAGCTTTGTAACTTATGCAAACCAATCATAATCTACAGTACATCTAATTTCTTTTAAAACATCTTGCATTCTCCTTGTTCCCCACAAGAGGGGGTTAACCCTTAACTTCTCCAGCCTAATTATAACTGTACTCTGCACTTTTCCAGGATCCCTTTGGATATATAGTGACCAGAAATGATCATGCTATTCCTGGTTTTCCATACCAAAGGCTTATAAATGTTCAGCATAATCTCTCTGCTTTTGCTTGTGCTGCTAATGAAACTTGGAATCCCATTTGTTTCGCAAACAAGCTTTCAGCACCCTGCTGTCTTTGAATCTCTAGGACCTTTAATCTTGTACTACTTGTACAGGATTGTTCAATTCATTCTGAATTTCCCACCCACTTACCTACTGCCAAATGCTTTTCTTGTTATTTTCTCCTTGCTGATTTGCATCTACCTTTCGTCTACAGGTATCTGTTAGCTTGTTTATCATGTGTTGTATCATCTTTTCTGTATGCTATATCTCCTCACCTTTTGGAGTATGACTTTCTTTTGTTCTATTTCAATATTCAAGTCTAGGTAAATGGGTGACTGTCAGGAGAGGAAAGGGAAATGGGCATCCAGTGCAAAGTGGCCATACCACTTGTTGAGCACCTTTTCGTTATCCCTTATTGCAAACAACAGTTAATTCAGTGGATCAATCATAAGTACATTTATGTTACTTGTGGCAGGAGAAGACTAGCATTGCACAAGAGCTGGTGACAGCTTCAAAAAGAAATTTGAAAACAGATAGCGTGGTCACGCCTTTATACACATGTACAGCTACTGTTTGTCAGTTCGTGCACAGGGTGAACTCTGTTCGTCTGCATTCTGCTGGTCTGCAGTTTTCTCAAGGACTCTGGTTTCATCAGCATAATGTTGCATAAACATTACAACACAGGTGTCATTTTGTTACTGCAGGTAAAGTACATTTCCACACCTTCAATAAGTATATCACTTTTGATACCGTTGAGGGGAATGACCTACTGATGGTAGAGATCCACAATGACTGGGTCTCTGGCACTGGATCTGAAGGGAAGCGGGGGTAGAAGAAGACTGCATTAGTGATGGGAGGGTTCTGTAGTTAGAGGAGAAAACACTAGATGCGATAGAGACATCCAGATGGTATGATGCCTCACAGGTGCCAGGGTCAGGTCCACAACATTCTTAAAGGTGAGCAGCCAGAAGTCTTGGTACATGTTGGCACCAGTGACAGGAGGAAAAACAAGGATATCTTGAAGAAAGAATTTAGGGAGCTAGGTAGAAAACCGGAAAGCAGGACCTCCAATCTCTGGATTGCTGTCTGTGCCACATGCCAGTGAGTAAGAATTGAATGATTTGGCAGGTGAATGCATGGCTGAGAAACTGGGGCGGGGAGAAGGGTTTCAGATCTCTATTATTATGACCTGTACTAAAGGGACAAGTTACACCTGAACCCAAGGGGGACCAGTAACCTTGCAGACAGGTTTGCAAGAGGTGTTAGGAAGGGTTTAAACCTGGGTTTCTTAATCTGTTTTTATGCTATGCTCCCCTACCACTAATTGAAGTTCTGAGGACCCAGGTTGGGAATCCCTGGTTTAAAATAATTTGGCAGGAGTATGGGAACCAGGGTGTGAGGGCTTTTGGTTTACATGCAGAGGTGAGTTGTAGTGAAACCATCAGGATGGACAAGCAGGGGAACATAATCAAAAGGGATGATGGATACAGGACTGAAGGTGCTATATTTGAATGCATGCAGTATACAGAATAAGGTAGATGATCATATAGCACAGTCAAAGGGCAATGTTACAATAGTCATGGGGGATTTCAGTATGCATGTAGATTGGGAAAATCAGGTTGGTGCTGCATCTCAAGAGAATTTGTAGAATGCCTACAAGATGGCTTTTTAGAGCGGCTTGTGGTTGAACCCACTAGGAGAATCAGCTATTCTGGATTGGGCATTGTGTAATGAACCAGGTTTGGTGAGGGAGCTTAAGGAGGCAGTGATCTTAATCTGATAGAATTCACCTTGCAATTTGATAGGGAGAAACTAAAGACAGATGTATCAGTATTACAGTGGAGTAAAGAGGATTAGAGGCATGAGAGATGAGCTAGCCTAAGTTGATTGGAAGGGAACAGTAACAGCAATGATGGCAGAGCATCAATTGTTGGAATTTCTGGGAGCAATTTGGAAGGCAGTATTTATATACTGTGAATCACACATGATAAATACAGTAGTATTCTTAAAGGCAAGATGACACAACTATGGCTGACAAGGAAGTCAAAGCCAACATAAAAGCAGAGGGCATATAATAGAGCAAAAATTTGTGGGGAGTTAGAGGATTGGGAAACTTTAAATCCAACAGATAGCAACTCGTATGAGGATGGCTGTTGATTCTGGGACTGTACTCTGGAATTTAGAAGAATTGAGGGGGGAATCCCATTGAAACCTATCGAATGTTAGTATCAAATAATAGTGGGAAGAATGGACATTTTGTCATTTCTGATCTTTAGTAGCTCCGTACCTTGGGGTAATAGGCATTATGACTAATTAGACTGGCAGTCACTCCTGAGTCTCTACTAGAGACTCCAGTCTGAGGTAGAAATCTGAGTGTACTGCTGCTGTGCTCAGTCTGCGAGGATTTTTTTAATTCTTAAGCACAAGGTTCATAGATTAGGAGAACATTAACATTGTAGGGATATCTGCGAAAGGGATGGGATTAAACAACACGAGTTTAATGGGAGGAGGGTTGTGTAGGAGTTGAGTGGGGTAATGGCTGTCTTAGAACTTCATAGTGTAAAGACTGAGGGATTACTTTGAGGAATGGGCCATGGCTACTGTGGCTCCCCACAATGATGCGCGCTAAAGAAAACTGTAATCGAGCAGATATCTGTTCACAGTTCCTTGGATTAGAGGTGGCAAAGGAGGGTCTTGGCTGTGAGCTGCTAACCCCATCGATCCAGTGATGTATCCAAATTTTATTGCCCTACTGAACTGATTTACTAAAAGTAAAGAAAACAAATAACAATAATTTGGTTTGCACTCAAGTTTTCTACTGAAATTGGGTTCAGTTTTTGGCTATCAATTTCCAATAACTGTGAACAGGTACAGGTTTTCCCTCGCCATCCAAAGGTAAAGCGTTCCTATGAAACGGTTCGTAAGCCGGAATGTCGTAAAGTGAAGAAGCAATTACCATTTATTTATATGGAAAAAACTTGTGAGTGTTCGCAGACCCAAAAAATAACCTACCAAATCATGCCAAATAACACATAAAACCTAAAATAACAGTGACATACAGTAAAAGCAGGAATAATATGATAAAAACACAGCCTATATAAAGCAGAAATACTTTTCTGCAATCATTGCAGCACTGTCCACTGTAAAAATCTCAAGCAAACGCTCTTGGCAGAAACACCCAGCGCAAGCACTCTTGGCAGAAGCACTCTCTCCAGTAGCCTTTAAGCTATGAAGCTACCAAATCAAACCAAATAACACAAAATGCACAGCCTATATAAAGTAGAAATAATGTATGTACAGTGTAGTTTCACTTGCTGGAATTGGGAAGACAGTGAGCACACTGATGATGGTGTGTTAGGCTGAGTCGTCAGAGGTTGGGGTGGTGGGAGGTAGAGGAGGCTGGGGTGTCATCTCATCATCGTCTGTTTCCATCAGGGCAGGCAGGACATCTTCTATGCCTGCCTCGATGTCGAGGTTCGTCATCTGCTGTGGTTGATGTGGAAGGCTTGAAAAACGACAGTATGCTTGACTGCTCAGCCTTGCACATTTTTCTATCATACAGTTCTTCGTAAGCACTCAAACCATCCTGCAAATATGCCCTAAACCTACGTACCCTTTCAAAATTGAAGTCGTACTTTTCTGCAATCATTGCAGCATTGTTGATAGCAGCGAAAATCTCTCACAGTTGCTTCACGTTTAGTTTCTGGACAACTTTACTTTCGGTCTGTTTGCTACTGCGTTCAGTTTCGATTGTTATCCTTTCCTCTTCCCATTGCATCAGCTCTTCATCTATCAGTTCTTGGTCATGGGATGCCAAAACCTCTTCAACATCATCAACTTCCACAAGCCAAACTCACTTTGTCCTTCGTTCACCACGATCGAAACGCCTAATTATGTCTAGTTTTATGCTAAGTGTAACACCCTTACGAGCTCTTTTAGGCTTTTCTGATATCTTAGAACTCATCTTACTAACGGATGGACAAAATAAATAAACATAAAGCACAGATGCTCACAGGCACGTGTTTAAGCAATGCCGGCTAGAATGCAGTTCCAGGGGAGGAGCTTGGCTGCTCGGGGCGAGTGCTACCTTTTTTCATAACAGTAAAACACCTGTTCACTAAAACAGCTAACTAATGTAGGTCTTTCGTAACAGTGAGGTGTCATAAAGCGAATGTTCGAAAAACGGGGGACACCTGTATGTTTACTTTTTGGGGTCTGGGTTTTTCTAGCAAGATGATTTTCATTGTCCTTGTGTTGAGTCTGCTTGAGGCTCATCTGAAAGTAGTCCCATAAAGCTATTGGTAAGGAGTTCTTGGTACTTGATCATTAACGGTGATTCAGTTGGGGATGGTGTGTGATTTGAAGGGATCCATACAGTTCCTGGGTACTGACATTCTTAATAGAGATCGTGACCTTGTGAGCAGTTGTTGGAGAGACTTGGCACCTAACTGCAGTGTATTTTGAGTATGCACACTGAAAGTTGGTAGATGGAGTACCATCTGATTCTCCTCCCTCCCCACCATCCTCAACACGGATGCCCATCGGGGCTATGTACTGAGCCTGTTGCTGAACACACTGCTCCCATGTGACAGCACAGTCAAGCACCCGAAAAGTCATGTTGTCAGATTTGTTGATGACATGACGGTAGGGCTCACCACCAACAAGCTGACCTACAGAAGAGGTGGAGGAACTCAAGGACTGGTGCCAGGCAAGTGCCCTCTTCCTTCAATGCCAACATGACAAAAGACTTCTGGGGGGGCTTGCGACACTTGCGCCCCACAGCCCCTTTACATTAGTGGCACAGCAGTGCTAACTACAAATAGTTTCAGGCTCCAGGGAGTGCGCACACAACCTCTTGTAGTCTATGAATCCATCTTGCACCATCAACAAAGACAATCAGTGCCTCTACTTTGAGGGGGCTGAAGAGAGTTGGATGCTCACATTATTCTACAGAAGAGAGCATCAGAGTATGCTGTCAGTAGTAGGAGGCTGTGTAGCACCCATGCCAGGGCCACTGGATTCAAAAATAGTTACTTTCCAAGCAGCAAGTCTGATCAACACCTCCACCACTACTTTTCTTATTTCCTGTCAGTCGCCTTATGTAGACCCTAGTGTCACTTTATGGACATTTCAATCAATCTATTTATATCAGCTATCTTCTATATTTATATTCATTGGATCTAGAATAAGTTATTTTGTTCTCCTTTACACTCATGCACAGGAAGTGACATTAAACAATTTTGAATCTTTTTCCTTGGCGGAGGTCCTCCCCAAGGTATGATATGGTTCGGGTTTGTAACCCGTCTGGTTTGCAAATTGGAAATGCAGACACTCAGCAATGTATTTATAATTTTTTTAAAAAGGCCAACCAGGAGCAATGCATAGTTAAGCTGGAGGGGTTTAACTTGACCATTCTGATTCGGTACAAAATTAAATGATATTTATGCAGCATCATTCCCACATGGCAGAAGATGCCTGCCATAATGGAGGGTCCAATCGCTCTGGGATTGTACTACAGGGCCTCCAATAGACACCAGGATATTGAAGTACAGATATGCAGACTGATTGTAAAAGTAATACAGTTGTCATGGTGTCTTCAAATTCCCCAATATAAGCTGGGATCTGCTTGGTGCAAGTGGACTAGATGGGGCAGTATTTGTTAGGTGGATCCAGGAGGGCTGCTTAAACAAGTGGATAATCCAGTAAGAGGAGTGGCTGTACTGGATCTGGTGCTGAGTATTGAACCTGGCCAGGTGACTACCTTTTCTGGGTGAGCAGTTAGAGAACAGTGACCACACAACACCTTAAGTTTAAAGATGGTTATAGATGAGGCTAAGTATGGACCTTGCTGGAGAGTATTAAACTGAAGCAGAGCAAATTACAAGAGTGTTAACCAGGTACTAAGAAAAGTCGATTGGGAACAGCTGTTTGGGGGCAAGTCCACATCCAACATATTTAAAGACCAATTGTACAGAGTACAGGACAGGTATGTTCCAGTCAGAAGGAAGGACAGATAGCAAAGTAAGAGAACTTTGGATGTTGAGGGAGGTACTGAATTTGGTCAAGAAGAAAAAGGAAAAGTATATAAAGCTTTGGCAGCTAGAATCGAACAGAGGCCTTGGGAAAGAAGCTAGAGAAGAATTTGAAGGGCATTAGGAAAGCCAGGAGAGGCCATGAAAAGTGCTTGGCTAGTAGGATTAAAGAGAATGCCAACCCATTCTTTACATCAGGACCAAGAGGCTAACTAGGGAGAAGGTAGAGCCACTCAAAGGGAAGAACCATTGCTTGATGCAGAGGATGTGGGTGAGGTCCTTAATGAGTACTTTATATTAGTATTTAACAAGAACGACATGGAAGATGGGGAGATCAATGCTGAGGCTATTAATGTGCTAGTGCATTTTGAAGTAAAGGCAGAGGTAGTGTTGGGTCTCTTAAGAGCATTAAGTTGAACAAGTCCCCAGGAACTTGAGGGAGGCAAGTGAATAGATTGCTGGGACCTTGACCAATATCTTTATGTCCTCTGTAGCCACAGACAAGGTCCTGGAGCACTGGTGAGTAGCTAATATTCCATTATTCAAGAAAGAAATCAGGGACAATCCTATAAGCTAGGCTGTTGAGTCTCATGTCAGTGGTAGTGAAGCTACTGGAGAGAATTCTTAAGGAACATGTCTTAAATTAGGAAGAACCAGCATTGCTTTGAGCAGGGTAACTTGTGTCTCACTAGATTGTGTTTTTTGATGATGTGAAGTGGGTAATTGATGAAGGTAAGCTATAGCTGTTGTCTACATGGATTTTAGTGAGGTGTTTGATAAGGTCCCACAGGGGAGGCTTATCCAGAAGATTAAGATGCACAGGTTCAATGGTGAATTGGCCTTTTGGATTCAGAACTGGCTTACCCATAGAAGACGAGAGTGGTGTCCGAAGAGACTCATTTGAGCTGGTCTTTAGTGGTGTTCTGCAGGGATCTGTACTGGGACCTCTGCTGTTCATGATGACCAGGAGGAACATGTAGATGGGTGAGTTAGTAAGTTTGCAGATGATACAAAGACTGATGGTATTGTGGATAGCACAGAAGACTGGCAAAGAATACAGTGGGATATAGATCTGTTGCAGAAATGGCAGGTGGAGTTTAACCTGGCCAAATATGAAGTGTTGCACCTTGGTAGGTCAAATGTAAGTGCAAAACCCTTAACAGGGTTGATGAGCAGAGTGAATCTCGGAGTCCTGAAGTCAACTACACAGGTCAGTAGGTGGTTAAAAAGGCATATGTATGCTTGCCTTTTTCAGTATAGGCATTGATCCCCTTATGGGCAGAAGGGTATATTAATATGAAGATGATAATCTACATCCTATTGCAGAATCATAAACTGGGGAAAATCCTGGCAAATGAAGTTTAAAGTGCTTAAGTCTAGAGTTGAGCACTAAGGAATCAAAAAGCAGACTTTTGTCCTGCAAATGAGTGAAGTTCAGTGGGATTTAGATGTTCTAGTGCAAGAATCACAATTAGCAGGCAGTTCAAACAAATTGAAAAGGCAAATGGCATATTTGTCTTTATTGCAAAGCTAATTCTAATTTAAAAATATGAAAGTTTTTGTTTTTAAAAAAAAGATGCAAGATCCTGGAGGTGGGAGAAGATTTGAAAACAAATTGACATAGAATTGAGAGTTGAGGAACTGGCACAAAAGATTTGAGGCCAGCATAGATTAATGACATGCAGGCAGGCTTAGGTGGTCCAGTGATCTTTTGCTCCTGTTTTGTTTTAGAGCTGCACTTATCCAGCAAGCAGATTATATTCCATCCTAACTTGTATCTTGCAGATGGTAGAGAGGTACTGGGGTGTCAGTAGCTGAGTTGCTTGCTGCAGGACACCCCATCTCTGACCTTTATAGTGCTGTTCTCACCCAGCAGGAGGTTCCTGTGACCCCCACAGTAATCACCATCCATATGTACAAGATGCCCTTGAGTTGGGTGTTTGTAACCTGAGTTGGGGAGTGGGTGGACTGCAGTGCGATCAGTGGTATGATGAAAGTGGTTGAAGGCTGTATCTTGTTGGAGATATCAGTCTACTCTTGCTTTTCTTTTGTGTTAACTTCTGCTTCTTCTCTTCCTCCCCCCACCCAACCAAATGTATTTTGCTTTCTTCTAGCATGGAGTTCACCTATTCAACTACCATGCATCATTTGCCTTTTTTTTGAATCTTTGGATTGTGGCTTTTGTTTCCCCTACTTTTCACTCAGTGATTGATATGGTGGTGTTTGCTGCTCTGCATTTGCAAATGCAGTGTACTGACCAGCTTAAGAGTAGCTTGGTGCCAGCAGTTCTCTAGGGAGCCTCCAGCTGCAGTCAGCACCATTTGCCCCATTGTTTTATGGTATAAATGCAAGTTACATGTTGTCAAGGTAATTCCTTCTCCAACCCACCCATCAAGTAAGACAAAAAGCAGCAAAGTTATCACCTCTTGTTTTGCAAGTCTTGTTACTTTTATTGGATGCTCAACTGTGAACAACTTTGAATATATCAGGTTGGGTATTAAAATATCCCTTTTCTCAGGTGTAGCATGAACCTGAACTGAGATTTGAGAAACGATCTATTGATTAAACCAGATTTTCAATTGTTCTGCCATTTGATTGCATTTCATGTTTCCGATCACTGTTTTCTGTTGTCCTTCATAACAGTTTGAAGATTTTTTTTCTTGTGTCTAGGAATAGTCAGTAGCTTCTTTGGCCCTTCAGCCTTTTAGTCCTTGATTCAGAAGGAATACTAAAGTGTTATAGCTAAACTGCTGGCTTTTTTTTTAGATGTGTTATTCATTTGCCCTTTTAATTTGGTATGTATGTATGTCTTTCTTTAGAAGTTTATTTTTTTTTTTAATTAACTTGACACATTTTCTTTACAGCCTAGGTCATTGGCTCAGTTAACTGGGTATGTCTTGGAAACCTTAAAGCCATGTGTGACAGACCTTTATCAAAACTACCTCAAAGCACCAGAACATGCACAGCAAGCAGTAAGAGAGAAATACAAGAGCTCTAAGTGAGTATGGTGTGAACTGCCTAATTTGTTGTCAAAGCAAAAGATTGAGATGATTGGGACTTCAGTTTTTGTTTAGCTTGTCTTGTTACACCTATAGGATTAATATAAAAAAGACTGGTAATTGCAAATGTAGTGCCATATGTGGAGTCACAAAGCTGACAAGTACCACACTGAATAGAATCTGAAGCATAATGACAACTGGAAGAATAGAATTTTTGTGTTCCATGTTTAAATTACATGGCAATTTTGTGTTTTAAAGACCTCATAAATGAGATTTGGCGTAATGTTGAAGTCTGTTTGGGCAGTAAATCAAACAGAATAAATAGACTGTAAATTAGTTTATCTAATTTGTAAGCTGTTGAACCTCCCTTCAAAGTATCATTCATTTCATTACAGCGGAATACTTCAAGCACAGTTTAAGGAAGTAATTTGGGTTGATGTTCTTTGACCTAGCTACTAGTTGGCTGTCAATGCACCTGAATATTTCTCACGAGTGAAATGAGTGTAGGATCAGGATCAGTCAGCTGTGTTTTGTAATATTTGCTCTTTGGTCATCTAACCTCCTTAGATTATTAGATCACTGGAAGAGGTTTAGAAGCTTTTACAACTGGGGGGGAAGGGTGGGAATTAAAATCTGTCAAAATTGTGTATTGTTTCTAGTTTGTGAATGGTGTAAATGTGAGTAATGTAGTGTATTGAATAAGTATTTAAATGCCATTTAGTTAAAGCAGGAACTGTGTGTGTCCTTTGCTCTATTGGAGAGCAAGTGCATGATTTATGACATTGCTAGTGTGCTTTGGGTTTCAAATTCAGCATTTCATTACTTAAAAAGCTAAGTTTAAGAAATGCCATGCCTCTCACTTTTATTTGTTCTTCTTTCTCTTGCAGGTATCACTCTGTGTCTGTCATTGATCCTCCACTATCTTTGAACCTGCTATTTTCACAGTGATGCATCATTGTTGCCTAGTGTTTATATTGCATACATTTGTAAAATCTGGAGACCGTTTTGTACAGCACAGTATTTTTGAGGACAAATGTGGGATTTCAACTTGCCACTACATCTTTTAGCACTGGATAACTGCAATCTACACCATTAGTAATTTTGATGACTTGTGTATGCTTTAAGCATTGTTTTATACTTGTATATTTTACGAATTATGAACTTATGTGCAATCCCATTGTGTACATCTTTTATATTTGGAGCTAAAATAACCAAACCAGATTAGCAAATAGGGCAAGCATTTTTTCTTGATTCGCAGGAACTATGTGCATTCAACTTTTTATGGTGTATTAGGTATTTTGAAACAATGGCATCTTAGATTTTTAATAATCTTAACTGGTTTTGTTTAACTAATAGGGGAATTAAACATGTTAAGAGACCTGAATAAGGCCAGAGTGACCCAATACATCTTTTAGTATGGGAAAGGCTCATGAATAAGTTATAGTAACTTGAAAAAACAAAGGCCTGTTGTAATATGATCAATATTATGTCAAAATTGTATCTTCACTAGTTAAACCAAGTATCAACAAGCTCTAGTTGAGGATTAGCTACTTAGTGCTAATGATTCCATTTCCTGCTACTATCATGTGGGATAAAAGTTCTTGAAGTGCCGCTATATGTGAATATTTTGTAATTCATAAGAATATTAAATCTAATTGTCTAGAACAGAATGCTGCCTTCATCAGTAATTTGACTTTCAGAATACTGCCTTGTATGTGATTAGCATTCTAGTATTTTATTTTATTCTCTTCTGAGCTTAAAGCATTCATTTTTTTTCCTATTTCTAGTATGACAAAAGTAATGAGATTTTGCTTCTAATTAAACAATTGACACCACAACACAACCATAACATTTTTAAGGAGAGCCCTTCAATACTCTCTTGTTGGAATGCCTGTACTAAATGTGTTGAAATACCTTTAAGTACTTTGGGAGACAGAAAAGCGAGTCCAGCTACCATGTCTCTTTGGATAGCTTCCTCATGTGAATTGTGGAACATTGTATGTAAGTAAATACATTGGTTCTAATGTCTGGTTTGAATAGTGTTAGGTACCAGGATTCTTAAAGCATTACATTAAAAAAACATGTATTTCTGCAGAAATGTAGACAAGGTGTGCAGAGAGGATTGTGAGCCAGTATGGGGAGGCTTAGTGATTGATGATGTGTGAATTTGGTTACATTGTAAGTTGGTTGAAAGAAGTAGAGGCAAGTTGGGTAGCAGGGAAGCAGAATAAAGAGAAATCAGGCAATACAGATTAATTTACTTGAGTGTTGGGGGGAAGGATCTAAATGTTGCATTTGGCAGTTGATAGACAATACATATATTGATCTCCATTTTTCTGCAAAGGGAATGATAATGGTTGGGATGTCAGCAGTAGATTTCAAAATTGTTAACCATTGTAGCAATTTTTCAATTTGTGTTTTGTTTAAATACATATTTGAGTGCACAAATAGCTTCCAATCTCAACATCAAGTTTTACACACATTTAAAATAATGTAAGCGTTTTTCCCCACAGTGCAATCCAGAACCTATTCATATATTCCTTTTGGCAAAATTTGGTATATCTTATGTGGCACTCATTATTTTCAAGTAGTTTAAGTTAAATTCAGTTATTTGTACTGAAACCATTTCCAGTGTCATTTTGAGTAGCAGCCCTTTACACCGTGATGAAAGTTCCTTCAATACCTTAATTCCCCACCCTTCAAATCCTACAGTTTAACTTGTCTTGATTGCCTGGTCTGAATATGTCTTGCACTTTTCTCATTGGCAGTAAATGTTGATTGCTTATACACATAGCATCGGTTCAAACCCCACTGTCCACACACACTATATCTGAACAGACTTCCTTTCATGTTCTTGCTCTGCACTAATTGTTTGCTACTAATTCCCTTGCTTCTGGAGAAGCACTATTATTTGCATTTTTTGTTTAATGTGAACTGGAATCTACTGCAATTATAAATATTTACCAAGTTCCGAGATTACTTAGAAAACAAGTTAGTCATGATAGAATTGAGAATCAATTCTGCCTGATTAAGTAAATTGAATTATTTGGAATTGTGTGGTCTTTTAACAGGAACTTGCTTCCACAGATAAAACTTGACCCCAATAACTAACTAAAACTTGGTTAATAAGATTTTGAATTGAAAAGAGGAGTTAATATCCTAGGGAGTGCATTGTGGGAGGGAGGGTGTCAACTGAAGACAAACTACACAGTTTAACATTTGGAGATGTGTATGAAGCCAGAAATGGAAGCAAAATGAAACTGTTAGACTGTATTGATGTGGGGAAAATCAAAGTTAAAAGGTTGGTCACAGCAAGGTTACCTAGATATATTTTAAGAGGTGTTTTTGAAGTAGAAACGGTCATGCAGATTGCATGTGTTCAGAAGTTCGTTTTGCACTCATTTTAAAATGTCCGTTTTGCAAATTCAGTGATCAGTAGGTGGGGTGCAAATGGGATGAAGGCTTCTGATTTTGTAATATATAATTGAATAGACAAGCATTATTAACATAATCTTATTTTCAATTTTTCTCTATCTGTAATAAGCTAGAATTTTATAACATAAGCTGTCCCTGGGCTATGTTAGTATTTTGCCTTGAATTCTGTTCTTGAAAACTGTCCTGAGCAAATCTCTCCAGAAATCAGTTTGGTGATCCTCAATGTATGATTTTCCATACACTTGCTCTAATGTCAGTTAATTTGAAAATATACACTAATCCTATAAGAAGGATGCAATGATCTACTGTGTCAGGCTGGGGAGTCTAGTTTGGTGTTGTTTAATTCAGTTTTGCACCTGTCATGGCTTGCCTCCCAAGATTCCTAAGTGGAACAGGGAAGCTGACTAGATTTGGGGAAATAGCACTGAAAAGAAGGGAGGCTTGCACAGCAGTTGCTAGGGAAAAGTCATGGTTTTTCTTTTGAAGAATAGCTGTTAATAGATTTTAAGAATGGCTGAGGATATGGAACATAAGTTTACAGCACATTACAGGCCCTTTGGTCCATGATGTTGTGCTGACCATGTAACCTACTAATTGGCAGGGGCAAGGGCAAAAAGTGAGAAGAGTTATTCAGACAGTGAGCCAAGGAAGTTCAGCTGGCAATGCTAGAGGATGACTGAAAATGCTAGATGAGTGTGCTCTGGATGGATAGAGAATGGGGGTAGTGCATGTAGAGGAAAGAAAGCATAATTGAGAATGGAGATTGAAATTGAAGGATGAGGTGGAAAGTGAGGAATTTTTATTGAGGAAC
The DNA here is from genome assembly GCF_048418815.1 of Hemitrygon akajei. NCBI lineage: Eukaryota > Metazoa > Chordata > Chondrichthyes > Myliobatiformes > Dasyatidae > Hemitrygon > Hemitrygon akajei. Next base: position 74,807,143 of record NC_133127.1, read on the forward strand.
TTGATAATACTTGGATAATGTTAATGAATGAGGACATGTACTTCAAAGTAAGAACAATGTGGGTATTAGTGGACAAAAGGCTTGAAAATGTAAGTGATAGTTCAACTATTAATGATCTGGACTCTATGAGTACTGGACAGTTGGGAAAGGAAGCCCCATTGAAATCTCAAAGCAAAAGGACACAAGTGCATCTAGCTGCAGCTTACAGCACTGCCTTTAAGGAGTTGGAGCTAGAATTGGATGAACTCTAGTTCATTTGGGATACTCGGGGTGATAGATAGGAAATACAAAGAGGTGGTTCCACCCAAAGTGCAGGACACAGGAAACTAGGTGAAAGTCTGGAGGGGAAAGGTTAAGAGCAAATGCAGATTACTTCTGTGGCCATCCCCCTCAACAACAGCTATACCACCGGATTCTGTTGGAGAGATGACTTAGCAGAGGAAAAGCATTTGAAATGGAGGGGGCTTAATATCCTAGAAGGGAAGATTTGCTAGTGCTGCATGATTTGGGGGGGGGGGGGGGGGAGAGGAGGTGGAATTAAACTTGAGGTGCAGGGAGATGGGAACCAAAGTGCCAGAACAGATGGTGGAGAGGTTGTGAAAACAAATGTTAAGATTTCAGACTAAGTTAGGAATCAAAAGGTTGAGTATGAGGCAACTAAGGTTCTGACCTTTATATATTCAGGACTGCCAGCTCAGTGTTCCGAGGTTCCATTGTTTTAAACATGACCGTGCAGGAGGAATTAAATGGGGAGAGGTGGAAGTACAAGTCACGGCAGTCCCTCAGTGGGGGCACACTGGAGATCTTGTTCAGTGAGGCCTTATGGTGGAACTGAGGAATAAGAAAGGTATTACCATGTTAATGGAGCTATATTACAGACCACCCAACAGTCCATAAAACCATAAGATAGGAACAGAATCTGGCCCATTGATACGCTCTGCCATTGCATTATGGCTGATCTAACTTTCCTCTCAGCTCCTGTCTTCCCCTTGTATTTCTTCATGCCCTGAGCAAGAATCTATCATCCTCTGCCTTAAATATATATAAAGACTTGTCCTCCATAGCTGCCTGTGGCAGCAAATTCCACAGATTCACCACTCTGGCTAAAGAGATTACTCCACATCTCCATTCTAAAAGGACCCCCTCTTATTCAGTGTCCTCTGGTCTTAGACTCTGACCATAGGAAACCTCTCTACATCCATTCTATCAAGGCCTTGAATAGGTTTCAAATAGGTCACCCCTTATTCTCCTGAATATTAGTGAATATAGGCCCAGAACCATCAAACACTTCTTATGTCAAGCTATTCAACCCTGGAATCATTTTTGTGAAACTCCTTTATCTTTCCAGATTCAGCACATCCTTTCTAAAATAAGGAGCCCAAAACAGCTCACAATGCTCCAAGTGAGGCCTCACCAGTGCTTTATAAAGTCTCAATATTACATTGTTGCTTTTGTATTCTAGTCCTCTTGAAATAAATGCTAACATTGCATTTGCCTTCCTCACCAGACTCGACCTACAAATTATCCTTTAGGGAATCCTTCACAAGGACTCCTAAGTCCCTTTGCACCCCAGACTTTTGAATTTTCTCTCCTTTTTAGAAAATAGTCCACCCTTTCATTTCTTCCACCGAAGTGCATGACTATATGCTTAATACTGTATTCCATCTACCCCTTCTTTGTCCATTCTGATGTCTACACCTCAAAACTGTCTTCTCCACTTACCTTCATATCATCTGTAATCTTAGCAACAAAGCCATCAATTACATCATCCAGATTAGGTCATGGGTTTCCAAATACTCATATTATCTAATCCTATCCTATTTATCTAATCTAGGATTCAAACAATGTTCACTTTCCAGGAAAATAACATGGTGTCTCAGCTTTCAAGTTGTTTGGATTTTGCATCCCAGTTTCAGATTGTTCTCTTCAGCAGCACTTTCAGAGAAGCAGTTGTGTATTTGGATTTCTGTTGTGTCCATTTTCAAGATTATTTAATGTCATTTCCACTTCACAAGTATAAAGAGCAAAATAATTGTTACTTCAGATCTGATCCAGCATACAAAAAAAACCACAATAAGATAAAGAACACAATAATTGGATACATTAGTGTGGTGGATAGCACAATGCTATTACAAGCTTGGGGTATCAGTGTTTGGAGTTTAATTGCAATGCTATCTGTTAGAAGTTTCTGTATGTCCTCCCTTGGAATACGTGGGTTTTTCCTCAGTGTTGTGGTTTCCTCCAAAGACACTACTGGGTAGGTTAATTGTTCATTGTAATTTGTCCCATGATTACATTATAATTGGGGTTGCTGGCCTACTCCATACTACATTGCTAAATAAAATAAATAAATAAATAAAACACCATATAAATGTATAAGTTAGTCTCATACATTGATTGATTGTACATCCATAAAGTGACAGTAGGCTATGAAGAAATATCTCGTTAGATTAACTGCTTTAATGCAGTGTTACTGGATCCCAAGAATGACAGATGGCTTTCAAAGCCATAGACCAGCACATCTCCATGGCTTCTTCACCAGTTAGCATGCAAATGCAGTGTGTGGTAGTGCAACTGCTCCTACCATTGAATCTGCAATTATAGTAACTGTTGGACACAGTTTCTAAACATGGCTGTAATTAGAATGTAGTTTATCAAAGTTCTACAATAAAACCATGAAGCAAAATTAATTTATTAATCTTATTTCAGCATTTTCTTTTTGATTATGTTCTAGACAGATGTGAACAAACCAGTGCTTTTTTGCACAACTATTCTAAACATAAACCTTGCCTATCAATAACTGCCAGTACGAAGGATGAGAGGATAGTATATGAAGGCCTGCAAATTGTTGACTAGAAATTCTGTGCAAGTCTGAATATTAACTGGCCACCAGAAATTGTACCTTGTGTGTAGACAAGTGGTAAAATTGGAGGGGAGTTGACAAAATGTAGGGACAGTAAAATGGGTGCACATGGTCAGGGAAGACTTGCTGGGTTGAAGTGTTTGATTTCACACTGTATGACTGAGCATGATTAAATAGCTACATTACACATGTCAAATATTTATTTCACTTGCAACTTATTTGGAGATACAGCGCTCAAAAGGGCCTTCTGGCCCAATAGTCCTCACTGCGCGGCAACCCATCTAGCCTAATCACAGGAAAATTTACAATGCACAATTACCCTACCAACTGGTACGTCTTTGGATTGAGTGGGGAAACTGGAGCATTTGTTTCCAGTTAAAGTCCTACAAAATTATGCAGGAAAAGCCAGGAAAATTACTTATGTGGGTTTTAGTATCAAAATTTCAAAAATAATAAATCTCTATTTTAAAACTCATCAAGAATAGTAAAGTCTAAAGTAATTTCACAGCAGTTTTTACTTTTAAAGTGATGCTTCCAATGAACACAATAATATTCACTAATAATGGTCTATATGGTACATCCTCATTTGACTTGATTCCTACATTTTCTTGTGCCTTGGCCTTTCAATGCTAAAGGCATAATAAAAATATTATCTTGTTCTTAATTCTGCATAAAAAAGGTAGTAATCAAGATACCAAACATATTTTAACCCACTATACTAGAAAGGATAATGACCAGACTCTGTGTCATTCTAAATTTAAACTGCAAGAAATCAAAATCCTCTTGTTGAGAATTTTGTAACTGTCACAAAAAGACAATCAGACAACAATTAAGATTTTATTCTTTATTCCAAATGCCTTGTTTGGAATAAAAATTTAAGGTGAAAATAAATGTAATTCTATCATAATCTGAACAGAAGGTATACAAGAAATAAAATCTGTAGGCTTAACTTTCAAATAGAAGCAAATGCAATGCTATTAAAACAGTGATGTATGATGAATCTGAACTTAAAGCTTGCTATGTCATTTCAATTAATTTGCCAGTTTTCAATAAATAGGCAAACATTCCACAAGGTTTAAGAAAAATCAATTCAGCAATTCTACCCATTCGAAATGTATTTGGTTTCATAAAATCATAGGCACACCAAATCTACTTCTGCATACCTGTAATGGTATAATTTTACAAATTTTCTCTTTAGAGAACACAGTAAAGTTGCAACACATTAAAAAGTTAATGTAATAATTCATATCAATTTATTACAACTAATATCACAGTAGTGATCTTTTTCTTTTCTGTGTTTTCTTGTTCTTTTTTTGAGATATTTTGCTTGTATTTTGCTGTGTTTCTTCAGATTTTACCCTAAGGGATAAAGTAAAAATAATTCAGCAATTTCCTAAGTAGTGACCCCAAGTATATAACCATATAACAATCACAGCACGGAAACAGGCCATTCCGGCCCTCCTAGTCCGTGCCGAACTCTTAATCTCACCTAGTCCCACCTACCCGCACTCAGCCCATAACCCTCCACTCCTTTCCTGTCCATATACCTATCCAATTTTACCTTAAATGACACAACTGAACTGGCCTCTACTACTTCTACAGGAAGCTCATTCCACACAGCTATCACTCTCTGAGTAAAGAAATACCCCCTCGTGTTTCTCTTAAACTTTTGCCCCCTAACTCTCAAATCATGTCCTCTCGTTTGAATCTCCCCTACTCTCAATGGAAACAGTCTATTCACGTCAACTCTATCTATCCCTCTCAACATTTTAAATACCTCGATCAAATCCCCCCTCAACCTTCTACGCTCCAATGAATAGAGACCTAACTTGTTCAACCTTTCTCTGTAACTTAAGTGCTGAAACCCAGGTAACATCCTAGTAAATCGTCTCTGCACTCTCTCTAATTTATTGATATCTTTCCTATAATTCGGTGACCAGAACTGTACACAATATTCCAAATTTGGCCTTACCAATGCCTTGTACAATTTTAACATTACATCCCAACTTCTGTACTCAATGCTCTGATTTATAAAGGCCAGCGTTCCAAAAGCCTTCTTCACCACCCTATCTACATGAGACTCCACCTTCAGGGAACTATGCACTGTTATTCCTAGATCTCTCTGTTCCACTGCATTCCTCAATGCCCTACCATTTACCCTGTATGTTCTATTTGGATTATTCCTGCCAAAATGTAGAACCTCACACTTATCAGCATTAAACTCCATCTGCCAACGTTCAGCCCATTCTTCTAACCGGCATAAATCTCCCTGCAAGCTTTGAAAACCCACCTCATTATCCTCAACACCTCCTACCTTAGTATCATCAGCATACTTACTAATCCAATTTACCACCCCATCATCCAGATCATTTATGTATATTACAAACAACATTGGGCCCAAAACAGATCCCTGAGGCACCCTGCTAGTCACCGGCCTCCATCCCGATAAACAATTATCCACCACTACTCTCTGGCATCTCCCATCTAGCCACTGTTGAATCCATTTTATTACTCCAGCATTAATACCTAACGACTGAACCTTCTTAACTAACCTTCCATGTGGAACTTTGTCAAAGGCCCTGCTGAAGTCCATATAGACTACATCCACTGCCTTACCCTCGTAACTACTTCAAAAAATTCAATAAGGTTTGTCAAACATGACCTTCCACGCACAAATCCATGCTGGCTACTCCTAATCAGATCCTGTCTATCCAGATAATTATAAATACTATCTCTAAGAATACTTTCCATTAATTTACCCACCACTGATGTCAAACTGACAGGTCTATAATTGCCAGGCTTACTTCTAGAACCCTTTTTAAACAATGGAATCACATGAGCAATACGCCAATCCTCCGGCACAATCCCCGTTTCTAATGACATCTGAAAGATCTCCGTCAGAGCTCCTGCTATCTCTACACAAACTTCCCTCAAGGTCCTGGGGAATATCCGGTCAGGACCCGGAGATTTATCCACTTTTAAATTTCTTAAAAGCGCCAGTACTTCCACCTCTTTAATTGTCATAGGTTCCATAACTTCCTTACTTGTTTTCCACACCTTACACCATTCAATATCCTTCTCCTTAGTGAATACCGAAGAGAAGAAATCGTTCAAAATCTCTCCCATCTCCCTCGGCTCCACACATAGCTGACCACCCTGATTCTCTAAGGGACCAATTTTATCCCTCACTATCCTCTTGCTTTTAATATAACTGTAGAAGCCTTTCGGATTTACTTCCACCTTATTTGCCAAACCAAACTCGTAACTTCTTTTAGCTTTTCTAATCTCTTTCTTAAGTTTCCTTTTACATTCTTTATATTCCTCGAGCAATTCCTTTACTCCATGCTGCCTATATCTATTGTAGACATCCCTCTTTTTTCGAACCAAGTTTCTAATATCCCTTGAAAACCATGGCGCTTTCAAACCTTTAACCTTACCTTTCAACCGAACAGGAACATAAAGATTCTGTACCCTCATAATTTCACCCTTAAATGACCTCCATTTCTCTATTACATCCTTCCCATAAAACAACTTGACCCAATCCACTCTCTCTAAATCCCTGCGCATCTCCTCAAAGTTAGCCTTTCTCCAATCAAAAATCTCAACTCTAGGTCCAGTCCTGTCCTTCTCCATAATTATATTGAAGCTAATGCTATCGTGATCACTGGACCCGAAGTGCTCCCCAACACATACATCTGTCAGCTGACCTATCGCATTCCCTAACAGGAGATCCAACACTGCCCCATCTCTAGTCGGTACTTCTATGTATTGTTGCAAAAAGCTATCCTACACACATTTCACAAACTCTAAACCATCCAGCCCTTTTACAGAATGAGCTTCCCAATCTATGTGTGGAAAATTAAAATCTCCCACAATCACCACCTTGTGTTTACTACAAATATCTGCTATCTCCTTACACATTTGCTCTTCCAACTCACGCTCCCCATTAGGTGGCCTATAATACACTCCTATCAGTGTTACTACACCTTTCCCATTCCTCAATTCCACCCAAATAGCCTCCCTAGAGGAGCTCTGTAATCTATCCTTCCAAAGCACCGCCATAAGATTTTCTCGGACAAGCAATGCAACACCTCCTCCTCTGGCCCCTCCTACTCTATCACACCTGAAGCAACTAAATCCAGGAATATTTAGTTGCCAATCACACACTTCCTGCAACATCATAATTCCAGGTATCAATCCACACTTTAAGCTCATCCACCTTTCTTACAATGCTCCTAGCATTAAAATAGATACATTTAAGATACTCTCCACCTCCTCCTCTCTTTTCATCCCTAGCAATGCATTCAAATTTATTATCCTTTTCTTTCTTCTCCCCTACAACTTCGGGCTGAGCGCATCCCTTCTCCATCACCTGCCTTTCCTCCCTCACACACTGTCTACTTACTTGCTCTACTGGTGAACTAACCTCCTCTCCCATAGTTTCCTCAAATTGATTTCCGCCCCCCCCATCTTACTAGTTTAAAGTCTGCCCTGTAGCCCTAGCAAACCTCCCCGCTAGGATATTGGTCCCCCCAGGATTCAAGTGTAACCCGTCCTTCTTGAACAGGTCACGCCTGCCCCAGAAGAGGTCCCAATGATCCAGAAACTTGAATCCCTGCCCCCTGCTCCAATCCCTCAACCACGCATTCATCCTCCACCTAATTTCATTCCTACTCTCACTGTCGCGTGGCACAGGCAGTAATCCCAAGATTACTACCTTTGCGGTCCTTCTTCTTAACTGCCTTCCTAACTCCCTATACTCTCGTTTCAGGATCTCTTCCCCTTTCCTACCTATGTCATTGGTACCTACATGTACCACGACCTCTGGCTCCTCACCCTCCCACTTCAGGATATCTTGGACGCGATCAGAAACGTCCCGGACCCTGGCACCAGGGAGGCAAACTACCATCCGGGACTCCCGATCACCTCCACAGAACCGCCTGTCTGAACCCCTGACTATCGAGTCCCCTATTACTATGGTCCTCTTTCTTCTATCCCTACCCTTCTGAGCTACAGGGCCGTCCTCTGTGCCGGAGGCCCGGCCACTGTCACTTCCTCCAAGTAGGCTGTCCCCCCCAACAGTACTCAAACATGAGTACTTATTGTCAAGGGGTACAGCCACTGGGGTACTCTCTAGTACCTGCCCCTTCCCCTTCCTGACCGTGACCCACCTATCTGCCTCCCGTGGCCCCGGAGTGACCACCTGCCTGTAACTCCTCTCTATCACCTCCTCACTCTCCCTGACCAGGCGAAGGTCATCGAGCTGCAGCTCCAGTTCCCTAACTCGGTCCCTCAGAAGCTGCAGTTCGACACACCTGGCACAGACGTGGACGTCCAGGAGGCTCGGAGACTCCAGGACCTCCCACATCCGACACCGAGAACAACAAGCTGCCCTCACACTCATACTTCCCGAATAACTGAAAATAACAAGAACTAAAAGATAAGCCTACTGTGCCCTCTTCCGCCTAAGCCCTCTGAGCCCAAGCCCTACACTCTGCTCCCGGCTCACTCCGCTGCCCGCAAACGAAGCTGCCCGCTGCTTAAGGCTGCGTTCTTTTTATATCTTCCCTCCTTCCCAGGCCTCCTTCACACGCCTGCGCAGTCCCGCCTCTCAGAACTCCGATCTGAGAAGCAATTTGAAAATGGCCGCCGCCGCACTTCTTCTCAAAGCCTCGCTGTCCTCTTCCAAAAGAGAACTACCTCACTCCTTCTCTCCTTTTTATATCTTCCCTCCTTCCCAGGCCTCCTTCACGCGCCTGCGCAGTCCCGCCTCTCAGAACTCCGATCTGAGAAGCAATTTGAAAATGGCCGCCGCCGCACTTCTTCTCAAAGCCTCGCTGTCCTCTTCCAAAAGAGTATTTTTTATATATATTGAAAATGTATAAAGAGCACCTTTTTACAGAATATAAACCTCATTTTTTCAAGCAGGATTAGTATTATAATTATTAGTGTAACTGATTCACCATCATTTAGCTCAGTTGTGCACAACACTTAACTGACCAGTCACATGTGTAATAAATTGGTGTCTTTTGAAGTCAGGACAAGCTGAGTTAGACAGGCAGGTAAACCAGATTTGTAGTGCAAGTGTAGACAATATGTTTTTCTTTGGCCATTGTACTGAGGAACAGAACAGCTAACTGGATCTAGTATTGTGCAATGTCAAATTAATTAATATCTTGTAGCTGAATGACTTTTAGGGAAGGATGATCATGACAGAATTATGTGCTCTGTAACATGAAACTAGTGCCTTAAATTATTCCTCTCCCACCATTCTAAATAATTTTGAAATTTTTGACTGAGAAAATAGGAAATTAAATTTAAAGTTATGATTTAAAATTTTACTTTAAATTTTGTTCTTGCCCTTGTTACAATTCAATTCTCAACATTCTTTTGACTCACTTTCTTTCCTTTTGATGTCCTTCTGGTTCCAATATTATCATCTCTTCCTCTTCACTGTCTGACAGTTGGACAACTTTAGCTAAACAAAAAGTACAAGAGACAATAAATACTCAGCAGCAAGTTTCATATTCTCAGCATACAACGTTCAGCTTATTTACCACATGTAAGCTCACCTTCATGACTCATACTCTGGGTATCTAGTTCAGGAACAATATCTTCTTCATCTTCTTCATCCTCTTCATCCAGATCATTGATCATCCATTCATTTTGAATTCCCTCCCCAATTTGACCTGTCCCAGGAGCACGCACTATTGGTTTTGGAATGCTGATTTCAGTTAAGAAAACAAACACAAATGGGGAAAAAAAGGTGCCAGACTCTGGCAAAAAATATTGGTCAGGAAATAATACTGTAGATGTCATGAAGGCAAAACTGTCGGCAATGTCCTATTTGTCTAAAACAGTAACTTACATCTGAATACAAGACTATAGACAGGCACTTGAATAGGCAAGGATATAGATCTAAAATTAGTAAATGAGATGAGTGTAGATTGGCAAAAGGGTCAGCATGGATGAAGGGTTGAAGCACTAGATTCTATGCTGTACAACTCTATACTTCCACGTGCAGTTAAACAGTTATCAGGAAACTGTCCACCAAAACCACTGGCGTTTGGATGAAATGTAAAACCGATGCTTCATCTACATTCGTGAGCAAATGCAAGAGATCTCACTACACTATTTAGAGTAGAATCCTGGTCAATAAGTATCCACCAGATAATATTTAAACAAAAAATTCCATCATCATATAGCTAAGTGTGGAATTTCACTATGCACAAACAATCTTTCAACAATAGTTTAATAATTCTTAAGTACTTAAATGGCTGTGCAAATTGGATACTAAAGTTATGAAATTGCTATAATTTCATTCTTTTGTTCCCAACACTCCACAGTGAACTATGCAATATTCATTTTTGTTGCTCCAGTACAAAGCATGTTCTAATTACCATCAATTATAATCTGTAAATAATACTTTTAAGACATTAAGTTGGATGATTGGACAGTAGCAAAAGTTCAACTCTATACAAATATGGTTTAGTTTTGAAACAGGAAATTAAAGCTTTAGTAAATTATAAGTTTTAATTTAGTAACCCAAGCAAAAAATAAAAGATACACTGGTGGTGATGTTTCAGCCTTTGACACAATTTCTTCAGCTTGTTCTTCTACACCTTCTGTATGTACAGCAACTTCTTCAAATTTAAAAGTAGTAATTCTCTTGTTTGGTACAGATTCTGCAAATCCAAACTTCCCACCCTGCTTTCTGTAAAAAAGAACTAATTTAGTAAACATGCATAAAGTTATTGGTTTACAATGTTATTAATTCATCATTTACTTCAACACAAATTTAGCTATATAAAAAAAGACAATGAACAAAAAAAAGCCGCGAACTTGCCTGACATTTTTATCATTTTCAATAGCTTTCTGGATTAGTTCTGTGATCTCTGCCACCTTCACTCCAGCTATTTTAGTACAACGAAGAACCTGAAAAAAGGAGATTGGATTATTGTCCTTCCTTGTCTCATGGAAATATTGATTACAATGGAGCATAATTCACAGGAAACCAGCAGCCCTCTTTCTATCTCAATCCATTGGACATTCATTATATGACACGCTAAAGGATAAACAGCACCAGTGTATGCAAATGATGGAACAAACAAGCTAAATTTCTTTTAACAAGTCTTCAAATGTTTCCATGTTCAGACAGGGACATTAGATGGCGATGAAGTGAAGAAGCTTAGCTACTTCCTCTTTTCATCCAGTGAAATGAAGAATCAATTTATAGACATTCACTATTATTCTAAATTATATTACACTGGAAATCTTCATAGTCACCATAACATTTCTTTATTGTTAGAAATAATTATTTATGCAAATAAAAGGCAGAAAGGTAGCTAAGCATATCTTACAACAAAACAGCACTACTGAAATATTAGTGTAACACACACAAAATGCTGGAGGATCTCAGCAGGCTAGGCAGCATCATGAAAAAGGGTACAGTTGATGTTTCGGGCCGAGACCCTTTAGGAGGACTAGAGAAAACTGAAGTAATAAACTGTTTCAAGGTGTTTCTCATGATTGTTATTAAGATAAATTTGGAAGACTCACAGAATTCCAGAATTAGAGGTTTGAGCACAAAAGACCTAAATTTACAGAAAGCTGGAAAGAGGAATTTGGAAGCAGAGTCACTGCACAAATTGATATCAATGCATGCCATACAGCGCAGGGAGTGGAAGTTGGGTAAAGGAAGCAGAGCTTCAGATGGACTCAAGTTTATGAAAGGTGAAAAATGAGAGGCTAGTCAGGAATGCATTGGAGTAGACATCTAATAACAACAAAGAAATCAATGACATTTTTAGCACGTACTGATGAAAGGGAGGTAGGTAATGTTATGAAAGTGAAAAAAGATAGTTCAGTGATGTTGTCGATATGTGCCACAGTGTAAATGGACCTGCAGCAAGTGAAAACTGCTTTAGCCTGTTAGCACTATTTGTAGACTCCTTTAAAACAGAAGTGTAGATTACTGACCTGATCTTTTAGAAGCATAATTCCACCACTGGACTGAATGGTACACAGCTCACGGTGTTTGTTCATGGCAATCACCAAGAGTCCATCCATGACCCGTTCTTCATGTTCAATTGGATCTACTAAAAGGTAGCTTCTGTGACATAAAAATGAGTTAAAAGGAAACAGGCTTGGTTTTATATGTTCACTTTGATCCCTTATTATTTTGTTTTATCTACTTTCAACAACATAGAAGTTTATACTGTAATGTTTATACAGTCTGTGCTTCAATTTTTAAACAGACTTTGTCCTCTCTACAAATTTTCTTTGTACTCCGTCCAAATTTTTTTTATCTATTTTTAGCAAGATGTACTATTTATGATTGTATTCAAATCCACAGGACCTCTCAAATCCTTCTTTCAAAAGTTTAAAAACCAGAAATGAGTCGCCTGCCAAATAGATAGAAATACTATTCAGAATTGACACACCAGCAAGAATCAAGTTGCATCAATTTGAATAATAGCTGCTATTGTAACATCAACATTTGATTTAACAGCACATTTCCAAATTCTAAATTCAGGACTTTATACTATCCAGGAAATAATGAAGACCAACAAAGAAAATATCTGATTTTTAAACTCACCCCTGCTGAAAGAATGCAAAGCTAACTGCAATGGGCATATGATGGATGCTCAGCGGGATTAGATCACGCTCCTCTGGAGAATACTACAAAGCAGAAACAAACGTTATTAGATACACATTCTTTGATTGTAACTAATATTCAAAAAAAAACCTTAAACCAACCAAGCAAAAAAAATGAGCCAATTCTACAGCCTCAAATTAAAAGATCAAAACAAAGTAAAATCCAACGGGATCCCACTAATAAGCACATCTTTCCCTCCCCCCCTTTCTGCTTTCCACAGGGATCGCTCCCTACGCGACTCCCTTGTCCAATCATAGGTTTTTCATATTGTACAGTATGAAATTACACTGTGATCTTGTGACTTCTTATATTTATCAAAAGATTTTAAATTAATTGTTCCCATTAGTGCCAGCTGACATCAGAATGGGCACCAATAAATCTACTTCAAAATTCACTCCTTGCAATAATTTCATATCGATTGAATAGATAACTACTTTGAAGAAGCACTGTAGATTTCCCTTAGGCTATTATATTCAGATTATAGAGCTCAGAGTTGTAGTGCTCCATTGGTGCCTTCCCTTACAGTAGTGGTCACTAACCTTTTTAAGCCCAAGATCCCCTACCTCGGCCTTAGTGAAAGGCAAGATCGATCCCAGATCGATTAGTTACACACATGCGCACCAGGGCAGAAAAGACCTTAAGTAAAACCCCGCAAACCAAAAGTAGAAATAATGTATAAACACCAGGGGTACCCATTTTTTTTTGCACCATGGACCAGATTAATATTGACAATATTCTTGCGAACCAGCCGACCCGGGGGTGTTAAACACAATCGGAATACAGCAATACTCGAAGCTGGTTCCTTATGTCCAGTCTATTCTGCAATTTAGTTTTACGGCTCTCGGCACTTAGCTGCTGTCCAGCGCTGCTCACGTTTTTTCTACTGAAAAAACTCAATGGGTTTGTCTTTCAGCATGGGGTGCTTGGACTCAGGATACCGAAGCAGTTTTGAGGGCTTCATTGCCTCATTAGACAGCCTCCGGGCCCGAACTCCAGCCTCCCGCCGCCAGACGCCTTGGCCAGGTGCGGTTGGGGTGAGAGGGCAAGGTCAGGGCCGGAGGTTCCCGTCCCAGGGCCGCGGCAGTCACAGTCCGGAGAGAGCGACCGAACGAGCAAGGAGTGCAGCAGGGCGCCCGCCCGCCCGCCCCCCTTGTAGGATCTATCGGCCGACAAAAGTTTGTTTCAGTAGATTGCAGCAGCGTAGCTGCTCTGTTACTTACGAAACCCTGACCCTGAATTAGGTCATCTGCGAGTATTTTAGCAGTGGGTTCCCCACGAACATTTGGTGTACTAAACAGGTTTACAGGCAGCGCTCATCTGTCCGCGCTCCAGGCCAGTAGCAACAGCACTTCCCGCCGGCCGGTTACCCGAGGCCAACCAGTGATCCCTGGCGCGAGGGTATCATGTCGTTTAGGTGACTGATGACCTCGCGTGTGTTCAAGTTCAACAGCGGCCCGGTGGTTGGGGACCACTGAAGTACACTCTGTAGTGCGGGGTATCTACACGCATGCGCACTGGGCAGAAAGAACAGAACTAAAACCCCACAACCCGGAAACAATCTCTCAACAGTATTTGTGTATTTATTTTTAATTTTTTTTTCGTGATCTGCTGGGAAAGTCTCAGAGATCGACAGGTTGATGACCACTATCTTACAGGGAGAAGGTGGTAATGTCAGTGACACATCTCAAACCTGGTTCTAATGCAAACAAATGTTCTCCTAGTGATGGAGCTCCCCCAAATTTCCTTGCGGTGAACCTTTGATTCAACAAAAGCACTGAAATTAGACTGTTAGCTACCGTATTTCAGCATACTGTATCCATTATCAATGCCCTTTAATGTCTGACAACTGTTACAACAATACACTGAATCCAACCAGCTGCTAATACAGTCAATTCCAGTTAATTGGGTCATCAGTTAAATCGGGCAGCTGCTTATTTGGGACAGCTCTTAAAGAACAAAAACAAATCGAGAAAATTGCCAGGATTTCCTTCTTTTATTTGGGACAGTATTCTGGTTAACTGGAGCAGAAGGCAGTTTCCAACTAGAATCAGTCACGTGCACTTGCATGGTTGTAGACACGACACCGTGCTGAGCGAACAGCTTTTAAATAGCATCAATTGCGTATACTTATGTTCAGAAAGCAATGATATTTGTCACTGATATATGGGAAGAAATAAACAAAGACAATTCAGAACTGTTTTGCTCACTGCCGTTTCAAACAATCAGGCTTGGAAATGGCAGAGATCGCTAGGAGTGAAAATGAAATGATTTCACAACTTAAACAAGTTAGGAACTACAAAGAACTTGAAGGTATCAACAATTATATTGAATGTTACAATGGAAGCGAAGATTTGGAGAATGCAAACATCAAACATATTGTACGTGAGCAGTCCATTATCTGCACTGGGTGTCTGCACTGATTTTGTTCACTTACAATCCAAAAAGCACATTGTTTACTGAATGAATTCCTCCATTGATAACTATTAGGAACTAATAACAGTTTTAGAGTACCTTAGTAGTATTGCTAGTGTTCTAATTTGTTATGTATTTCATTTAAATACATAATTTGTTACTCCGTTTGTGTTTTTATACCTTTTTAACTATTTCCACGAAACTTTGGCTAATTGGGACAGCTTCTTAATTGGGCCAAAATGTACTGGTCCCAATTAACCACTGGTCCACTCTATTTGCTAAATCAGCAAACACAGGGTATGAATCAAAGTTAAGCTTTGGCTGACCTCAAATTCATGGGGGGAAAGAGATCTAGGTGGGCACAAGCATTTTGGAATTGTCAAAGATGTGAATGAACATTTCAGCAGTGTAAGGATAGATGGCAAAATTGTAATACTGGGAATAGGTTATCTTTTTAACGCTGTGGATGGTGAGCTCATTGAGGTTTGTAGAACAATGGAAACAGAATGTGCTTTTGGATGAAGTTACCAAGTTTCAGCAGATGAGACAGCATAGCAACAGTGATGCTGCACGTATAAACAATTCCTTGGGGAACATAATGTAACGAGAGTTTTCCTGAATACTCACTACAGTGACTTCTTCCCCTTGGATTGATACATCAGGTCTTTTAAAATGAGACAATGCCACAATGGCTGCAATGCTTGCAGCATCCATAATGTTGCCATCGTGATTTAACAAGTGCAAATCTACACGAATCTGCCACACCTGAAACAATATCAAAGAATGAAATTAAAATTAGTTATCTTGCTTACAAGCATTAAACAAGACGCAAAGAATCTGAAGAAATAATCCTCAAGTGCAAACTTCATCAGTCTTGAAAGCTTAGTGATAATATACGCATAGTTTCGCTATTCTGGGTAGAAACATTATACAAGAAGGGTCAGAAAGGGTGGAATCAAGAAAAATGTATTTATTGGGTCACTTATAACATAATTTATTGGTTTTCCTTTTGCTCCAATTGTCATAACATAGAAAAAAATGGTATTTAGCACTTAGGCAATGGCACTACGATAGTAGGAAAGACCAACAGATATAGGAGAATTAGGCCACTCAGCCCATTGAGTCTGTTCCACCATTTGATTGTGGCCAATTTATTTTTCTACACAGCACCATTCTCCTGCCTTCTCCTCATCACCTTTAAATGCCCTTGCTAATCAAGAGCACAGCAAACCTCCCTTTAAATATACCTAATGACTTGGCCTTCAAGTCATCCGTAGCAAGGAATTCAACAGATTCACCATCCTCATGCTAAAGAAATTTTCCATCTCTATTTTAAAGAACATACTTCTATTCTGAGACTGTGCCCTTTGGACCTGGACTCTGCCACTAAATAGCTTTGAAACGCCTCAGAAACAAGAGTTTGCAGCTATTCCAGACACACTTAAAATTAAAAACAATAAGAAGGTAATTTCACAGGATAAACTCACTTCCTCACAAACCTTGGCAAGGAGCAGCTTACAACAGAATTTTATGTTTCCATCCCTTGCCTTAGTACTTTGGGTGTATTGTTCCATATAGATTATGGAGTTTGGGGGGGGGGGGGGGGGGGGAGGGAAGAATTTAAATGAAATAATGCGTCTTCAAAATGTACCTTGTAAAACTGTTGCTATCATAATCAACAAGTTAAAATATTCAAAACTGCCCAATCTAAATTCAATTTATTCTCTGCATCAATGCAATATTAATAGCATGAACCCCACTTTCCACTCATGTTAAACCTTAACATACACAGTCTATTTGCTCCATGTCTGTTAAACTAACAGCGTACTAAATCTATTTTGCATACAAAGAACACTATATTAGTTCTAATCAGCTGAATAAATATTACAAACAAAATATTAGATATAACAATCTATATGTAAAATCATCTTGTTCAAGCAGACGTCAGTCATCATGTTTTATAACACTGTAGTAACAAGTTCAGTATACACACACTAGAATTTTTTTGGCTCATTTCTCATATGCAAAACTTCATCTAAAGGCTGTTTCTGGGTTTCCTTTTTGCTGTGTTGCTGTTTTGTATGCAAGCTGCTATTTTTTTCTTAAGCCATGTCACCAAAACTGTAATTTCTTTGTACAAAAAAATCTAATAATTAAGTTATAAGTCTATTTGGCTGTACTTGACCTCAAGTCACAAACGTCTTTCCCTACCTAATGAACTGCTGTCTAGATCAATGCAAGATTAGTAAGGAGGGATTTAAGATACAAATCCTCAAATTCCAATCATCGAGCTCCTTTCTCATCTCACCTTTGCACCTGCTACAACACAAAGGGATTCTGTGTCTATACACTTGGAATTCCTCAGACACCTTTCCAGCAGCCGGTTCAGTTTAACTAGCAACTCTGATTGTCTGAAAATCAAAAACATTACATAATATCATTTAAAATGATAGACCAATCATTTTATACAGAACAAGAGCAGAGAGGTATAGCAATGTACAAAATTATCCCTGCTCTAAAGAGAAACAACTTGCTGAATTTATAGCACCAATTCCAATTCCAATTCCATAATTGTCCAACAATCTCTAAAATGAGAATCACACTGATACATTTGTTGCTGTTAAATATCCGTTCAAAAGAGTACTGGTACTGAGCAGCTATGAAGCCATCAATGTGCCAGAATACCTAAATGTGATTATACAGAGCAGCAAAACAGGGGAAAAAAGGGGACACAATTTTTAGTTATTTTTAAATGCACATCACAGGTAAGGCCCTCCCCACCACTGAGAACATCTATAAGGAACACTGTGCAGGAAAGCAGCATCCACCATTAAGGACCCTAATCCAGATCATACTCTGTTCTCGCTGCTGGCATCAGGACGGTGTTACAGGAGCCCTGGGCCCCACACCACCATGTTCAGGAACTGTTATTACCCCTCATCTATTAGGCTCCTGAACCAGACTGGGTAACATTAATCGTTCCAACACTGAACTGATGCCACAATCTATGGACTCACTTTCAAGGATTCTACAACTCATGTTCATATTATTTTTAATAATTTATTTATCTATCTATTATTATTATTTTGTTTCTCTTTTTGTATTTCCACAATGTTATCTTTTGCACATTGGTTGTCTTTGTATGTAGTTTTTCATTAATTCTTAATTTTTCATTCTTAGTTTTTCCATTAATTAATTAGTCCTTCTTTGTATTTACTGTGAATGCCCACAAGACAATGTATCTCAAAGTAGTATATGGTGACATATGTACTTCAATAATAAATTTACTTTGAACTTTTGAGTTCTTATAAAATTAATGCAATATTACAAAAAATATTCAATGCACTTTATACTGAGATTGCTCTTAAATTTTGTGAATCCACTTCATTTCAATCCAATCCAATCCAGAGTCAGCATCATTGTTGTTGTTCCTTTCTGCACCCGTGGCACATTGGATGGCAACTCTGCTGTTTCTTAAGCATTTGTCTGTTTTTAATGAGGCCAAGTTGCCAGTTCGACACTCAACCTAGCACAGATGGAAAGCATACAAAGAGCTGGCCCGATTTGAACCCAGGACTAATCGCTTTGAAAACTGGTGTGGATGCCACTACACCACTGGCTGGCTATCACTGACATATGACCAATGAAAAAGGTAGAGTAGCATAGCCCCACTAACAATAATTCTGGGACTTCGACAATATGCATGGAATTCTCTACCTGCCACCTGTTTCAGAGTCATGATGGTTTCAAAAGTTCAGTACTGTAAAACATGAGCATTTACAACTGCAGAAATGTTGGGGAAGTGAAATTTGTCATCAGTGCTAGAGCAAAATGGCAATGATGAATTAGCATATAATCTTGAACACAATATAATTTTTGTTTCTTCTAAATTTATCTTTCACTTGATATTGTATAAACCAGGCTGCTAATTCAATCTGTTATATAAACATCAAGATCCAATTTAAGCTTTAAAGAAAATTATGTTGAAAACAGCAATTTTACAGGTATGCGTACAGTGCCTATAAAAAGTATTCACCCCCCCACCCAGCTTGCAAGTTTTCTAGTTTTACTGTTTTACAACATTGAATCACTGTGGATTTAATTTGGCTTTTTGACACTGATCAACAGAAAGCACTTTCCTGTCAAAGTGAAAACAAATTTCTACAAATTGGTCTAAATTTATTATAATTAAACACAAAATATTTGCTTATGTAATTACTCGCCCTCTTTAAGTCAGTATTTAGTAGATGCACCTTGAGTCTGTGTGGATAGGTCTGTATCAGCTTTGCACATCTGGACATTGCAATTTTTCCCCATTCTGCTTTACAAAACTGCTCAAGCTCTGTTAGATTGCATGGGGATCATTAGTGAACAGCCCATTTCAAGTGCAGCCACAAATTCTCAATTGGATTGACGTCTGGACTCTGACTTGGCCATTCCAGGACATTAACTTTGTTGCTTTTAAGCCATTCCTGTGTAGCTTTGGCTTTATGCTTGGGGTCATTGTGTTGCTGGAAAACAAATCTTCTCCCAAGTCGCAGCTCTCTTGCTCATCAGGTTTTCCTCCAAGCTTTCCCTGTATTTTACTGCATTCATTTTACCCTCTACTGTCACAAGCCTTCCAGGGCCTGCTACAGTGAAGCATCCCAACACCATGATGTAGTCACCACCCTGCTTCATGGTAGGGATGGTGTGTTTTTGATGTGCGGAGTTTGGCTTATGCCAAATATAGCGCTTAGTTTGATGACAAAAAAAGCTCAATTTTGGTTTCATTATACCATAGAACCTTCTTATTCCAAACATAGCGCTTAGTCTGATGACAAAAAAAGCTCAATTTTGGTTTCATTAGACCACAGAACCTTCTTATGCCAAACATAGTGCTTAGTCTGATGACAAAAAAAGCTCAATTTTGGTTTCATTAGACCATAGAACCTTCTTGTGTTGGCGCATGGCCTAGTGGGCAAGGCATCAGACTAGTAACCTGAAGGTCACTGGTTCGAGCCTCAGCTGAGGCAGCTTGTTTGTGTCCTTGAGCAAGGCACTTAACAACACATTGCTCTGCGACGTCACCGGTGCCAAGCTGCATGGGTCCTAGTGCCCTTCCCTTGGACAACATCGGTGGCGTGGAGAGGAGAAGGCCTGCAGCTTGGGCAACCGCCAGTCAATACAACCCTCACCCAGGCGACCGACGGATGACTGACTGATTGAGTCACACACACACACACCCACACCCACCCTTCTTCCTGCTGACATCCGAATCTCCCACATACCTTCTGGCAAACTCCAGCTGAGATTTCATATGAGCATTTTCAACAGTAGCTTTCTCTTTGCCACTCTCCCAAAAGCTGTGACTGCTGAAGCACCTGGGCAACAGTTATTGGAGGCGCAGTTTCTACCATCTCAGTCACTGAAGCTTGTAACTCCTCCTAGAGTTGTCATAGGTCTTTTGGTGGCCTCCCTCACTAGTCCCCTTTTTGCACGGTCACTCAGTATTTGAGGACAGCCTGCTCTAGGCAGATTTACAGCTGTGCCATATTCTTTCCATTTCTTGATCATTGAATTAACTGTATTTCAAGGGATATTCAGTGACTTAGAAATTTTCCTGTATCCATTTCCTGACTTGTGCTTTTCAATAACCTTTTTGCGGAGTTGCTTTAAGTGTTCTTTTGTCTTCATGGTGTAGTTTTTGCCAGGATACTGACTCACCAGCAATTGGACCTTCCAGATACAGGTGTATTCTTACTACAATCAATTAAAACGCATGGTCTGCACACAGATTATCTACATTTAACTAATTATGTGACTTCTAAATCCAATTGGCTGCACCAGTGATTTGGTGAGCACATTAAAGGGGTTGAATATTTATGCGATTAATTATTTTGTGTATTTTGTTATTAATTTAGATCACTTTGCAGAGTTCTGTTATCAATTTGACACAAAGAGTATTTTTCTGTTGATCAGTGTCAAAGTCAAATTAAATCCACTATGATTCAAAGCTGTAAAACAAAAAAAACATGAAAAATTCCAAGGGAGGCGAATACTTATTAGAGGCACTGTATTTACATGAACAGCCTACAGACCAAAGAGCTATATTTATACAGAGTAAATTTTAGAAACAAAAAACCAGAGGCTCCCAGACCCCTTGCTTAACAGTATTGGTCCATGGCATAAAAAAAGGTTGGGAATCCCTGCAATGAACAGAATTAGACATTTTGACAATGCAATCCAGCTTTTGATTTTAACCTGAAACCTATATTCTCCACAACAATTATTTTGGGACTAATTCCCCTTTAAACAGACTTGCTGCACATTACCAATGAGCTATTTAGATATCAGAGTAAAATGATTCAGACTTTCTATAATACTCTGCAGACTACAAGCAAAGTACCAGAAATTGTCACTTACTCGTGAACTTTGGTATCAATGGTCACTTTTTAGAGATTATAAAATTTAATGGATGGATTAGGATCAGTTTAGCAAAACTGGTTTTATTCATCAAGTGCCTTTTCTGTTTCTATATAGAAGCTCAAAATTTCCATATCTACCAAAAGAGTAACACTGCTCTGTCACTGGCCTTGGGCAGCACTGCAGTAATTTTACAACCTTAAAAGAACATACACAAACATACAGAGAATAGCAGTTAATAAAGAAATATTTATTTGTTGAATGTTCATTTGTTTGTTGCCTGCTGAGCTCTCCATTGTTTGACTGTCCATTTATTTGTGGTTTGGCAGTTCCAGGAAACTGCACGCGGGCAGTGAGCTGAATGGACATACCATGGACAACTGGGGGGGGGGGGGGGGGCGCGGTGTGAAGAGAACTGAGAGACAAATGATACAAAATGGGCCTCAGTGTATCCTGCCATGGTGTGGTTGGAGATAGATTCTAACTGTGGTAGGTCGCTTGTGAACCAAGCTGAGGAAGGAGTGACTGTTGTTTAATCTGTGTAAGTATTATATAGTACATATAATACTTTTTTTGTCTTTCTTCACTGTACATTTCAAGTCTATATGAAAAATTGGGAACACTTAATAATGGACCTGTTATTGCAATGGAGCCATTTTCTTTCAAGAATCGTACAGCTCAAATATAGAGATATTAAAGGTGGAAATAAAGCTTAGTTAAGATGGCGCTAAATGGAGACTCCTTTGCTTGCATCTTTGGAAAAAGCTCTATTTCCATCTTTAATATCTCTATTCTTCCCTTTCAGGGTTCTTTTGAATACCCTGACCTGGAGTTACACATTGACTTTGGTTCTTTGCAGGAAAGGGACCCGTTCTCCAGATTTCATGACTGGCCGTTATTCGACACACCAAGGATGCGGCCTAAGAGCTCAGCTCGCCTTTGGAGGGCCGAGATCTCGTGGCTCTGGAGATGGGCAGATCCAAGGTCAGTGTCCCAGCAGGAGTGAGAGTTGGAAGATCTCTGGCTGTGTTCCCAGAGACCTGAGATCTTTGGGCACAGAGCTCAGAAAAAGCAATGCAACAGACTTATAACATCGTAAACCAGCAAGTTGTTTGTTATGTCTCCCCTCCCGCTGTGAAATGGACACACCTTTCTCCCTTATTAGGGAGAGGGAGAGGGAGCCTGTGGCATGTCGAATGCCGGGTGAAGGAGTAGTCTTTGGGGTACTGCAAGTCTGTGTCTTTGCTGTTGCTTTGCTACACATTTGAGTGCTCGGTGGCGGGTGCCAATGCTTTTCCTTTGCTGGTGGGGGGGGGGGGGAATGTTGCTTTGCTACTGCTTATGCAAGGGAGGGAGGGGAGGTGGGGGGGAGCTTTGGGGTTCTAACATATAATTGTCATTCATTCTTTGGGGGCACTCCTCTGTTTTCATGGATGGTTGTGAAAAAAAAGTACTTCAGGATGTATATTGTACACATTTCTCTGACATTAAATGTATCTTTGAAACAATGCCTCTACATCACAAACATATTTAAAGGTCAACACAATTATTCAAATATGACATTCGTATATCCACACAGATTCACTTTATCAGTTCCTACTACTCAGGGATTCTGATAACTTTGAATACCTACAACTATTGCTTTTGATAACAGTGATTTTCATTTTAACAAAATTCTGAAATTTTCCATTCAAAACCACAACATTTCAAAACATTTGCTGACGACACCACTGCCGTAGGCGAAATCAAAGGTGCTGATGAATCAGCATATAAGAGGGAGATTGAAAATCTGGCTGAGTGGTGCCATAATAACAACCTCTTACTCAATATCAGCAAGACCAAGGAGCTAATTATTCACTTCAGGAGAAAGAAACCAGAGGTCCATGAGCCAGTCCTCAAGAGGACCTGTCCTGGGCACAATATGTAAGTGGAATTACAAAGAAAACACAGCAGTGCCCCTACTTCCTTATGAGTTGGTGGAGATTTGGCATCACATCTAAAACTTTGACACACTTCTATAGATCTGTAGTGGGCAGTATAGTGACTGGCAACATCACAGCCTGGTATGGAAACACCCACGTCTTTGAATAGAAAATCATACAAAAAGCAGTGGATACGGCCCAGTCCATTAAATCAGCAGCCTGGTCTTTACAGGGTGCTGAACGGAGAAGGGGAAGGAAAAATACATTTGGGGGCAGTATTTTCTGATCATGCTGAATGCAAGTTCTGTTGAAATGAAAATCAATGACAAGGCCTATCCCAACATGGCTCAAGGCAAAAAAGGAAGTGAGAGCACAGAAGAACAGGAAATAAAACAGACAAATCTGAGGGACACCAAATACACAAAAGAAAATCATAAATTTGGTTGAAGGAAAAAGACCAAATACACTGCTATATCACCAGAAAATAAAATAGAATGCTAACAGGAAGGTTGGGCAGAACATTATGAAAATAGTCATGGGAGTCAAAGTGCTTACAGTGAATATTCCTTGAAGTGGAAACAGATGTATTGAGACATGGAACATTAGAGTTACATCATTCAAAAGGCATCAGAAAGGTTGACATCTGGGACTAGCATTAAAGAAATATTCTACTTTGCAGGCACAAGCAACAAGCTGCACCAGTTTGCAGCAGGAGCCTTCAGTGTATCAAGAAAAACTGAAGGATAGCATCTCCCACAAAATGTGCTTTATTTTAATAGCAACATTTTAATTCATTTAAAAAATTATATGCTACACCTAACAACATTCAGTTTGAAAGAGAAAGGTGGATAGGGACAGGTTGTGTAACTATTGCAGGAAAAAAATGGAACATCAGTGATGCAGATGCAGAGCAATTAGAAGTTGATTATGTGAAAAACTCATTGTCTACTGGAAAGAATTTAAGGATCGTAAATGTAGCTGGGAAGTGATCAAAGAGGGAGGGAAAAAGAAACAAGACAAACTGTAAAAGATCAACTTCATGGATAAAAACAAGCTGAAGGAAGGAAGCAAGCAGAAAAGTCTATGCATGATCTGAGAAGTAGCATAAAGCATGGAGAGGGCCTTTCTTTCAAAAGATTTATTTCAGAAAATCACAACTTGATTCTCAGTAATGAAACCAAAGTTTAGCATACAAGGTGCAGAGTTTGTGGAAGTTGGAGATCAGTTTGTGATTATGTTTTAGATACAGTATCTGGGTTAGAGCCCAAAGGAACAAACTCCCTTTAAGTTCAGAAGGTGGTGAGTCCAATCTCAATAACATTTTGGAAAGTTGCATTAAAAGGTTTAATGGGGCAGAATTTGTTAGGTGTGTCCACAAAGGATTCCTGACAATGTGTGGACAGGCTGACTACAAAAGAGGCCAAACTGGATCTATTACTAGGCAATGAACCTACTCAGGTGACAGATTTCTGAGTTGGTGACAATTGTAAAGGTAGTGGCCACAACTCCACACCAGTACTTGGAGGTGGTACAGGAAATCTTTACTGAATACTTTGCTTCAGTGTTTATCAGTGACAAGGACCTTGACGAATGAGAGGACAGCGTAGACCAGGCTAATATGCTGGACTTTGTTTTCATTAAGAAATAAAGAAGACATGTTAGAACTTCAAAAAAATATATTAGTACAGCCAAGTCCCCAAGGCAAAATGGGATATACCATAGGTTACTATGGAAAGTGAGAGAAGAAATTGCTGCACCTTTGGTGATGATCTTTGAATCCTCAGCAGCCATAGGAGTAGTACTAGAATATTGGAGTGTGACAAATGTTATACCTTTATTCAAGAAAGGTAATAGGGATAATCCTAGGAATCCTGGGCAGAGTGGTGAGTCTTAGACCAGTGGTAGACAACTTATTAAAGAGCACTCTTAAAGACAGGATTCACGAGCATTTGGGGAAGTTTGATTTGGCTTTGTGAGTGGCAGGTTGTGCTTCATGACCCTAACTGAATTATTCAAGGAATTGATAAAACAAATGATGAAGGTAGGATAGTGGATGTGGTATACATGGAATTAGTAAGGCATTCAACAAGGTTCCCAATGGTAGACTCATTCAGAAAGTCAGGGGGCATGGGTTCCAGGGAAACTTGGCTGCATGGATTCAGAATTGACGTCCACAGAAGGCAGGATGTAGTAATAGATGGAGGGTTTTCTCAGAAATCAGTGACCTGTGGTGTTCTACAGGGATCAGTTCTGGGGCCTCTGCTCTTTGTAAAACATACAAAATGCTGGACAAACTCACTATTTTGTATGTGTTACTCTTGATTTCCAACATCTGCAGAATCTCTTGTGTTTCCTCTGATCTTTGTGATTTTTAATTACTTGGATGAGGAAGTGGAAGGGTGGGTTCGTAGGTTTTCATGACATGAAGGCGATGATGTTATGGATAGTGTAGAAGGTTGTCATGGATAACTACAGGACATCGATAAGATGCAGAGCTGGGCTGTGAAATGGCAGAGGGAGTTCAATCTGGAGAAGCATGTAGTGATAAACTTTATAAGGTTGAACTTGAAGGCTGAGTACAGGGCTAACAGCAGGATTCTTAGCAGTATGGAGGGATCTTGGGGTCCAGGTCCATAGATCCCCCACATTTGCCACACAATTAAATAGGAAGGTCAAGGTGGCAGCTGGTGTGTCAGACTTCATTTGTCAGAGGACTAAGTTCAATAGCTGTGAGTTAAAGTTGCAAATCTGTAAAACTCCGATTAGATCACATTTGGGAGTAATGTGCTCAGTTCTTGTTGCCTCATTCTAAGAAGGATGAAGAAGCTTTTGAGAGTGTGCAAAGGAGATTTACCAGGATGCTGCCTGAAATAGAGAGCATACCTTATGAGGAAAGGTTGAGCGAATAAGGGCTTTTCTCTTTGGAACTAAGGAGTATAAGAGGTGACTTGTCAGAGGCTGTAAGATGATCAGAGGCATAGATAGAATGGACAATAAGCCCCTTTATCCCAGGGCGGAAATTGCTAACATGAGAGGGCATAATTTTAGGGTGATTGGAGGAGAGTATAGGCAGGATATCAGAGGTAGGCGCTTTTTAAAAAAAAAAATTACACAGAGTGCGGTGGATGTGAGGAATGCTCTGCCAGAGGTTTTGGTAAAGGCAGAAACATCAGGATTTAAGAAACTCTTAGATAGGCACATGGATAAAAGGAATTTGCAGGGCTATTTGGGAGGGAAGGTTTAGAAAAACTTGGAGTTGGTTAAAAGATCAGCACAACATCGCGAGCCGAAGGGCCCACAATTTGATGTAGTGTTTCATGTTCTATTAAAATTTCCCTACTTTCCTACTCTATAACCCTTGCAATAAAGACCAACATTATATTAACTTTCCCAATGATTTGCTATACCCACATATAAACCTTTTATGCTCCATGTAGTCGCTGCTTATCAAAAGAACTACTGAAGCTTTCCATGCATTAGCAGCAAACTTAAGACAGCCTGATACTAACAGGAACTCTTCACCTAATGTGTTGTTCAATAGGCCAGCATTAAACTTCCATCTGTAAATGCCCTTGAAATGAATTGAAAGGTGAATCATTTCTGCCAGCAGTTATAGGTTAACAGCATTACTCTTTGTCTAGAGCTTAATTAATAGTAATTCCTATTAAATAAATCAGTGATGAGATGTGTGTTTAGGGAAATCCAGAAGTTACATTATCCCTGCAATGGTTACTTTTCCATAACTCCAAATTTGTTTAATTAACAGGATTTAAACTTCTCAGCAGCCAAAGTGACATTTGAATATACATCAGATCAGGCATCTGGAATATTAGTTCTGTAAATTAAGTATCATGCTATCAAATGCAATATACTAATAGAATTTTGTGAACAAACACAGAAATTAATTTTATTAGGTCTGATATCAAAAGCACTTCCTATTTTCAAGAACAAAAATAAACATTACTGGAATCAGAAAGAAAATGCTGGTTACTAGAAAAGTATTTATAATTGTGATCTTCCATTTCTGGCAAACTAACCTGCCAGCTTCAAATGCAGGAGATGCCATTGGGGAGAGTTCCAAATTGAAGAAGATTATGCCTTCTGCAGGCCGACTAGGTTTAGGAGTAACAAGTTCACATGATACCTGTGCAAGCACCCTGAAATCATGAAATGAACACCAGTTAAGCATCTTTTAATTTGACTCCAGAAAATAAAACTGATAAAATACCAATTTCAATCACATTGAAGTGTAGCATCAAAGAAGCTCTGTACTGTCAGAGGTGTATCTTTTAAAATAAAGTATAGTTGAATCTCTGCACATTTACAAAAACAAACTGCCACTGAAACCAAGTGGGGATGAGCTTTTGTGTGCTGGTGAAAATAAGTTTTTAACTAGGTAAACTTTAAAAACAATTTTTTTAAAATTAAAGTACATTGGTGGATTCCAGACTCTAACCAAGATTATTGGTTTCAACTGCTGATTTTTATTTTTGATCACATTAATTTGATCGTAAAAATTATCTTCACTATTATACCTGTGGACCTTTATATTATTAGTTGTCACCTTGCTAATCCTGCAGCTTTGCATTATCCCTTTTGTCAATTACTCTTTCCAATCTTCACTTTTTTCCCCCTTATATATGTATATAAACATATCCTGGACTTCACAAGATAAAAAGGCACGACTGTTGCAGTCATCAAACACTGGGAACAGGCATTAAGTCCAACTATTATATACCAACTGCATTTTCCTCTTCAACTTTAAGAGGTTGAAAATACTTATCAGAAAAGAAAGCAGGAAGCTTATAATGCTCAGTGTTTCTCCAATAGGACATAGCTAGTTAACAAGAAAGGACATGAGAGAAAGAAAATCAAAACTTGGTCATTCAGTGCCAAGGTATTGCAACAATGCCACACCAAAGTTAAGTCAAGTTTAATCCATTAAAAAACATGGCTTCAATAAAAAAATTTCAGAGTTACAAATTACACCTTCCTTCTGAGAAAATAAGTGTTACCTTGTTTTACCTAGTTCCACAATACAACAGCCAAATTCAGTTCCAAATGTTATCTTGATATTCCTATAATCATATGTCTGTCTTCCATCAAGACGCTGTTGATCAAAAGTAAAAGACAATCTTTAAAGCAAACTAACCAGCTCATAACAATTCAATAACAAAACAATATCAATATTCATTGTAGATTATGGCTTGGATTTGAAAGTTTATTCATATTTTCTCGAACATAAAGCTCCTCTGCTCACTTCCTTATTTCCTAAAACATTAGGGGGTAAAAAAAAATCAGGCAAACAAAATTAGTTAATTTATCTTAGTTATTAATTTGAAGGCAAGAATAGGAACCTCTCAGTTCTTGTAACATAAGATTACTGTTACAGTATATTTGTGTACATGACTATTCTCAATTAGTCCTCCTAATCTACACAAGCAGTGACAGAAGACATATGCACCATTTAAAAATGTACATCCTAAAATTAAGGTTTTTAAGAGTTACGTATATGGAATTTTGCTCTGTCATGTTTCAATGCACCTTCTGGTGACTTGTTCAATTTAGTTTCAAAATCTCCTCATTCAGTCCCAACAGTGGGTTGTAATGGTAAGCAATTCCTCTGGAACCCTACTGTCTTCTCAAAGGTTTCTATACTACAAGGTTTCTGTTGGAACATGGAACATTGGTCCTGCATCTTTATTTCTGGGCAGATGGGGCTCATCAGCTCATCTAGAAGGAAAACTTTGATCTCAAAACTCCACTGCTTGCTGCTATACTCACTCACAGGGAAAGCTTCAGGAGTAAACACTGAAGGAAATATCCAGAACCGGACTCCCTAAGGTAGTCCTACATTGAGTTCAATGCTGACTTGCAACTCCTGCAACACTGCTGGTACCAAACTTTATGCAGTCCTGGGTAGGTCTGTAGTCTGGTGTAGTTTTTTTTTTCCTGTGTTGTTTTTTTACGTAGCTCAGTCTAATTTTTGTACTGTGTCATGTAAAACCATGTTCCTGAAAAAGCATTGTCTCATTTTTACTATTTACTGTACCAGTAGTTATGGTTGAAATGACAATAAAAGTGACTTGACTTGATCAGTTTCTGCCGTTCCTTTGGGTTCATTAGATGCGCAGAGGGGGAGCTTGCTACATGGGCAACAGCTTGCTCTCCATATCATACTGCCCTGGCTTGCGTATCTAGACAGTCAGGATGCAGCATCTGTGGTTGACCCTGACCAACTGAGCCCTCACCCATTTTATTTATGCATAGATGTGATTTGTGAGAAGATCTAGCAGAATGCAGGCTCTGTTCTGTTAGCATTTTTGCAATATATTTGATAACTAGTAGCATTTGATCCTGGAGTGCAAGAACCAGTGTGGAAGCTACTTCATGACTTAGCTCCAAATGCATTCTATGAACTCATCCTCAAAACTACTTCCATCAATTTGATTTTGCAAATCTACTCAAGGATAAAGATCCCTATGAATATTGTTCTAATTTTCCTTATTTCGTTGACATACTTTACCCAACATTATGCCATTGTTGGGGCTCTAAAAACAATCATGAGCACTTTTTGTGACATTAGCTCTCCATGCATAGCAACTCAGCTTCTCATGGTAAGACACCCATATCATCAAATAGCTTGAAAATTTTAATTTCTAATTGTTCAATATGTAACCATATATGTGTGCCAGCTATTAAAAACTACTGTAGCTGCTTACTACTTTTTAATTATTATTCAATGTAATAAAATTCTTCTTTCTTGTTATTTTGGGGTTTTTTTTTACAAATGAATGTGTTGCTTTTTTTCTCTTTCTTAAACCAATCTCTCTCAGCACTTCCTCTTCCATGATAAATCAATCCATCATCAACTTAAGGAAACCTTTGAGAATAATTTGTTGAATATCCAAAACACTTGGTGAAACCTGAAGGAAAGTTTCAGTTGGCTGTTCAACATTGCACAGAACTGGCTGTGCACCTTGTCACCCATTCCCAGTAGCTGTTCAAAGTCTGGAGTCTAGCAAATACCCCTCCCAGGCCTTCTCTAAAGGCTTTGGAAGAGCTGCAGCCACCAGCCTAACAGGAGTCATGTATGGAGATACAAGCAACTGCAAATGCTGGAATCTGGAACAACAATCTGCTGGAGGAACTTAGCAGATTGAGCAGAAAGTGTGGCAGGCAAGGAATTGTTGATATTTGTGATTGAGACCCTGATATGTGTGCTCTGAGCATTTGTCTGATCCTAGTCAGTATTTCACTAGTCAACCCTCACTCCAGTGGAACAACTTACTCCTCCATCAAGATTAGCAACTTACTGAACACAAAATTCTTCTACCAACCTGTCCCAACATTCAACACAAACCCCCAATAATAAATGAGCCATGAAATCCTGGAAAACATGAAACACATTCTGCACTTTTAGGAGCCTCTTTTCAATTAAGATGGGCTTCAATGATGAAATTGCCAGCATAGGCTTTGATCATTGGAGGAAAGGAGTGACTGACGATCAGGATGTCACACATAAAACACTCATCCCCATTCTCTTATGCGCTTTGGAGACATGAATTACAGCGAAATCCACCAGCAGGGTCAGTAGAATAGTACCAGCATCCTTTCCAGCTCAACGTTTCTTTACATTGAGACTCTTAATTACAGCCAGCTCCAATGGGCAGGTCATACCATTCACTTGCTGACACTAGACTCCTTAAAAGGCATTCTATTCAGTGCTCTGTATAGTAAGCAGGTACTAAGAAGCTAGAGGAAGCACTTCAATTACATCTTTAAAAGACCTTGAAAAATATATCCACACCAACTTGCAGGAATCCCTGGACCATAACTGCTCAAAATGAAGGAGCATCAGGGATGACATAGAGACCCTCAAGTCTCTTCATCTGAGCATATGAAACTCAGCAAAAATACAGAAAGATAATGCCATCTCATTTGTAATGTACTGTACATATCACATTAATCTCATCTGGCACCCCGGAATGTAAAAACTAAAGTGGAAACAAGCCATGTCAACCTGAAGGGATTGACCAATCAGGATAGTATTGTGCAGCTCTGACATTTGTATACTTTATATACAAATTTTGCTCAATTGAGCACTCTTCCTTGACCTTGTCCAACAACAAATAAGCCCTGCCGCCTTCATGACTTCCAACTGCAAAAGGGTATTTGCACACCAATGAGATTAAGAAGCTTTTTGCATCTTCCGCTATTTGAATATCTTGTCGCACTATCCTACCAGGTTGTTCATTCCGCCATCTACCTTTGCACTAGTCCATCCTTCCCTAATCCAATGAGTTGATACGAGACCATAGACATAGAGGCAGAATTAGGCCATTCAGCCCATCAAGCCTGCTTCACCATTCTATGCTAGCTGATTTATTATCCCTTTTGACCCCATTCTCCTGCCATCTCCCAGTAACCTTTGACTCCCTGATTAATCAAGAACATATCGACTTCTGCTTTAAATAACTTGACCTCCACAGCCATCTGTGGCAATGAATTCCAGATACACTACCCTCTGGCTAAACATTCCTCCTCATCACCGCTCTAAATGGACATCCCTCTATTCTGAGGCTGTGCCCCCAGATTCCCACACTCTGGGAAACATCCTCTCCAAATCCACTCTATCTGGGCCTTTCAATATTCAATAGCTTTCAAAGAAATTACTATCCCCCCAATTCATTTAAACTCCAGCGAGTACAGGCCCAAGCCAGCAAACGCCCCCCTATACGTTAACCCTTTCATTCCCAGAATCATTCTCTTCAACCTCCTTTGGACCCTCTCCAATGCAAGCACATCTTTTCATAGAGGGTTCCAAAACTGCTCACAATACTCCAAATGTGGTCTGATCAATGTCTTATAATGCATTCTAAATATTAACTCATTGTGAGCTGGTGACAAAATACGTCGGAGGGCAAAGACCAAGTTGTAGGAGTACAGGGAAATAAGAAACAGCACTGATTAAAATGTTCTCCTGGGGGCCGGCATGAGGGAGGAAATACCTTCGTTGCAATTAAAGAAATGCGGTTCCATAACTGAGCAGGAACCAAAATTCAGATCACAAGCACCAAAATCTTGTTTTTTAGATCAAATAACAAAGATGATTGGACACTGTTATTACCAACATTAATAATGGAGTCCAAAAATTATTCCAGTCAACGCGTCTGAGTTAAGTTTACTTTGATGCAGGAAGGCACACGGCCAGCTGACAGTACACAACACACAGGGGCCCAGGGTCGAACACCGCCACCAGGATGAGCTCCCCCGCCGATATCACTACGCTGAACCGCAGATGCCACCACCATCTACCCCCGGGGCCCAGCTTCCCTTTCGGCCCTGCCCTAGACGTAGCCGGGATCTACTTGGCTCAGACACTCGCGAAAGGAAGTGAGCCGCCAGCAGACTCCGTTAACCGATAACAAGACACACAAAATGCGGGAGGAGCCCCGGGGTTGGACAGCGCTCAGGCCGAGACCGATCCCGAAGCGTCGACTGTCCACCTCCTCCGACATTGTGCGTGTGTTGCTCCGTATTTCCAGCATCTGCAGTCCCTCTCGTGTCTCTGTGAGCCGAGAGCCGGCTCGCACCTGCTTCTCGGCGATGGCCTGCAGGACGAACTGCCGCTCACAGTTGGATAACGGCGTCTCCCTCATGATCACACGATGGCCGCTTCAGGTCTCTGACATCATCGACCCGCGACCGACGTCAACACCCAGGGACACGTTGTTGTTACATCTTGGAGTTGGGGAAGGGCGTCTTCGGGCATTGACTACCGTACTTAAAGCTGTTTAGTAATTCCTATACTGCATCTATACCCGTCCTTTTCAGCTCCCACTTTCTCTGCCAATGAAAACCATCTTGTCTCCCTTCTTTCCCAGTTCTGACTAAAGGTGGGACCTTAAAGTTGTACCTCCCGACTTTAGAAATTACAGAGCTACAAAATCTGTATCTTTCTGAAGTACAGTAGTCTATTTTATGGTGAATGGAAGACCTGAAATATTTGGATAAAACAGTCAGTTTTCATAATGGTTTCACAACCACCATTAGGATCTACAGCATATATGTCAAACTCAAGGCCCGCGGGCCGGATTTGGCCCGCGGTGGAATTATCTTTGGCCCGCGAGATAATATCTAATTACTATTAAAGCTGGCCCCAGTAATCGAAGCGCCTATGGCGTATGATATGGCTAATGCTGAGTTTATTCAGGTACCAGGTTTTCAGGGTTTTTAGTGTTTATTCGGCAGTCTTCTTCATAAGAAACGGAATTTGTAAAGTGAAACACTTTGTAGTTATAGCAGAGACTGAGACACATGAGAGCAGGCTGAAAAAACGGAGGCAACAAAAGCTGCGTTCGCACGCGTCCGACTGATCCGGCCCGCATAAAGCTGCATTTTGCTCAATCCGGCCCGTGACCTAAAATGAGTTTGACACCCCTGATACAGTATAGATCAGGTTGTCAAGCTGTTTAAAAATAACCACAGATGCTGGAGGCTAGAAGTGTAAAGAGGAAATGCTCAGGATGCTAGGCAGCATCAATGCAGAGAGAAACCGACAGTGTTTTTCTAGTCAATCACTTTTAGTCAAGATTCATCAAAACTCTAGACCATAAGACAGGAGCAGAATCAGGCCACTTTGCACATTGAGCCTCCTCTGTCATTCCATATTGGCTAATTTATTATACCTGCGCCCCCCAACCATATTCTCCTGCATTCTTCCCATAACCCTTGACACCCTTACTAATCAAGAACTAACAACCTCTGCTTTAAATACACCAAATGACTCAGCCTCCACAGCTGCCCATGTCAATGAATTCCACAGAATCATCACCTTCTTGTTAAAGAGATGAAATAACACAGATTTTTATTTGACAGTAGATGCTGTTGATTTCCTGAGTATTTCCAGGATTTTCTGATTTAATTTCAGGTTTAAGGTGACTAGCTACAATAGCTCTGGGGCATCGGGTATGGGTAAGTGGGATTTACTTCCCCAGTTGTGGTGAGTAGCTTGTGGTAGGTAGTGCCAGATTTAAAAAGGAAGCAAGGCCTACTGGGACTTTGTTATTAGGCAATTGGCAAGGGCCAATAAAAAGAAGTTGGGTTTAAGCAGAGTGACCAGAGTTAGAGTGGAAAATTGAGGCCTTGGCTCAAGAGGCTTGGGTGAGTCCAGGTTGAGGTTTCTGTTTCTTTCTTTATTCGTAGTGTCTCATGAGAGCAGTGAGAATGATCCCAGGTCAGTGATGTGTTCTCCTTGCAAGATTTTGGGAGATCTAGGGGAAACTCCTGATTTCCTACATTTGCTACGTTTATGAGAACTGGATCTGGGCGAGGTCCTTACAGACCATGCTAGGGAAATGAATATGGTGCTGGATGGCCAAAGGATCATTTGGAAGAATGAGGAGGTGATAGTAAGGCAGTTACAAGAGGCAGTTACAAGAGGCAGTTACAAGAGTCAGGGAGCTGGCTGACTATTGGGAGAAAGAAAGAAAATAGGCTGATAGTGTAGAGTATTCCTGTGGCTGTTGCCCTCAAAAATAAGTACAGTATACAACTTTAGAGACTGTTGGGAGGAAAATGACCTACAAGAAAGAGAATAATGCTAATATTGCATTGTTCAAAGGTTCATTTATTATCATAGGAACATCGATAGAAAGCCTACAGCACAATACAGGCCCTTCGGCCCACAAAGCTGTACAAAACATGTCCTTACTATAGAAATTACCTAGGGTTACCCATAGCCCTCTATGTTTTGGAGCTCCATTTACCTATCCAGGAATCCCTTAAAAGATCCTACCATTTCTGCCTCCACCACCATTGCTGGCAGCCCATTCCATGCACTCACCACTCTCTGTGTAAAAAAAAACTTATCCGTGACATCTCCTCTGTACCTACTTCCAAGCACCTTAAAACTGTGCCCTCTCCTGTTAGCCATTTCAGCCCTGGGGGAAAGCTTCTGACTATCCACATGATCAATGCCTCTCATCATCTGAAACTCCTCGATCAGGTCACCTCTCATCCTCCATCGCTCCAAGGAAAAAAGGCCGAGTTCACTCAACCTATTCTCATAAGGCATGCTCCCCAATCCAGGCAACATCCTTGTAAATCTCCTCTGCAAAGTATACAACTCTGAAGTTCTTCAATTCTCGACGGTGCCATGAAACCAAGAAAGGAAAGCAAGGGAGCACGATCATCAACCCTCAAATCCCCCCACACAAAAAAATGAACAAAAATAAAACTAGCACATCAATCCCAAATCCCTCCTCCTGCACTTAAAAACCTACCAAAATGGGACAGGCATATCAACTCCCAAATCCCCCTTCCCACACAAAATATAAGAGAAAGATCAGGTGAAAAAGACAGAATCTCAAAAAAACTATAAGACTGAAGAAAGTGGATAATGCTGAAGAAGATTGCCATGAATTATCAGTAACTGTAAAATCTACCACATTCTCAATGACTTTCTTTGAATCCTTCCATTACAGACATTAATAGTATATCATGCCAAGGCACTTTTAAACACATATGTAGTAGGTCAGAATTTGGGGTTCATTAAAAGCGCTGACAATAATGTTGGATTTTGAAATTCTGTTTTGTGGTTCTGTCTGATATTTTTGCCTAGGCCAATGTCAATATTAACATCAGGGACTCAAAATTCATCAATGAGCACCTCACAGAAACATCTTTATACAGGAGTCCATACCGCGCGCAGTTACCAGGATCCTTTCATCATGCGGTAATCCCTCCTTCCTGACCTTTTCACACTTCGAGGTTGATTACTCAGGAAATGAGGAATGATGCCAGGAGAGATAATAATCAGCCCACCACCAGATTTTCATTT
Organism: Hemitrygon akajei; assembly: GCF_048418815.1. Lineage (NCBI taxonomy): Eukaryota > Metazoa > Chordata > Chondrichthyes > Myliobatiformes > Dasyatidae > Hemitrygon > Hemitrygon akajei. Next base: position 74,843,247 of record NC_133127.1, read on the forward strand.
CCAAAAATAAACTTGATTCATAAAAATATACAAGTATCAAAACAGTGCATGGCTCACTTTATGTTTGCAAAGTTTATTTACTAATGTAAATCTTGTAAAACACTTGTTCTTTCACCTACACGTTCAGTGTTATAGGTTCATACATTGGCAGTGTTCAATTTGTGTAAACAATCCATTACCGCTTGTACCCTCCTGGGTTGATACACATTTCTTTTTTTGTGTAATTTATTTTTTTATTGAAGTTCAACATCAAACAAACATTTCCATAAGATGTATTTCAGACATTGTACATATATATCATATAATCATATATATCACAAAATCTCCACAAAGTATTTATCTGGGGTATACACTTATAGAAAAGAAAAAAACAAGCAAAAGGAAAGAACTATGTACAAGTGATCTTTTTTTTTACAATAGATTCATTGATTTGTGAGAATAAAATCAGGCCTATGAGGCATTATGTAGTTAAACCATTTTTCCCAGTATGAATCAAATTGTTCCAGCTTATGATTAACAGATGCTGTTATCTTCTCCATTTTGTAAATGTCCATTGTAATTTCCATCCATGTATTTAAAGTTGGGCTCTCCTGTGATAACCATTTCCTAGTAAGAGTCTTTTTACCAGCCACCAACAGTATATTCATTAAATATTTATCTCTTTTCAACCATTCTTGAAGTACATATCCAAAATATATGGTCTTACTCTCTAAGGGTATTTCACATTTAAAGATGTCTTGTAGGGCATTGTGTATCCCCCTCCAATAGTTTTTGATAACAGGGCAGTCCCAAAAAATATGATAATGATTTGCATTTTGATTTCCACAATTTCTCCAGCAAACAGGGAGGTTACTATCATAATGGGATTTCTGAGAGGGTGTAATAAAATATCTTATCAAGTTTTTCCATCCAAACTCCCTCCATTTCTGTGAACTGGTACACTTCCATTGATAACTCCATATTGTTGTCCATTCTTCCTCAGATATAATTATCCCTCCTTCCTTCTCCCATTTTGTTTTAATGTATGAAGTCGAATGTGTTTTAAGATTTGACAACCCCTTATACATGCTTGAAATGATTCTACTACTATTATCTGAATTATATGCTTTTCTAAAGAGCTCTATCAAGCATGTATCTGCCTTGGTTACATTTTTAAGCGTCTTATTAACATAGTGTCGTATCTGTAAATACCGATAAAAATCTTGTTTTTCTAATAAGTGTTTCTCTCAAAGCATTTCAAAACTGAACAAAGTTCCTTCTTTCATTATGTTGCAAAGAACTGTTATTCCTTTAGCTGTCCAGTCCTTAAATCTAGCATCCGGTTTATTTGGTGTAAAATCCGAGTCATATGCACACCATTTAAGAATTGCAATATCTCCCTCTAGATTATATTCTTTTATAGTAGTTTTCCATATTTTAAGAGTCAATTTCACCCATGGGTTATCAATAGTATTTATGTACCTTTGCAGGTTGTTATCAGCCAAAATTGCTTGTATGGGGATGGGAAGTACCCGCTCCTCAATGTTTTTCCATTGAGCGTCATATGATGGGTTGCACCAACATATCACAGCTCTCAACTGTGGTTGATACAAATTTCAAGTATGTATGAAAGGGTTCTACACTAGACTTACCCCTCAGGGTCATTCCAGTGACCGAAGCACTCCATACTCAGTCCTTCCCCACAAAGCCTCGGCTGCACCAAGTCCTTCCACACAGCTTCCTGCGGGTTATAATGTGCCATTTGACAACATGCCCTTACGGATATCTCATTGTACTATAATACCAATAAGTTTTTGGCAGTCAAAGCTGCATTTTACACTGATTTAATGCTCTTCCGGCAGACCTTCTCACTTGGTAGTATCCGTTGGAACAGTCTGTAGATCAGAGAGTCCTTGATGACCCACCTGTACAGGACAAACAGTCACAAAGCTCTGTGCGTTCTTATAGAAACTTTCTGTGCAGATTCACGGTCCACAAAAAGGTGAACAACTGTCTTGTCCTCATTGCAGCTGCCCTGAGGAGAGTGTGCATTTGAAGTTAGCTTTATAAGGAGGAGGGCTCCTCACTCCGCCAGCTCAGTGAGATCTTGCTGCTTGTTTCCTAGTGATGAGGTATTCTGCCAGATGATTTGGACAGTTCAGGGAACATCCCACAGAACCCATGGTGTTCTTGTCTCACATTACCTGCAGGACTTTTTGAGCCTGATGGACTTGTGGTTCAGGGAGTTCTCCTGAAAGACATTTTCCTGAAGGATAGGTGGCACCCAGTGGACTGAGGTGTAACAGGGCAATGGGGCTTTGCCTATCCTTTACAGTACTGAGGACAGGTACGTAGTGACACGTACCAAGGCAGTGATCACGTACTTTGTTTCTAAGCACAACCTGATGCAGCCACAGGATTAAGATGATGTTGGCTACACCGTTTCCCCCATTGTCTACGGACGTGTCAGTCCCATTCCATCTTACATTCACAGATGAAATGGAAGTCTGCTTTCAAGCGGCACCTACTCCCTGATAACCTGCTTAAAAAAAGATATATTTTTATCTAGAGATACAATGAACCACACCACCCAGCAACTTATTTAACCCTCGCTTGATCACAGGACAATTTGCAATTTACAATGATCAATTAACCTTCTAACCGGTATGTCTTTGGAATGTGGGAGGAAACTGGAGCGCCCGGAGGAAACACACATGGTCACTGTGAGAACGTACAGACTCCTTACAGACACCCCTGACTGAACTCTGAATTCTGATGCTTCACGCTAACTGCTATGCAACAGTAGCACACAATGATTCTGATGAGTTTCACTTGTATCACCAAAGCTCTTTGCAAACTTGGTCCAAATGTGGACTGCACACTTTAATCTCACAAGTGAGATGACAGAGACAACATGAGTAAGGGAGCTTTTAACAGAATATGCCAAAAAAGGAAAACTCTTTGGCTATAGGGTGCTGTGCAAAAGTCTTAGGCACATGTACTAAATAGCTTGGGTGTCTAAGACTTTTGCACTCTACTGTCATAATTTAATGTATTGCACTGTACTGCTGCCTCAAAAAAAAAACAAATTTCATCAGGTATGTGAGTAATGTTAAACTTGACTCTAGTATGGGTCTCTGTTGTGGACTGAGAGTGGGAAAGGGGGCAGGGAGAGGGGAATCGTGACTGGGAAAAGGGGATAGGGAGAGGGGATGGATCGGGAAGCACCAGAGAGACATTCTGTATTGATCAGTAAACCAGTTGTTTGGAATCAAATGACCTCTCAGGGCAGGGAGTGTCTGCGCCTGCACCACCCGCTCCCTCTCTGCCACCCCTCCCATGGCACTCCGCCCTCGCCATTCCCAACATCCTTTGCTCCCGCTAGATTTACAAACTCACTCTCTGCTCCATGTTGCCAAACACAGTACTGTGCAAAAGTCTTAGGCACCCTTGCTATATCCATGTAGCTCAGACCTCCGCACAGTACTGTGCCTAATATGAAGGAAGATGGTTGGGCCATTGGATATAGCTGCAGAAGCTCCTCACTTAGACACAATCATCGTCAGCTGCTTCGTTGATGACCACCTTTCACTCATAGTTGTCTGATGACCGATGACTGTGCATTCCCGCACTCAGCGACATCCTCATATGTCTCGATGTGACAAAGGTTGTGTCAGAGTAAGCACTGGACATTCCCCACCTCTAATAAGAGGTGGTGTAACCATCCACCAAAACCCTTTCTGGGTTCATCATTAATACATGAGCTCCTCTAAATCAGTCACTTTAAACCGTGAGCATAAGAGCAGTGAGATCCTGTGGTGAGTGATTCATCCTCTGACTCACCATCCACATGGTGCATGTGATGCAATACTTCCACTTGCTCGGGTAAATTCAAGTTTAGCAGTACTTGAGAAGCTCAACACAGTCCAGGACTAGGCAGCCCCTTTAACTACCACACCTCCCGCTGCTGGCTGCAGTGTGCTCTGTCTATAAAATCCACTGCTGCTGTACTGAATTGGCTACTGCAGCAAGTTCCAAATCTGGGACCACTTCCACCAAGAAGGCAAAGGGGAGCACGAGCATGAGAAAACACCATCTGCAGGTTGCCGCTAATTAATCACCTCCATCTTTGGAAATATGCAGTGTTACTTCATCCTTGCTGGACCTAATTCAGTGGGGCAGCACGGTAGCATGGTGGTTAGCACGATGCTTTACAATACAGGTGACCCGGGTTCAATTCCCGCCACTCCCTGTACTGAATGAGTTTCCTCTGGCTGCTCCTGTTCCCTCCCATGCTCCAAAGATGTACCAGTTAATTGATTATTGTAAATTGTCCTGCGATTAGGCTCGGATTAACATTCCAGATTTATAAAAAACAGTGATACATAAGGGAAGGGAGTGTTGCTAATGAATCTCGCTATAATCAAACTAAACTTTACACCAGTCGCACGTTTCCTTCGTCCAGACGCTGAGTCCTTCCATAGCTCAAATCTGCTTCACAGAAACTTTTAAAGTACTCTAAGCTTACAAGAGTAATATTAAGGTGCCCTTTATGAATTTCCAACCACAATGTTGGTGTCAAAGGGAAAAACGGCATGGATATTGTCCCTTTGCCCCAACCAGTCCACACAAATCGTATTTCCCACCCAGCTAGTCCCAATTTCCTGTGTTCAGCTCATTTCCCTCCAAACCTCATCCCTCCTTATAGCTATCCAAGTTGTGATTAAAATTGCCTGATTTGATGGCCATAACAATCTTTAGCTGCTTCATCAATGAACTCCCCTCCACCTAAGGTCAGAGACAAGAGTGTTCACCGTTGACTCTACATATTTAATTCCAGTTACAACTTCTCATAAAATGAGTAACCCATGCCTAAATGTGGCAAGGCCTAATTAACATTCAGGTAGAGGAAGTAACACTTGTGGCAAAAAGTGTTAGCCAATGAAAATTACTATCAACATCCCAAAGTCCCCAATGAGCAACTGCTCAACTGGACCAGCCACACAAACATTGTGAATGTAACAGTAGGTCAGAGACTCAATATACTATGGGGGGGGGGGGGGGGGGAGTGATACACCTCCTGTCACCTCAATACCTCTTCACTATCAACAAGGTGTAACAAAGTCAGCATTGTCTTAAACAAAGACACTATTTGAATGCTATCCCGTCCCCTTCCCTAAAACTTCATTCTCTATACCACTGACATACAGTGGCTGAGTGAATACTGTCTTCAAAATCTCCTGTAATTACTTGCCTCGTCTACCCTGACTGCACCTCCAGAACTCAAGATGGATGTGGGCTGCTGGTGCATTGACACATCAGCTCTTAAGTGTATCACTGGACCCGGGTGATATACAATAGCTGGGTCTACATACTGGTGTAGGTTTTCACAAATAAAGTGACACAAGGTGTTTTATGTTTAAGACAAACCATAACAACACATTTATTGAATTCCAAAACGTAAACACAAAGTGCTCTAAAAGTCCTTTATGTAATTACATTATAACATCAGAACTGCCTCTTAAGATGAACTCCAATGCAATGTTGGTTGTTATGAATTACATACGTTTCCACCAATTACATTACCCTTCACAGCTCCCCGCCCCAGAGTTCACTAAAACTGGCATTGTGAGCCTGCCCAAAGCTCAGAGTCAGACTGCCAGGGAGAATGTTCATGAGAAACTGAAAGGTCTGATGTAGATAAGTCACCTGGACCAGATGGTGTACACGCCAGGGTTCTGAACGAGGTGGCCGAAGAGATTGTGGGGGCATTAGTAATGATCACTGGATTCTGAAATGTTTCTGGGAGACTGGAAAATTACAAATGTCACTCAATTTTTCAAGAAGGGACAGAGGCAGAAGAAAGGAAATTATAGGCTAGTTAGTCTGACCTCAGCAGTTGGGAAGAGGTTGGAGTCGATTGTTAAGGATGAGGTCTCATGGTACCTGGAGGCAGTAGTCAGCATGATTTCTTCAAGGGAAAATCTTGCTTGACAAATCTGTTGGAATTCTTTGAAGAAATAACAAGCAGGGTAGACAAAGTAGAATCAGTTGATGATGTGTACCTGTACTTGGATTTTCGGAAGGCCTTTGACAAGGTGCCACACATGAGGCTGCTTAAAAAGCTACGAGCCCGTGGTATTATAGGAAAGATTCTAGCGTGGATAAAGCAGTGGCTGATTGGCAGGAGGCAAAGAGAGGGAATAAAGGGAGCCATTTCTGGTTGGCTGCCAGTGACCAGTGATGTTCCACAGGGGTCTGTGTTGGGACCGATTCTTTTTATGTTAAATGTCAATGATTTGGGTGATGGAATTGATGGCTTTGTTGCAAAGTTTGCAGGTGGTATGAAGATAGGTGGGGTGCAGGTAGTTTTGAGGAAGTAGAGAGGTTACAGAAGGACTTAAGACAGATTAGGAGAATGGGCTAAGAAATTTGCAGATGGAATACAGTGTCGAGAAGTGTATGGCCATGCACTTTGGTGGAAGAAATGAAAGTGCTGACTATTTTCTAAATGGAGAGAACATACAAAAAAACTGAGGCACAAAGGGACTTGCGAGTCCTAAAGGCCAATTTGCAGGTTGAGTTTGTTGTGAGGAAGGCAACTGAGATGTTAGCATTCACTTCAAGAAGACTAGAATATAAAAGCAAGGATGTAATGTTGAGACTTTATAAAGCACTGGTGAGGCCTCACTTGGAGTATTGTGAGCAGTTTTGGGTTCCTTATCTTAAAATGGATGTGCTGAAACTGGAGACCATTCAAAAGAGGTTCACAGAAATGCTTCCAGGGATTGAGTGGCTTGTCATGTGAAGAGTGTTTGATAGCTCTGGGCTTGTGATCACTGAAATTCAGGAGAATAAGGGGTGACCTAATTGAAAACTGCTGAATGGTGAAAGACCTTGATAGAGTACATGTGGAGAGGACGTTTCCTATGTTAGGAGAGTCTAAGACTAGTGGACACAGCCTCAAAATAAGGGCTGTCCTTTTAGAATGGAGATAAAAAGAAATTTCTTTAGCCAGAGTAGTGAATCTGTGGAATTCGTTGCTACAGAAAGTTGAGGAGGCCAAGTCTTTATGCATATTTAAGGCAGAGGTTGATAGATTCTTGATTGGTCAGGACATGAAAGGGATGTGGTGGGAAGGCAGGAGATTGGGACTGAGAGGAAAAATGGATCAGCCGTGATGAAATGGTGCAGCAGAATCGATAGCCTGATTGCCTAATTCTGCTCCTATATCTTATGGACGAGCTGCCTGGTTCGGATCCTATGTCCCATGGTTGGAAGAACTGCAGGTGTCTCTAGCTTGTCTAGACGTGCGTTGACACTTTCATGGTCATGTCATAATGGTAGGGTCATGGTTGCGGAATCCTCCAAATCTTGGTGGGCCAGTTTAAGGTGATTTACTGAAACACAAGCAGGTAAAACCGGCTTTTCGATGATAAGCGTCTTTTTGCTCTGTTCCAAAATGTGGAATAGGCCATTGTAAGTCGGCCTAAGGGGGTGTGAGTGTGCATCATGGTGGCCGAAAACAAACCAGGTGGAATGTGGGTCCACAGAATCCCAGGAGTGCTGTACACCTTGATGGGAACATTTGCAAAGGAATTGAATTTACTGAGGAACACTGTTGAGAGGCCGACCAGGCAGTTGTGGCGTCAGGAATGAAATCATCCGGCACACGTGATGGCTGCCCATATACCCCCTCAGCCACGGACGACTGCAGGTTCCCCTTTGGAGCTGTTCTGAGCCCCAGCAGGACCTACGGAAAATGATCATGCCAACACATCCATCAGGGAAGCCCTCAGAGCAGCCTTTAAAGAGCGGTGAAGCCACTCTCATGGGTCATTCGACTGCGAGTGATATGCCGTGGTGTGATGTAGCCTAACAGCGATTGCAGACCAGAGGCCTGATATGAACTGGGGACCGTGGTCAGAGGGATTATCAGCTGGGATGCCAAACCAAGAAACCCAAGTACTGATAAACGCCCGAGCCACGTCTGCGGCCATTGTCGATGCGAGAGGGATGACCTCTGGCCACCTGGTGGTACAGTCCACCATGGTAAGGAGGTGCATGAAATCATGGGAGGGGGAAAGAACCAATAAGGTCCACTATGACATGGTCAAACCGTCACTCAGGGACTGCAAAAGGTGACAATAGCACCCTAACATGACGGCTAATTTTTGCACACAGACCACACTCCAATCACGCACGTCCTTTCCAAGGTTGTGGGACACCCAAACTTTAGTGCAACCTGTCTCTGTGAGGCCTTCCGGCCCAGATATAAGAGGCTGTGTATGGAATTAATAAGTGTCCTCCTCCAGTCTGCGGGTACTGTGGGGCGAGGGTGACTGGGCGAGACATCGCACAGGAGAGAAACCCAGCTTCTCTGAACTTAATGTTAGCCAACTGCAGGCCCGTGACTGCTGTTTGGTAAGCCTGGACCTCTGGGTCAGTAGATTGGTTGGCTGCCATACCTTATGTTTATGGCCTCAACCGCTGGCCGTGAGAGTCAATCAGCCATGCAATTATTTTTCCCGTTGGTATGTTGTATATCAGTCGTGGACTCGGATGCATAGGGCAGGTGGCATCGCTACCATGCAGAACAAGAGTCTGATATCTCAGCCATCGCGTGCATGAGGGGTTTGTGATCAACAACCACTGTGAAATGGCAGCCCTCTAGAAGAAAGCAAAATGGTGGACAACCGGATAGAGACTGAGAAGCTCACAGTCTAATGTGCTGTACTTCCTTTCAGAGGGATGGAGCTGCTGGCTGAAGAAGACGAGCGGCTGCCACACGCCTCCGACCATCTGTTCGTGCACAGCACCCACAGGATAGTCTGAAGTGTCAGTAGTAATGGTTATTGGGGCATTGGGGAGTGGGTGCACCAGTTGGACCGTTTAACAAAAAACTCATTTGGTATCATGAAATGCCCTGTCATGTCCTCTGAGCGGTTAAGCATGTGATTAGGAGTGTTGCCTTTAAGCACACTACACAGAGGGAGCACAAGTTCACTAGCTCACGGAATGAGGCAGTGATAGAAATTCACCATACCCAAAAACTCCTGTATATTGCGAGCAGTGTGGGGCACTGGGAAATCTATACTTCTGATGGGAGGGGCTTCGTACCTTCTGTGGAGATGTGATGGCTGAGAAAGTCAATGGTTAAAAACCCAAACTGGGATTTAGCAGGATTAATAATCAACCCGTGCTGGCTTAGTGCTCAAAAAGTGTGTGGAGATGAGATTTGTGTTCAGATTTGGATGCTCCAGCAGCAAGTATTTCACCCAGATAAACAGAAAGAAAATCTAAGGCCAAATGGCATGCACAGAAACTCAAAGTGGCCGGAAGGAGTCATCACCATCGTTTTGGGTATGTCCTTTGAGCACACAGGAACCTGGTGGTAGCCCCTAACTAAATTGGCTTCAGAGGAAATTAACTTTCCAGCTAAACATACTGAAAAGTCTTGGACATGTGGGACTGGGTAATGATCATGGGTGGTGACCTCATTAACGCATCAGTAATTGCCACATAGGCAGCAACCACCATCGGACTTAGGATCCATAAGGAGGGACAAAGCCCAGGGGCTCTTCAAGCAAATTACAATACCAAGTCTTTCCATGTTAACAAACTCAGCCTTCGTGGTTGCCAGCTTTTCTGGATCCAGTCTACACACACAGGCATGGACTAGTGGGCCAGTTGTGGGAATGTGGTACTCGACCCCATGTTTTGTGACTGTAATGGAGAATGTGGGCTTGGTGAGTGATGCACCATCAATAACTCTCAGAGACAGGAGATGAACGATAGGCTTTTATTAGCTGCAAGAGACCACCACACAACATCCTGGAGACTGAGGGAGGAGCAGTGCCTCCAATCGCCTTTATACGGGGGTCTGTGGGAGGAGCCACAGGAGCAGTCAGCAGAGGGGCGTGTCCAGACAGGTATATGTAGTTCACCACAGTGAGGTTTCGCACAACAGTCAGATAAACTCACATACGATGGTGCATGAGCTTGACAGAGTCATTGAGGGGAACTTACTGGGAGATGAGGGTAATGACCTGGAGAACCTGACATCTGCAAGATGGCAGTTCTTAAGAACAACTAACAGTCCTTGGGCACACAGGAAATCTGCACCCAGAGGTCCAGCCACTTTAGCCGGGACAAAGTCCCATGTGTAATGTTGCCCAATGAAGCAGAGTGTTCTCTTGTGAACCATAAACCAGGCTCTTGCTGCCATTGACAGCCTCCAGCAAGGTTTTGTTGCTCTTTGCCTTCCATCAATAGGTGATGCTGGCAGCACACTCACTTGAGCACCCATGTCACACAGGAAACGTTTCCCTGAAAGGGTGTCCGTAATGAACAGTAGACATCCCTGGCAGCTGGAACCCACAGTATTCACAGAGCTCTAATGTCCTGATGTGCTGGCACTGTCAAAGCTGCAAGGCAGTCGGCACTTCCTAGTGTTTGTTCCAAAGCGAGCGTGGTAAAATCAGACTCTACATTGACTGTTTCACAGCATTAGATAGAGGTCTGTTTTGTGTGCTTATGTTAGAAGTCTTGCTGAACTGGCTTATTGAGCCAAGGAAATGAGTTGTAATTATGCACCGCGGCCTGGCTGAGTGTAGACTATCAGCCATTTTAGCAAGTTCCTGATAGTCCTTCATAGGTTTATTAGTGAGGGCTATGTGAACTTGATCAGGCATTTGCAACATGAAGAGTTCTTTAAAAACAAGACAAGGTCAGTGATTTCCAGGAGAGACAGTATGTGGTCCATTAGCTCCAAAGGCTCAGCATTGCTGGGCTGATCAAGCAGAACAACTGTGTGACGTGCTTAGTCCAAAAGTCTGTAAAGATATGTTTTCGGCAATCAGTACTTGTTGTGTTCAGCCGGGTGTTCCAGTAGACTCACTACTCTCAAACAATGCTATCACGTAGAAATATTTGGTGCTGTCAGCAGAGATTTCTCGAAGTGCAAATTGGGCCTCAGCTTGTATAAACCAAGCAACCGTATTTTGTTCCCAAACCTCCAGCAGTTTCAAAATGACTACATTACCTGACATGTTCAATAAATCTGGAATCATCCTAGACCATCAGGGTCACCAATGTAGGTTTTTGCAAATAAAACGATGTGAGGTATTTTATGTTTCAGAAAAACCATAACAACGCATTTATTGAACTTCAAAACCCTAACATAAAGCACAATAAAAGTCCTTTACATAATTGTGTCATCACATCAGACCAGCCTCTTAAAATGAATCCCCACTCAATGTTGGTGGTTGTGAATTATCTACATTTCCACCAATTACAAAGTCCATGTGGAAATACCTTTACCTGAAAAACTGCAGCAATTGTGGAACTTGCTTCACCACCACCATCTTCCTTACGACAATTAGGATGGATTAAAAAGCCATGCCTCCCTAACCCACTCCTCTCCTTTGAGAAACTTTTTTAACCAAGCTTTTGGCAAATTACAGCAAATCTCTTTGGGTGATTGCAGCACTTTTACTGTAAATGATCGCCTAGACATTATCACACACATTATTGGTCCAAAGTTCAGTTGTTTATGAAGCAGTTGACTGGCATTAAAAACACTTCATCTAGTTCTCCATTTGGAGGCTGGGTTGGGGAGACTGAAGGTGTGGAGTTTTCAGGATACTGTCAAATTTGGAGGGTCACTATATTGTGGGGCAGGGGGAGCAGGCAAATGTTTTGTGGTTGGAGAAAGGTGAATTATAGCAGATCCGGTGCAAACAAGAGACAATCTGCTCAGAGGGTCAGGCAGCATCTGTGGAGAAATTGTCAGTCCATGTTTCAGGTCGAGACCTTTCATCCAGACTGAAAGAGTAGAGCGAGAAAGCCAATCTAAAGAAACAATGGATGGAGCAAGAGCTGGCAAAGGTTGTTGGATGAGGAGGGTTGATTGGCAGATGTAGTAGGCAGATCAGGTGGCTGGAGGCCCAGACCTGGCTGACGACTGGGTTTAGGAGGTCAGGTCTGGTCCCTAGCAACTGTGGGGCCCACAGGGGATGGCCATGTTGGTGAGCTGAATATAAGGAACTGATGGGTGAATAGGTGCACTGAGAGGCAAGTGAGTACTATGGAAGTTTTCAACAATTACCAATAATTAAATATCTGTCAAGAACTAGATACCTAGAGCTGTAAATATGGTAATGATTTCCCACTTCTTGAGGGAGATTCTCATTTATAAATATACCTCAGATTTTGTAACTCCAGAAAATAATTGAAAGAAAAACACAGGAGTCAAGACAGTTGCCTATTTAGTTTATTCTCCCCTTTTCAGTGAGGCACTCACATATGACTTGGTGACATAATGATATACGCCATTCACGTACTTCCTACATATAACACACAATGAATTATGTAAACAACCAAAGAATGCTCAATCAAACAATATATTTACCATGTCACTCAAATATTATGGAAATATTTAATACACTACACTCATCCCTGCTTAGCTATAAACTCTAACTCAATATAGAATGCATTTCAACTCAAATATATAATGTTTTGTTTTATATGTGTGTGTGTGTGTGTGTGTGTGTGTGTGTGTGTGTGTTTGTATATTATATAGACACACACACACAAACAGTATTTTTTAAATGACCCATTTAGCCCTAAAGATTTAATCACTGTGGAGAATATCTTACTCTTGTGTGATAACATCTTTCCTGTTGGGGGGGGGGGGGGGTGTGGAAATCACTCTGCTTGGCAGGTGAGACGTGGCTGTGAACTATCTCAGGTTCTGAGGTCTCCTCTGTGTGGCTGTAGGAGCTGACTCTGGGACTGCAGGAAGCTTTTTTTCTGACAGCTTTGGATATATTTCTTCTTCAACAATTGACTTTGCTCTCCTCAACTGATGAATGTGTTGTCTCCAGATGACATCAAACACAGTCTCCACTGTGTAGGAGAGAGGTCCTGTTCTCTCCTTAATCTTTCCAAGTACACACTTCTGATAATCTCTGTAGTCCCTCACCAGACTGTTTGTCCAGGAGTGAAACATCAAACCTCCTTGCTTGAAGAGCCCTCAGTTTGTCTCAGCTGTTTGTCCTGCAATCCCCTTCTGAGATCATGCACCTTTTTCTAGGTCTTATAACAAGTAACCAACAAAAACAGAGTGGATCTGTTCAAAGACATAGCAATGAGAAACACCTCCATTCCTCATGGATGCAGGCTGCTTCTGATTTACAGATCACGAAGTTTGTTTTTTATGCACATTTTCAATCTATTCTTTGGCTGTTACCTGTTCTGGAGCTCAGCTGCCCCACTGCAGTACAGCTACAGTACACAAGGCCTCCCCTTAGTTACACAATGATCAAGACATTATATGCCTCTTGACACATATACACTTAGCTTATAGCAAAACACTAAGGGATTATACAGGTTCCCTTTGTCACCTTTCAAAATTAATTAAACACATACATAGCAAAAGGATTTGAGTACAGGAGCAGGGAGGTTCTACTGCAGTTTGTCTACTGCAAGGCCTTGGTGAGACCGCACCTAGAATATTGTGTGCAGTTTTGGTCCCCTAATCTGAGGAAAGACATTCTTGCCATAGAGGGAGTACAAAGAAGGTTCACCAGATTGATTCCTGGGATGGCAGGACTTTCATATGAAGAAAGACTGGATCGACTAGGCTTATACTCACTGGAATTTAGAAGATTGAGGGGGGATCTTACTGAAACGTATAAAATTCTAAAGGGATTGGACAGGCTAGATGCAGGAAGATTGTTTCCGATGTTGGGGAAGTCCAGAACGAGGGGTCACAGTTTAAGGATAAAGGGGAAGCCTTTTAGGACCGAGATGAGGAGAAACTTCTTCACACAGAGTGGTGAATCTGTGGAATTTTCTGCCACAGGAAACAGTTGAGGCCGGTTCATTGGCTATATTTAAGAGGAAGTTAGATATGGCCCTTGTGGCTAAAGGGATCGGGGGTATGGAGAGAAAGCAGGTATAGGGTTCTGAGTTGGATGATCAGCCATGATCATACTGAATGGCAGTGCAGGCTCGAAGGGCCGAATGGCCTACTCCTGCACCTATTTTCTATGTTTCATACAAATCTCGACATTTCAAATATATTTCCACATTGGATTTGAGGAGTGCCGAGCATGAGCACAAGGGACGACCCAAGAAAAGCATACCTGGTGAGTTCTTGGTTGTGGAGTGTGATGCAATGTGATATGCAGGGAGGAAATTGGCAACCTTCTAATTCAGTGTCTGTGTATTGTGTTCTGCTGACATTGTTTCATGTGTGTTCTTTAGACTCTGGACAAATCTTTCCACCAAGCCATTTGTAACTGGGTGGTACGGTACAGATGTATTGTCGCTTATTCAATTCATTTTCGGGAATGACTTGAGCTGTTCCGTAACAAACTCGGGTCCACTGTCACTGACAAAGTGTTCTGGATCACCAGTCTTTGTGAAGAGTCTCCACAATACACCAACAGTGTATGAGGCTATGGTGGAGGCAATTGGGAATATTTTTGGCCACTTTGTAGCTGCATCCATTACTTCCAAGAAATTTGTGCCCATACATGGTCCACATGAATTCTGAGGAATGGAGAGGGACTGCTCTAGGCATCTTCTGGACATATTGGCATCCCAATCTGTTGATCTATCCTAGGCCACCAGACAAAGCCTTGAGCCAACACTTTTGTTTTGACCACGCCTAGATGAATGGCATGGCATAAACATGCCCACCACTTTAGCTCTCAGCTTAGATGGTACAACAATGCTCAATGCCCATATAGGCATTCCCTGTCAAAGTCAAGATCATTCCAGTGCTGGTTAAAATGGGAAAACTGGAATTTCTGTTGCATATTCCAGCTATTTTGGGTTGTCATGTAGACCTGAGACAGTGTGGGGTCTTTTCTGGTTTCCCTTTGGATCACCTCTGCCGTAATAGGGAGACTTTCCATTTGCATTAGGGAGAATACATAAAGTGGAGTGTCCTCTTCTGTCAAATTTTCAAGTATTTCCCGTTCCAAGGTAAAAGGGTCAATCCATCAGCATTTTCATGATTGAATTGAATTCAATCTTGTGAGTGTGTCCTCTAAGAAACATAGTCCATCTCTGCATTCGAGCTGCTGCTGTGAGTGGAACACCCTGCTGTGGACTGAAAATGGACACTAGTAGTTGATGATCAGTAATGAAGGTAAACACTCTCCCATAGAGGTACTGGTTGAAATATTTTACACCTCAACCCAGAGTCAAGGCCTCTCTGTCAATCTGTGTGTAAGGGAACGTGATGCAAAGGCTATGGGGTGTTCACTTCCATCCGTGAACTATGTGACATGACGGCACCTACTACACCATAGGACAAGGTGTCACAGGCAAGTTTCAATAGGATCACAAAGTATGAGTAGTGTCTTATGTCACCATCTTTTGGAAAGCTACCTCACAGTGCTTTGTCTATTGCTACTTCTTTCTGATCTGTTATATTGGGTTCACGGGGTGGAGCACTATAGCCCGGTTAGGCAGGAACCTGCTATAGTAAATGACAAATCCTAAAAAGGACCACAACTGTCACATGTTCTTTCACCACTGCTTGGACTTTCTCAGCACACTTGTGTAACGCTTGTGCGTCAATGTTGTGACCACAGTAAGTGATGCTTGGTTTAAAGAATTCACACTTGTCGCATCGTGCTCTGAGCCTGTGATCTTCTAACCTTTTTAACTCTGTCTTGAAATTTTGGAGATGTTCAATGTCGTTCTGACTGGTACTAATGATGTCATCCAGGTTATACTGAGAGCTTGAGAGGCCTCACAGCACTTGGTCCAGGGCTTCTGCTAGAGAGCAGGTGCAGAAGCTACTCCAAAAACAAGCCTATTATAGCGATAATAGCATTCCTGAGTGTTTACGATTAGAAACACTTTAGACTCTTCTTTCAACTCCATCTGCAGATAGGCCTCAGCTAAGTCTACTTTGCGAAAGTGTTTCCCTCCAGAAAGGTTTGCAAAGGTATCCTCTACCCTGGGCAGATGGTATTGTCTACTTTCAGTACTGTATTGATAGTGAACTTAAAATCACCGAAGACCCTGACAGACTCATCTTTCTTGCTACTGGGATCAGTGGCGTTGCCCATGGGCTTCACTCAATCTTGGAAACAATTCCTTCAGCCTCCAGGTGACCACTGCCTACTTTATCACGGATAGTATGAGGAACTGGATGGGCTTTGTAAACCTTGGGTGTGGGATTTTGACTTAACACTCTTTTGCTCTTGATATGTTTTGAGTTTTCCAATGCCATCATTGATCACTGCTTTGGCAATGTCCAGTACCTTTCTTAACTCGCTTTCAGCTGCCTCTCTTTCAGGGAACGTGGCATGCAACTTGTGGATGGGTCTTCAATCAAGTTGTAATTGTCTCAGCCAATCACAGCCCCACAAAGCAGGTGCTCCAGTTTTTACCTCATACAAGCCAATGATGAGGCTTCTTGTTTGTTGTATTTCACCATTACAAATGTCATTCCTACATGAGTTATCCTTTCCTCAGTGTAAATTCTTAGAGGGGTATTTGCAGGCTTCAGTTCAGTACCTTTGAAATGCTGTACAAACTCATTTCATGGAATGATTGAAACAGCTGAATCTGTGTCCAATTCCATCTTAATTTACCACTCTGGTGAACACAGGAGCTGGTACACTTGTTGACTTTGTTTTCATCCCCTCATTTTAAGTTCGGGTTCTCACATATGATGTAATGGCACAATGATGTATGCCATTCACATCCTTTTTACATATAACACATATGAATTATATAAACAAGAACGCTTAATCAAAGTATATATTCACAATATTACTCAAATACTGAAGACACTACAATATCCACTCCTTCATCTGCTCTAATCAACTGCATCACACACAAAATGCTGGAGGAACTCAGCAGGTCAGGCAGCATCTATGGAAATGAATCAATAGTGGATGTTTCAGGCCAAGAAACTTCATCAGGACTGGGAAGGGGAAAGGTGCCAGACTGAAAAGGTGGGGGAGGAGGCAGAGGACAGCTGGAAGGTGATAGGTGAAGCCAGGTGGGTAGGAAAGGTTGGGTAGGTTGGAGAAGAAGGAATCTGATAAGAGAGGAGATTTGACTATATGAGAAAGGGAAGGATGAGGGGCCAGGGTGAAGTAATAGGCAAGTGAGAAGAGGTAAAAGGTCAGAGTGGATATTGGAGTAGGTGGATTTGTTTACCGGAAGGAGAAATCAATATTCATGCTATCAGGTCGGAGGGTACCCAGACGGAATATAAAGGGTTGCGCCTCCACCCTGAGGGCAGCCTAATCTTGCCATGAGAGGACGTGACAACGGGAATCAGAATTAAACTTAAAATGCTTGGCCACCAGGAAGTCCCGCTTGCGGTGGATGGTGCGGAGATGCTCGATGAAACGGTTCCCCCAATTTACAACGGACCTCACCGACTGGTTCCTGAGAGCGGACTCTCTGAATCAACGTCGTATGCGTTACAACTCAAACAGGCTGAACTGCAGTTCCCGGCATTCAACATGGGGTGCGGTCGCTTTAGACACTGGAAAGTTTAAGATCCGCCTAGTGGTTTTCTCTACTGAACGGAGTCTGTGTAGAATCGAGAGGAATTTTTACTACAGGAGGCAACGTCGCAGGTTTCCAATGTAAGTACTGTATGTTGGATACTTTTCGGGGCGGGGTAGTGGAAAATATTTCTGTGTAGTTTTAAGAAGTAAACTGAAAAAGGTCTAGATTAAAATTTGATTGCAGATTTTAATCATCGAATTTAAATGGTGGCACTCAAGAAATTTAAATGAGATTTTACAAACTTTTATGATTACTTCACAAATTTGTGCTTGTTTTGTTTTAACCAGAACGGAAAAAAATGGCATCGCTGGGGAAGGTAAGCCACTCTTTAAATTCTAAAAAGTATCAAGAGTTACGTTTTTGTACGGTGTAATTTACGATATTACATTTAGTAACTTTTGTACTGTATTTATAATATCGGTAACTTAGCAAAACCGCTGCTCTCAGTTTACTTTCAGTAAAATCAGATTGCCAACTCTGTCATGTGAGGCAAAGTCAGACTTTTAATTTTCCAGTAGTACTTTGTTAAACTGAATTTCTTCTTTTAAATAAAAACGTTGAACCAATTCCAAATACTCGAAGGCATAAAAACAAACTTCTGAAAGGGCGAGGCTAAAAACATTCTGGTTTTATAAAATAGATTTCTTGGTCCCCCAGCCTTTCTACCACCAATAACCCACCAACGTTTTAAAACACACTTATCTTTGCTCGTTAATTCTAAACCCCGTTCCCGCTGATTTATCTGTATATGGTGTTCCTCACTTGTAAAGTAAAGCAAATGTAAACCTGAGGACAGTACCTCAAATTCCATCTGGGCATGTTGCAACCTTCAGTACTGGATACGGAAAATATTACCATCTGTCATTTACTTTGCCCAGTATCAGAACTGGTCTTATCCACTTTCACTCATCCGCCTGTGATATTGGCTTGATTTTCCCTCTGTCTTGGCTCACCCTGATCCCCAAGGAATGTACACCAGCCCGCGTTTTTTAAACATTCTACACGCCTTTATTTTGTATATCTGCTGCTGTTAATCCCCTGTCCACCACTTACCTCCAGGGGCAACTCTGGCCTCACCCTAGCATAAATTGTCCCATGTCTCCCTTCCCACTGCCCCTCTTCTCTGTAATATAAAGCTAATGTTTTCTCTTTTCCCATTCTTAGATCTGAAATGTTAACTATTTCTCTTCCCACTAGCTGGTCCATTTAGTTTTTTTTATTTCACTTTTTTTGATATGCATATTTTCTTGCCTTAATTAGGAACTGTTTTATTCTCCCCCTTTTTTAAAAAACAGTTGAATAGTTCAAACTGGATTTTGATTTCAATGTGATCTGATATTTGTATGTGCATCAAAAGTTGTATATATTAAACAAATCGGTAATATAGAAAGATGCACCACTACTGTTTTGCGACTGATGAGGAAGCAGGTTGTGGACGAAGTGGGTAAGATGATGGTGAGTTTGAGTTTCTGAAGCAGAAATTCATCAGAGCAAGAAAGATGTTTTAAAGTTACTTAGCACTTGGTATTGATGACTACTATGGCAAACTGATTCAGTTAAAGGCCTTGTTCTGTAGTGCTACTCATTCCTGTGCCATTGTTCTGTCACTGTGGTGGAGGTCAACCTACAACATGTAACAAGCTGCATCTTTAGATTTGAAGAAGAATTCTGGCAAATTTTATATTCACAGTTGTATTTTTCAAGAGGTAATTACTGATAACTGATATTTTTTTCGTAACTCTATTCAGGCTTCGCGAGGAGTTATTAAAGACTACCCAAACTTTGATGCAGACCACGATGCAGAGCTGCTTCGAAAAGCAATGAAAGGACTGGGTAACTACTTGAAATGCGTAACTTCTGGACAATCATTTTCTGTAGCCTTGTCGTTATTCACGTGCTGAGAATATTTAAAATTGAATCGTGATGTGGGTACCTCTAGAGAGAAGATATTATTGCCCACTGCTAGTTACCCTTGAAAAGGTGGTAGTTGAGTAACCACTTTGAACTGTCGCAGCATGTCCAGAGAAGGTATTCTGTTGTGTGGGGAGCTATAGGTTTTAGTCTTAGTGATGACAGAATGGTCATTGTACAGAATCAAGGTGGCGTATAATTTAAACTGGAATCTATGGGTGATAGTACTCTCAAGCCCATGCAGTCTTGTTATGCTTGATGGTAGGGTTCCAGTAATGGGACATGTTCTTAAGGGAAACTTGTAAATAAGTTTATTGCATTTTGCAGGTGGTGATGATGTGACTGAGTGCTTGGGGCTGTGGGTGGGTGCCAGTCAGGAGATCCCACATGGTGTTTAATTTATTTAGTACTGTTGAAGCTGCACTGATGCAGACACAGGGAGAGAGTTGTATATTAGAGCATTGTGTACGCGAGTGGGCGAGAGGGAGGAGCCGCTTTCGTTTAGCTGCTGCTGTTGGTTGTGTCCTGTGTGGTTCTGCCGAGCATTGTGGAGGTGCTGTGTTGATACCAGAGTGTGTAGTGACTTGCGGGCTGCCCCCAACACACTCTCAGGTGTGTGTTTGTAAACACCAACAGCACATTTCACTCTTTCGATATACGTGTGATAAATAAAATTGAATCTGTTCCTGATCTGTGCCTTGCGGATGGTTGAAATACAGGGGTGAGCCATCTGCTGCAGTAAGTGCAGCTTAATACTCCTTTAGCCGTTATAGTTGTGGTTGCTGGGGCACGGTGCGCATAAGAAGAAATTTGTAAGTGCTGAATTATCAGTTTGTCTCCAGAGAGTTGCCTTCTTGGTAGAGACCAAAATTAATGCCTGCTTGGTTGATCTTCAGACTGATGCTGCACATTACCTATTATATCTTGGCATTCAAAACACTTGTCAAAATATTGCAACCTAGGTTGATATGCACACTCTTCTCACCTTCTTGTATCCTTGTTGGGATAAGACGTGGGTTGCTTGTGATAACATTGCATCCTGGAAATGTCACAAAATTTACAGGGCAAATAATACTTTGAAGCTGATTGACCTTCAAGCGTGCATGGGAAATAATTTTGAAGTGCCCTAAATTTTAATGAGGAAAATAATTTATTCTGTTCAGGTGGAGGAATATTAACTTCTACTTTTGTCTCCATTGCATCTGTTCTGCCCATACCAGGTTCCACAGCAGCGTTTCCAATATACCGTTCTGGGTTTGTGCCTGGATATCTGTTCTCACCCCCCCCCCCCCTTCTTACCCAGAACAAGGATAAAATACCCATTGTCCTTCAGTTTCATACATCCCAGCTTTCCAATTTAGTTATTTCTGCCATGGCAATGGGATGCGACCAGTACACCTATTCTCTCCTTCCCTCCAGTGTGAGCATTATGAAAGGACTGTTCTCTCCTGGGCCCTCTGGTTTACTCTCTCATCATCACCACCATCCACTTGCCTTGTCGTGGTACTTCCCCATGCACCTGCAGGCAAAGCATTGCTTGAACTCTATCTCCTTTTCTGTATGGAGACCCTGATACTGTCCAAGTAAACTACAGTACTTGTACCTCCAGTTGAGTATATCACATTCTGTGCTGATGATTGATGTCCTTCTCTATTTGGCAGAGATTGATGATTGCTTTGTGGAGCTCCTCCAGTCTACCAAGCTGGCTCTCTGTTTCCAGTTCCTTGTCACTTTTAATTCTTTGTTCCACTACCGTTCTGGCTGCTGCCTTGAGTTCTGTTTGAATTAAGGTCAAGGAACAGCATCTTGCCACTGCCTGTGCAGGTTACAGCCTTCACAACATATAAATCACTATCCAACACTATCTTGGTTAATCTGTTTGTTATCAAAACTCTGCATTCCTGCCTACCCCCAGTAATCATTTACCCCTGTTTTAACAGGAATCTATTTTCCTCTGCTCAAAAAAAAATTCAGACTCTTTGCTTTCTCTTCCTTTTAAATGAGAGCTCTAAAATTTCACAAGAAGAAAAGAATATTCTTTCTTGTTTAAATTGGTGAACTCTTATTTCCAAATCATGATCCCTAGTTCATCCTTGTATTTTTTCATAAGGAATAAATATCTTTTCTACATCAGCCTGAAGGACTCATCTTTGTCTTTTGGTCAAGCCCCTCTCTTGTGTCTGAATCTTCCCTATCCAACTTTTCCTCAAAAGGCAAAATGCTCAGTATTGGCAAATAACTCTCCCTTTCCACTCACTTTCCTTTTTGTTTTCTTTGCTTCATTGCTAACTATTTATAGCATTTAACATTTCCCTTTCATAAAGTCTCTAACCAGAAACTGCAGTTCTCTTTATTTATCAATATAAATTGCCTGATCCTCTGAGCATTTGCTGGATCTGTTCAATATGTACCCTGTTTTTTTTTTTTTTTGTTTCTTGCCTTTAATTGATGGCACTTTGTCAATGCACCACTCCCTTTATGCTGGACTGAAGCATCGGCCTTGAACGTTTATCAAATTTACAAGGTTTAGGCTTGTCTTCTTCCATACTAAGGCTGTAATAGCTCACAAACTAAATCCTGCTCACTGGGAAAAGATGTAATGCTCTGACAATGCTCCATATAAGGATGTGGTATCCTAATGAAGGACTTTTTATCAATCTCTGTGTTTTAGTGAGTGGATCAAGAATTATATATGTGGAGAAACTGGACAATGTTTGTTTTTAATTTTTACTGTACGCTACACAAACATTTTCATAAATGCTTTAAATGCACCAGGTTGTAATGCATTCATGTTTGTGCATTGAACTTAAAAACATTTTCCTTGGAGAAATAAGGAGGATATTTAGTGAGATGATAACAGGGTTTCAGCAATTAAGGGGATAGGCTGGATAAACCATTAACTTCCTCCATGTTCCAAAATAATAAAGATATTTGAGATTTTCAGTCTTGTATTTTGCCTAATGCACATGACTAATGCAAGGCTTCTGGTTTTCTTCTGTCTTTTAGGTACTGATGAAAGTGCCATTATTAGCATCTTAACTACCAGGAGCAGCAATCAGCGTCTAAAAATCTCCCTTCAGTACAAAACTCTTTTTGGCAGGGTAGGAAAATACTTATGTGCATGTTTCATTGTTCTGTTCAACCCAGTTTAGTGGATTTAATTAGAAAATAGGATTTGTTGGACAAAAAGAAACACTAATATCCATCTAGTTTTTCTTAAACCATCCTGCTATTGTGTGAGAGAGACCAGTTACAGGAGGTAATCATCCTCCTTCATTGTCCTTGAGCACTGAGTTAATGATGGAAGTTGTGTTGCCCAAGAAGAGTTGGGTGCAATAAGGGTTAAATTCTGACAGAGAAAGTGTCTGAAACTTGTGTCCAATCCTTGCAAACTCTCGTTTAACCAATGTTGGTGAATGACAGGTTGTGGAGAGGAAGTTTCATAATGTAAATATGCTAGTAAGTTACAAGCTGGGAAAAAGAAGCTGCAATGTTCTTAGATAAGAATTTGCAGCATATTTATTTCTATTTTGTTCCTTTCTTTATAAATGTATTGTGTTAGTGATTAGTTTGAATGCAGTTGGGTTTAATGATTTGTCATATTAATTCTAATCTAATTGTAACCCCTGGGTCGCCTCAGGCATCGCTCAAACTCGTTCTAGTCTAGGGGGAGCAGCCTTCGGCCCCGCCAAACTGGGTAATCAGCTGGTGTGGATGCTGTGTGATGTCCCCGCCTCACTCAAAAAACAGACAGTACACCTTATGCGATCAAATGAGTACAATTTATAAAGATTACTATAACTAAGCGATTACTAACGATACAGTATATATGAATAAGAGAAAAAAAAAGAAAAGGCGCCAAACTTATCAAAGTCCAAACCACTTTGTGCACAACCGTTGGAGCTCAATTACTGAAGTCTTCTGGTATTCGATCCCCTCCGAATTTCTCGACCCGCCTCCTGGGACCCCCACGGTGGTCGACCAGTCGCTCCACACTCCTCTGTCTCCGTCTCCTCTCCTCACCGAAAACCTTGGGCCGGGGACCCCCCCGCTCGGGGTCCGTACCGTCGCCCAGCTTCTAGCACCCCGTCCTCTCTCTCTCACTCCATCGCGCCGACTCCCCAAAAGTCCCCACCAACAATCAGTTTACAGTCCCAAACAAGCTTCCAGCACTTATCATAACAAAGACAATAGCATTCCTACCATTAAGACAGGCGCCAGAATTCCTACTTGTAACAAACAAAGACGCCATTTTGATTACATACACAGTAACAAAGAAAAAGAAAAAAAACCCCCGTTACACTCTCCCCCCACCAAATAAAAGTCATGTCCTCATGACTATTAGATAACTCGTCACCTTTCCTGCCAACACACCGTAACCCAAGCACAAGCAGTGACATCTCCTCCCCACACAGTAAACCTCACGCCCTGTTCCTTAGGCGCTATATAGGCCAACTATCTGGGCGTTCCCTAACCCTTCTGAGACCTCCGTACCCCCCTCACCTAAACCCTTAGGCTAGGACACAGCTGGGGATACCTTGGGTCCACTACCAACTCCTCTTTCAATCTCTCACTCATACCCCACACTGCACACAGCTAACCCTCCCCACTACACCTGACTCAGTGGAAGAAGGGCCAAAGGTCTCTTCCTCAATCGAGGGAAAGTCAGCAAAAGGCAGCATGTACCACACATCCAGCCATCAGCCTTTGAATCCGTATTCTTCCTCATTTCTTTGATCGGTAGCTGCTGTTTGATCTTCTCCAAACGGAAACACGTGACCTGCACTGCTCCTGCAGTCTCTTCAGCCTCCTGCAATTTAGATTATCCTCTTCTCTGGCCCCTGGCTCAGCAGTTCTGACTCCTGCATCCCGGCCATCTCAATCTGGAATGCAGTTACTCCAACAGCTTCTTCCACCCTGACCTGAAAAGCAGCAGTTAACGATTGGTCACCCTCCAGTTCAGTATTCACTGCACTTCTCTCCAGCTTCTTTTTTTTTCTCCTCATGACTTCTTCCAGATCAACCGTCAGGTTTGCACTTCATTTGAACTGTCGATGGTCATCTTCAGGTTCCCTTCAAGCTACCGTTTCCCCCTTCCAAGATTTGTCCGCAATTTCTTCACCTCCACAAACTACCTTCTCCAGGCTCTCAGTTTGCTGTGGCTCTCAGTCAAACAACTTTCTTCGTTCTCTCCAACTTGTAAGTCTTTCAAATGGTTCCAGATCACTCTCTCCGGTCTCTCAGTCTTCATTTCAAACTTGATTCCGTAGAGACAGACACTCACGAGCTGCGACCTTCACCAGCCCTGGCACGTGTCCAGAAAACACTAACTCTGTAGTTCTCAGCCGCTCCGGCAACGACCTCACTTCATATTCTCCTGAGGCAAATCCAAATACCAGGAGATCATCCACATACGTCAAAATTCCAAACGCCTCCACACCCCATGGTCTTCCACATGCCCTGCAGGGAGGTTGCAAGGGCTCCGGAGATACCCTGTGGTATCTTTTCGGACCGGAAAGACTCCTAGGAAACTTTTAACCGCCGTCTTCTCCTTGGCGGCCTCACTCATCGGGATCTGGCAACATCCACTCCTCAGATCCAGCACCTTAAACCTCTTCGCACCACTCAGATAGGCCATCACCTCTACGGCCCAATATAATCCACACACACGCTGCCTACGTCTGCCACGCTGTAGGGGCCAGTTGCCGCAACCTCTGCCTCACCGAGGTGTCTTCAGCAGTCAACTCCCCTCCCTGGTGGTATTTCGCAGCGTCCACTAAGAGGGCCTCACCCTCAGATACTCCTCCAGGCCATACCACCACCGGCTCTGGTTTGAATTCGGTATCGGCCCAATGCTGCTACACACGTCCGCACAAGCAGCTCGAAACTCTGGGTGCATCGATAATGCCTCCAAACAGCTCTCACCCGCCTCCTCCGGGCAGGCCCCCAAGCGCACCAACAGGATATTGGTTCTCTCCATAACCGAAACGCTGCCCGTCTCAACAGTGTCCGGACACATCAGCATTAACGATTCACGAACCTCAGTCACCTCCACATTTGCCTCTAAGAACTCCATTTTCACTGACCAACCACCGTCGTCTTTATAATCACCGGCACTGGTACCCCAAATCTCCAGTGCCCTCAATGTCATCAAGGGTAAAGGCTTCCAAAAGCGGTTATAAAACAAACTGTACAGCAACTTAACCGGTGCCCCGGTGCCGAGGATGGCTTTAACTTGACTTACATCCATCCGTAACAACACCTGAGTGCGTGGTCCCTCTAAGCCTTCAGGAATAGGGTCTGTTCCTTGCGGGAGTTCCTTGGTACATTGCTGGGAACGTGCTCCCCCAGAGACCTCAAGCCGTTCCCCCACTGGGCCTCCTCTAAGTTTCCCGACATCTCTCGGATCAACGAAACAACTGATCCCCTTGACAGATCCCCCTGTCTCCGCAAGCAATTTATCTGCCCTCCTAACCAAAAGGGATACCCTAAAAACTTGCCACCAATCTCCTGCCACGGATATGATAAGCCCCCCAGCTGCGGCATTTGACTTCCAGTCGAACCACACGCATTTTCCCACACGTTCCCAGAACTGGCAGCTGTCACTTCGAGATAATTGCGCCCGACAGTTCTACCAACGTCACCAGCCCGCCTACTCAAACTTTCAACCAATCCCTGTCGCTTTCCCGCAGTTAAGCACTGCCACTCACCCAACAACTGAGAGGTCTGCTCCGCCCATGTCTCCGCCCCTTTAGGGCTGGACGTTATTCCAACAACCGGGCGGAGCCCACCATAGCTGAAACATCCCAACCTGTCACTCCTCATTCTCCAAACAGTACGGACAACCCATGGTACCACCACCATTTCGTCAGCGCTAGTCGGAACTCGAACAACGACCTCCGGGCTACCAACAGCAGCCACCCCACCCAACACACATGCAGAGATAACCGGCAATCGCACACCCACAAAGGCACACCAGCTCTTCGCCGCAGACACAATTTAAAGAGGGCGATCACACAGCTTCCACAGAAATCAATCCCGGACGATCGCACCCACAATGTAACCCCTGGGTCGCCTCAGGCATCGCTCAAACTCGTTCTAGTCTAGGGGGAGCAGCCTTCGGCCCCGCCAAACTGGGTAATCAGCTGGTGTGGATGCTGTGTGATGTCCCCGCCTCGCTCAAAAAACAGACAGTACACCTTATGCGATCAAATGAGTACAATTTATAAAGATTACTATAACTAAGCGATTACTAACGATACAGTATATATGAATAAGAGAAAAAAAAAGAAAAGGCGCCAAACTTATCAAAGTCCAAACCACTTCGTGCACAACTGTTGGAGCTCAATTACTGAAGTCTTCTGGTATTCGATCCCCTCCGAATTTCTCGACCCGCCTCCTGGGACCCCCACGGTGGTCGACCAGTCGCTCCACACTCCTCTGTCTCCGTCTCCTCTCCTCACCGAAAACCTTGGGCCGGGGACCCCCCGCTCGGGGTCCGTACCGTCGCCCAGCTTCCAGCACCCCGTCCTCTCTCTCTCACTCCATCGCGCCGACTCCCCAAAAGTCCCCACCAACAATCAGTTTACAGTCCCAAACAAGCTTCCAGCACTTATCATAACAAAGACAATAGCATTCCTACCATTAAGACAGGCGCCAGGATTCCTACTTGTAACAAACAAAGACGCCATTTTGATTACATACACAGTAACAAAGAAAAAGAAAAACTCCCGTTACATAATATTATAACTTAATTGTTCTAAGTTTTTATGTTAATAATTTTGAAACATTCTGAAACTGATTTTGTGATTTTTATTTTGTTACTGTTGGATAGTATTAGATCGAAACAGACTATTTAACTGTATTTACCTTTGAATTTTGAAAGGGGCATTTTTTTAAAAAAAAAGAATACACTGCGTTATAACAACCTTGTGTACTGCAGGATCTCATTGCAGATCTAAAATCTGAATTGGGTGGGAAGTTTGAAAAAATTATTGTTGGGCTCATGAAGACTCCTCTTCAGTATGACGTCTCTCAACTGCACAATGCAATTAAGGTAACTGGAAGGTTTGTTCTGTTTTCCTTTGCATGATAAACTTGTTACATTCTAAGCGTATATTCAATCGAGAGAGAGATATATCATGGTAAACGTGTTGATTTAGTTTTTAATAATTTTAAAATTCTAACAGGACACATTTTCAAAAGGATGCCATTCAGTAATTTAGGAATTCTGTTGCTGACTTCATTCTTACATTATTGCTTTTCATAGATGGTCATTTGTCCAGGTGAAGGTAGCTTTTCTGTCCTCCCAGTTGTCTCAGTTGCTAGTTGTGTTCAGTCTCAGCGGCCTAGTCCTGATCCAGCTCCAGATCGCCTTGTGGCCTCTCTGAGAATGTTAGCTCTGAAATGAAGACTCGCCAAGGTGGTGTGCTTGTGTTTGACCAGAACCACTTGATGGCTCTGGGGTCATTGCTCTGGGTGCTTTGCACAGGCCATGTTGTTGTAAATATTACATGCCTAACTTGGTTCTGATTGTAAGGTGGCCATTTTGCATTGTACTTAACCCTGTTCCCTTAACATTATGTCTGATTTTTCTACAATAGCCTTATGAAGTGTCTCCTAGTTTAATTACTTTTATTTCAGGAAGCTTCTTCCTCATAACTTTATCAGTGAGAGTTCTTGCTCTTTGTCTCTGTTTGTCTGCCAGTAGAGACAGAATTTCACTGTTCATTTGCAGTAGCGTTGCCAAGCTTCACTTGGCCTTCTGGCATTTGCTTTGTTCACGTTTTGTCTCTTCGATTTGTGTATTGTTGCCTGGTCCAGACTAGCAGCAAATGCACATCCTGTTCTTCATTTTCCTTTATTCAAGTTCCCATTCCCTAAACCTCAGGCTCACTAGTCCCTTTATAAAGTGAAACTGGTTTAATTCGATTTAGTCCAGCAACCGTATATGATGTGATTCTAAAAGTGTATATTGACTACACATGGTTTTTATTTTTAGAATTAAGGGAACAATATTCCTTTTACTGCTCCTTGATGAAGTTTCTGGATGTGTAGAGAAGTGCATGGATTTTCTGCGAGTCTGTCAGTTGTCGAGTGACTGTCTTGATAATATCTTTGATGTTTTAAGGGGGTTGTTAACGTTGCTGTTACTGTTGTGACTCAGCATGCACAGCTGTGCACGTGGCAGGGTACAAACAGTCTCAGCTGAACCACAAAACTGTTAACCACTAGAGACAGTGTTTCACTAGTAACCCACTAGAAGTTAGAATCAAGTTCCCCAGCATAAAAAAGGCACTTATTTGGTTCAGATTTGTTTATTTATCATGTGTACATTAAAACGTATTGTAAAATACATTGTTTGTATTAACAACCCAAGGATGTACTGGGGCTGGCACACAAGTGCAGCCACACATTCTGGTGGGGACACAACAAGCCCACGATGTTCAGCAGGACAGTGCACACGGTTCTCCAACCCCGATACCGCTGTTACGTACCCTGTAACTGGGTGTCTTACCAGCAAAGATAGAAGTGTCCGTAGTTGTGGCCATTTAAGTGTGACCCCTCCGTCCTTTAGCTAGACCATTCTTCTGTGGTGGACTCATCACCCAGGCAAGGGTGGACACACACACAAGCCCCCACCGGTCTCGCTATAAACACTGAGAGTTAAAATTTACCGACCCTTCGTTCGGTCTCCGATGTCCCACACTGTCTCTTGGGTTTCTGCTGCTCACTAGCGTCTCTCCTGGTGCATCTCAGGGGTGTTACCCCAGACCTCACTTTTATCCCCACTCACGGGGTCTCAGTTGTCAATCAGGTTGGGATGATGTAACCCATCAAACCAGCCCACTCTGGTTGCCCCCTGAGGGGTTTCAATGAATAGAACAGCACCAAGTAAACAATCCTTCTCCAAAAGACAATAGCAGTAAATCTCCTCTTTTGTCAGTAGGAGACGTTCCACCTTGTGTACCTTTTAGCTGTGTCTCTCTCATTCTCTTTCATGAGCTGTTATCAATAACAACTGCCCTGGCAGATTTCCTTTTGTCTCTCTTACTTCCTTGTTAGCAGCATTGAAATAGTAGCGATTTGCGATTCTCCAAAGGGGGGGGGGGGCATGGGCAACTCTGCACCCTTCTGCCCATCAGAGTTGTTCATCCTTCGTAACACCCCCATCCATCCTTCTAGGAATTTTCATCAAGGGGGAAAATTAACTGATACAGTCTTACAGAATTACAGAATCTAACAAAATACAGAAGTTTTTTAACTACAGAGCAATACAGATATACATTCAACTTAGCATCTAGATAAGCAGTCAGCGAGTACATTATCACTTCCTTTAATATGTTGTATCTTAATAAATTCCAGTAGCATCAGACTCCAATTTAATAACCACCTATTTTTATTCCTTCAGCAAAACAAAACTAAAGAGTTGTGATCTTAGCTTAAGTGTATATTACAAAATGTGAACCAATACATGTGTGATTATTCTGTAGTACATTACAAAAGTTTATACAAATACTAATCTTTATTTTACTTTTAAACTCAACAGTCAATCTTCCATGGTGTTGTCTTTATTATTTACATGCTTTGTCGAAATCCCTCAAAACCAGATCCTGTATTTTAAAGTGGCATTTTGTCAACCTTTGCCTCTTTTCCAGTTAACTCTCACGTGGTTAGCTTGCTCACCAGTGTGGAATAGGCTTTCACATACTCCTTTCATAGGAGTTATTTTATCAACAATGTTTTCCAAACTTAGCCCATCTTCTGAACTTCCACACAATTCTTTATTTTTAAGCAAGTCATTAGTTTTATCTTCAGGACCCTTCATTCTATTAGTTTTCAGTTTAACATCTGCAAGTTGTTTACCTTTAAATTCCAAAACAAACTGTAATTGATTCATAGGCACCTTGTTAACAAGCCATTGTTCCTTCAGCCTGGTTACTGCTTCTGAAACCAATCCAGACTTTAAATTTTCTTTATTCAATTTAGGAACTACACTTTTCTCTTCTCCTTCAATAATAATATTCACATCCCCAGCTTCCATCTCCTCACTAACTTTTAACACACCTCCTAACACAAACAACTGAGAGTTCTCAATCTCCACTGGTACCAAGGTTAACCCTTTCTTCACTGAACCAAGTCCATCTGACCCAAAAGGACTGCATTCCTTTTCAACTAAATCAGATACCTCAGACTTTTCCTGAGTTTCAATGCTAGGTTCAGTACCATGTGCATCCACATCTCGAGCACACTCAAACGGGACATCTACCTCTTCCAGGCTTTCCATACCAGTCCCTTTTTCAAATTCTAAATTCCTCTGATCCTCCCAGTTACTCTCTGAGCAACTCCCATCCAGAGTAAACTCAACCCTGTGGGTTAAAACAATTTCATCTGCTAACCCAGCCGACTCCTTCAAGGTAACGGCATCCTTTTCAACTAGGACTGCCCTTATATCATTATCGGGAACACATTTAAATTTTTCAACTTCTTCAAACAGTTCCGTCAAGCCAGACAGATCATCCATGTCCAACCCTGGACCTTCTAACCGCCTTATCTGTTTCTCATCTTTACTCTGTGCCTCTATAAATTCCCTCTTGGCTAAGGGTAGGTCTACCTCCTCTCCTTTACTCTCTTTCACCTCCCTATTCTCCGTTTTACCATCCCCTAACCCCTCTTGGTACAGGGTCGGTAAAAACGTCTCAGCCAAATCGATACAGGACTGATTTAAACTGGTCTCTTTCTCAGCTGCCTTTCTCGACATGCTGCGAGTGATCGCACATGCGGGATAGGTCTTGGAATCTGGGGGCGGGTCCTCAGCACTCACAGGCTTGCTCGTCAGCCTCACTGCTGAACACACCTCACCACCTGCTAAATCATTACCAAGAAGGACGTCCATGCCGTCTCTCGGTAATTCTGACCGCACCCCTATTTCAACTGGTCCAGATACCAGATCACAATTTATAATGATCCCATGCAAAGGTACAGCTTCTGTCCCTTTTCCTATGCCTCTCAAAACTACCTCTCCAGTCTCGGGACCAAAATCTAGTACATTACTGAGAATCAATGACTGATCAATTCCAGTATCTCTCCAGATCCTCACTGGAACTGGGGTTTCTCCCTCTTTCACAGACATGGTCCCTTCTGAAATAAATTTCTCACGCCCCTCTCATATTTTATCTACCTAGGCCTTTCTGGTCGATTTGCTGATCGACTCAATACACCCTGTAGGGACTGCTGCTTTCCCTTTTCCTGTCTCCTTCCTCGGAGCAAAGCACTTAGATGCAATATGACCAATCTTTCCACAATTAAAACAGGTCAAGCCAGGAACCCTCCTGCCAGCCTGCCTTTCTTCCTCCTTACCTTTACCACTAGCTCCCGGCTTATTTTCTACCTCAGCCGGTGGGCTTTCTCTACCGTCCCTACAGTCTTTCTGGTAACTCTTATTCGAGGAAAACTTTGTCCTGTGGGTTAGGGCACAACCTGCGAACCTGGCAAATTCTGATATAGACTTATTCGGCTTCTCGTTCAAATACATCCGGATATCATCTGAAACACAACCTTTAAATTCCTCAATCAGAATTAACTCTCTGAAATGCCGGAAATCCTCCTCCACCTTTTCTGCTGCACACCAGCGATCCAAGAGCACACCCTTCTCATAGGCAAACTCTGCATACGTTTGATTCCACACTTTCTTTAAATCTCTGAACTTTTGTCTATATGCTTCAGGGATTAACTCATAGGTCCGAAGGATGGCCCGCTTTATTTCCTCATAATCCGCAGACTCGTCCATAGACAACGCCGCATATGCCCGTTGAGCCTTCCCTTTTAACACACTTTGTAACAACGCCACCCACTGATCTCTGGGCCACTTCTGATTCACTGCCACCTTTTCAAAATGCAAGAAATAACTATCAACATCTGTCTCCTCGAGCGGAGGTACTAACCTAAACTCCCGACTAACATTAAACTTCTCCTCTCGGTCTGCCCCTTGGACTCTTCTCTCTTGCTTTAACTTCTCCATTTCCAGCTCATGCTGCCTCTGTATCTCCTTCTTTTCCCTTCAGCTCCTTCCTTCTCCCTTTCCTCTGCTTCCAGCTGTTTTAACCTAAATTCATGCTCCCTCTGTTTCTCTTTCTCCTGTAACTGGAGCTCATACTCCCTTTTCTTCTGTTCCAATCTTAATTTTTCCAACTCTAACTGAACCATCCCAATAGCTGGTACCTTTTCAGGGATAAGTTCCAATACCCCAGCCGGAAACACATCCTTATCAATATAATACTGAGCTATGGCCCTCTGCATCTCCCACTTTTTCATTAACGACTTCACCTCTGTGAGATTTAATCCTTTCACAATATTTACCAAGTCCGTCTTTGTGGCATCCTCTAGCGCCTTCAAAGTCGGGTTTTGTGTAAATTCGTCTACGTCCATCTTTGCTGGTTTCCCATCTGGTTACCCACGCAACCAGATCCAAGTCTGGACTTATAGCCCGATTCACTGGTCCCTCAATTTGGTATCAAATCTCAAGACGAGGCCCCAATTTGTAACGTACCCCATAACTGGGTGTCTTACCAGCAAAGATAGAAGTGTCCGTTGTTGTGGCCATTTAAGTGTGACCCCTCCGTCCTTTAGCTAGACCATTCTTCTGTGGTGGACTCATCACCCAGGCAAGGGTGGACACACACACAAGCCCCCACCGGTCTCGCTATAAACACTGTGAGTTAAAATTTACCGACCCTTCGTTTGGTCTCCAATGTCCCACACTGTCTTGTGAGTTTCTGCTGCTCACTAGCGTCTCTCCTGGTGCATCTCAGGGGTGTTACCCTAGACCTCACTTTTATCCCCACTCACGGGGTCTCAGTTGTCAATCAGGTTGGGATGATGTAACCCATCAAACCAGCCCACTCTGGTTGCCCCCTGAGGGGTTTCAATGAATAGAACAGCACCAAGTACACAATCCTTCTCCAAAAGACAATAGCAGTAAATCTCCTCTTTTGTCAGTAGGAGACGTTCCACCTTGTGTACCTTTTAGCTGTGTCTCTCTCATTCTCTTTCATGAGCTGTTATCAATAACAACTGCCCTGGCAGATTTCCTTTTGTCTCTCTTACTTTCTTGTTAGCAGCATTGAAATAGTAGCGATTTGCGATTCTCCAAAAGGGTCCAACTCTGCACCCTTCTGCCCATCAGAGTTGTTCATCCTTCGTAACACCGCTCACCTCCACTCTCTCATCGCCAATGGACTCGATGACTTACACACATCGGGACTTTGACTTGCCCAGTGAACTAGCAGACACAAGCCTTTGACTATTTGGCCTCAACTTGCTGACTTGCTTTGACTTTTGGGCTGGAATTTCCAGTATTGAACCTAGAACTTTTTGATGATGCAACCCCAAACTCCATGCCTTGGACTCTGGACTCACCAACCTAGGGGTTCGCTCTTGCCTCCTGGCTGCACAGTCCTCTACTCCTGGGACCTGCTGACCCGGGGGGGTGAGCACCAGCCCCTGTCCTCACTAGTTTTCGCCCACAGATCTTGCTGGCTCACATCCATCCACAGATATCCTTTGTCGCACATCGACATTGCCGGCACTTGAGTGCAGAGCGGAGGCCTGGATTCTGGCCTGATCTTTAACTTCTCTATATCCCTGTCCCTAAGCTATAAGCTAACCCCTAGCTCCCCTCTCTGTCTTCAAAATCGCTACTATACAGCTAAGTTCAACTAAGTCTGAACCACAACATCAATGGAAACCGTGGCCTAGCACCATCTTGACCAGAAGTCATTCATTTGAAACTTGCAGTAGCAAAGACATGCAGTTTGCAACTAGTGTTTTCTAGAAATGTAGCTAGACAAAAATTTGGTACACAGCCAAAGATGGTACTAGAAATACACAACACAAGAGATTCTGCAGATAATGGAATTCCAGAGCAACACACAGAGAATTCTGAAGGAACAACAGGGTCTGTTAATGAGATGAATAAACAGTCGCCGTTTTGGGCTGAGACCCTGCAAAAGGAATGGAAAGGAAGGGGGGAGATGGCGGCATAAAAAGGTGGGGGAGGGGAAGGAGATGATGATTGGTGAAGCCAGCTGGGCGAGAAAGGTAAAAGACTGGAGAGAAGGAATCTTGTGGGAGAGGAGGATGGACTATGGGAGAAAGGGAAGGAAGAGGGGTACCGGGGGGGGAGTGATAGACAGGTAAGTAGAAGAGGTAAGAGGCAATAGTGGGAATAGGAGAAGAGGAAGAGAAAAAGAAATACTGGAAATGGAAATCAATGTTCCTGTGAGTGGGCTGCAGGCCACCTAGATGGAATATGAGGTGGTATTCCTCCACTCTGAGAGTGGCTTCATCGTTGCAGAAGAGGACGTCATGTACTGGCATTTGGAATGGGGTTAGGAATTGAAATAGTTGGACGCTGGGAAGTTCTGCTTTTTTTCTGCGGATACAGCAAAGGTGATTGACAAAGTGGTCCTCCAATTTACATTGCGTCTCACCAATGTGGAGGAGGCCACATCAAGGGCATTGGATACAATAGGGAACCCCAGCAGATGCTCAGGTGAAGTGTTGCCTCACCTGGAGGAACTGTTTGGGGCTGTGAGTGGAGGTGAGGAAGGAGGTGAATGGACAGGCGTTGCATTTCTGTCGTATGCAAGGATATGTTCCAGGAGGGAGATTAGTAGGGAGAGACGAATGGACAAGGGAATCACGGAGGGAACAATCCCTGTGGAGCGTTTGGGGGGGAAGGTAAAGATGTGTTTGGTGGTAGGATCCCGTTGAAGATTGCGGAAGTTGCAGAGAATGATGTGTTGGATGTGGAGCTCCTGGGTGGTAGGTGAGGACAACTAGAACTCTATCCCTGTTAAGCTGGTGGAAGATGAGGTGAGTGTGGATGTCCAGGAAACAGGAGATATGGGTTATGGCAGCATCAACGATAGAGGAAGAGAATCCCCTTTCTTTGAAGGAGGACATCTCTGATGTTCTGGAAAGGACAGCCTCATCCTGGTAAGAGGTGGGTTGGAGATGAAGGAACTGGGAAAAGGGAATAGCGTTTTTACAAGAGCTTGAAATACAGGCTCTGAAGGAGAAGGGGCTTTAGGCAAGGAATTCCAGAGGTTGCAGGGCGGGTGGTTGCCAGTGAAGAGGATCATGGTGCCAGAGTTGAGGAATGGGTGTGTATTGAGAGTAATTAATATGCTCATTCAGAACGTGCTAACATGCATTGTTTCCAAAGATCCACCACAGGGATTTTCAATATAAATGAAGACTAGTATAATGTATACAGCTAGACAGGCTTTGCAGTAGGCAAGGCCTTTTGAGTACCCAAAGGTCTGGATCACATTTGATGGTTGTATGCCTGGAGAGGAATGGTAAAGGTGGGGAATTAGAAAAGAAACTGATGAGCCAAGAATTTCACCAAGAAGGTGAAGAGATCGGACACAGCCTACAGAGTTTGTTGTGAAGATTGGCTACAAGGGTTCACGCTGAGTTGGAGGGGTTGGTGTATAACTGTTAGAGTTGGGATAGATGCAAAGACCTGCTCTCATGTGATCATTGTCACAGTGGGAGGGTGTGTGACAAGAAGAGGTGATGTGAGCCTCTTGGGGATCCATGCGGAGCTAGGACCTGTGGATGAGTACCTGCTAGTGATGAATAGCTCAGTGAGAAACGTGCCAGAAGTGTTGTCTAAACACGCACTATGTATTTTTAAACGCCACTGAGCTTGTCAGGGCTCGTCTTTGTTTTAGTGTATTTCACTGCTGAGAACAAAGACAATTTCACAGTTCAATTATCAGTATGTCGTATTTCATTGTGATCTTTTTTATAAACCCTCAAAAATGCGGTGCAATGCAGATTCTGGGCGGCCATGTTTTGGGGGATTCTGAGATGGTAGATCATCAGTAAGCATGGAAGTGAGCTCTTCAGCCTAACTTGCCCTTGCCTATCTAAGTATGTCCCACTTGTCTGCATTTGATCCATATTCCTCTAAATCTTTCCTATTCATGTAATATGCCGTAAAGACCATAAAACTTAGGAGTAGAGTTAGACCGTTAGGCCCATCAAACCTGCTATGGCATTCCATCATGGCTGATTTATTATCCCTCTCAAACTCATTCCTTTGCCTTATCCCCATAACGTTTGCCCTGACTAATCAAGAACCTATCAACCACCACTTTAAATATACCCATTGACTTAGCCGCCACAACCATCTGGAGCAATGAATTCCACAGACTAACCACCCTCTGGCTAAAGAAATTCCTCCTCACCTCTGTTCTAAATGGACGACCCTCTACTCTGAGACTCTGTCTTCTGATCCTAGACTCCCCCGTTATAGGAAGCATCTTCACTTCCATTTTAACTAGGCCTTTCAATATCCCATAGGTTTCAGTGTGAGCCACCCCTCATTCTTCTAAACTCCAGTGATGGGCTCAGAGCCATCAAATGCTTCTCATGTTAACCTTTTCATCTCTGGAATCATTCACGTGTAACTCCTCAGGATCTTCTCCAATGCTAGCACATCAGGGCCTCAGCCCAAAGCGTTGACTGTTTAGTCTTTTCCATAGATGCCGCTTGGGCAGCTGAGTTCTTCCGGCATTCTGTGTATGTTGCTTTGGATGTTCCAGCCATCTACAGATTTTCTCATGCCAGCACATCTTTCCTTCGATAAAGGACCCAAAACTGTTCACAATACCCCAAGTGTGGTCTGACCAATGACTTATAAAGTCTCAGCATTACATCCTTTCTTTAATATTCCAGCCCTTTTGAAACAAATGCTAACATTGCATTTGCCATCTTTGCCACTGACTCAACCTGCAAGTTAACATTCATGGAATCCTGCACGAGTTAACATTCATGGAATCCTGCACGAGTTAACATTCATGGAATCCTGCACGAGTTAACATTCATGGAATCCTGCACGAGTTAACATTTATGGAATCCTGCACGAGTACTCCTAAGTCCCTTTGTAGCTCTGATTTTTGAATTTTCTCCCTGTGCCGTTATTCCTTCTCCCAGTGCCGTTATTCCTTCTCCCAAAGTGTATAACCATACACTTTCCTACACTATATTCTATCTGCCACTTCTTTGCCCATTCTCTTGATCCCCCCAAGTCCTTCTGCAGACTCCCTGCTCCCTCAACCCTACCTACCCCTCACCTATCTATGTATTGTCCACAATTCAACCATTAATTCCATCATCAAGATCATTCAAGTAATGCGAAACAAGTTATCCCAACACCAGTCCCTGTGGAACACCACTAGTCACTGGCAGCCAACTAGGAAAAAGTCACCTTTATTCCTACTCCTCCAAAAGAGCCATAAACTTATTGTAGGGTTTAGAGGCATGCATGCCTTGATGACCCAGAGAGCTATGTTGGCTGGAGTTGGGCTCTATGCTTTGGCTCTTGGTAGGGTCACCCATACCAATGTCAGAGTAGAGGCCAGACTGAGTTGTCCACCTGTCCTCCAAGTTTGGGGGTTCAGCTTGGGGCTAACAACCCTGACTGGTAAAGCAAAATTGTTCTGGAAACAGCAATGAAGAATCCCTCTGCATCTGAATGTGATGGTTTTACTGAGTCTGCACACGACTGACAGCAATGAAAACCAAGAGAAAGCTACTGACGTGATGAAGGAAGCCCTGAACACTGCCAGAGATGGAGGACCTTCACTGCTGCCCTGAACAAGTGGTGTAATGGGCAGTAAGTTATTCGTACTCCTTGCTTCCTGCCAGTCAATCGATCTCCTGTCCTTCAGGTCCTGCTTTTCAGCTTCCTACTCAATTCCCTATATTCACTCCTCAGGACTCCCTCCATTTTCCTACCTCTGTCATTGGTAGCAATGCTTCCAGCTGCTCACCCTCCCCATTTAGAATGCTGTGGACCCAATCTAAGACATCCCTGACCGTGACACCTGGGTTGTAACACACCATCAGGCTGTCTCTATCATGTCTGCAGATTCTCCAGTCTGCTTCCTCTAACTATGGAATTCTCTATCACAAATGCTTTCCTCTTCTCCCCCTTTCCCTCCTGGACTGTACTCAGTGCCAGAGACCCGGTTACTGTGGCTTCCCTTGGGCAGATAATTTCTCCCCAAACCGCCTCCCACTAGTATCTAAAGTGGTGTACTAATGGTTGAGGGAATGGCCACTGGGTACTCTGCACTGGCTGCCTATTCCCTTTCCCTCTCCAGACAATCACCTAGATACCTGCTTTCTGCAGATTCGGATTGATTACCCCTGTAGCTCCTGTCTATCACCTCCTCAGTCTCCTGCATGGGCCGAAGGTCATTGAGCTGTAGCTCCAGTTCCTTAACACTGTCTCTAAGGAGTTACAGCTCAAAGCACTTCATGCAGATGTAGTATACAGATATCTTTCAGAACTTACTGTGCATGCTTGAACCACTTCCTTTGGCAGCTTGTTCCATATATACACACACACACATATATACAACTTTGTGCATAGAAGAAGTTACTGATAAATCCTTCTGCCCCCCCCCTCCCCCATCATGCCCTCTAGGTTTTGGTTTTGCAACCCTCGGACAAAGTCTGGACATTCGTACAATCAAGGCCTTTTATGATTTTATATGTTCATATAACACTAATCAGTATCTAAGAGGTGTATTTAAAATCTCAAGGCATTGGCAGTCCAGGAGATCAAAGGATCTCCTGGACTTCATCCAGTAAAGTCCTAGTCTTCCCATACTCTCTAACCCATTATCTTGAGTCTTAAGAACCTCCCTGTAAATCTTCTCAGTTTCAAAGTCAAATCTATTATCAAAGTACATGTACGTCCTCATGTACAACCCTGAGATTCATTTTCTTGCAGGCATACTCAACAAATCCATCATTGAATCACTGAAAGACCGCACCAACTTGGGTGTTCAACCACTGGGCAAAAGACACAAGCACAGAGAAAGAAATAATAATAATTAAATAAGCAATAAATATCGAGAACGTGAGATGCTGAGTCCATAGGTTGTGGGGATATTTCAATGATGGGGCTAGTGTAGTTGAGCAAAGTTATTCCCTTTCCTGTAGCAGGATGACCAAAATTAAACACAATGAGCCAATGTCTTGTACAACTACAATATAATGTCCAAACTTAAGTACTCACTGCTCGGGCTAATGAAGCCCATCATGGCAAATGCCACCACTGCCATCTTGTCTACTTGTAATGCTACTTCCAGGGAACTACCGTAGATTCCGGATTTTAAGCCGCTACTTTTTTCCCACATTTTGAACAGCTTTGAACTTTGCGGCCTTTAAAACGGAGCGGCTAATACATGATTTTTTTCATGCCGCCTCGTAAACATTTTGCCTCATAACAGTAGACCAATAAAATTGATGAGTAGTTCACAGAGGTCCAATGAAATTGTACGATAAATCAAGCGCACTTTCACAATTAAATTATTGTAAATCAGTCATTTGTACTCACCCTCATCAACATGGAAAACACTCGAAGAAAAGCATTGTGCTGCCTTTATGGCAGTTATTTAGTTTATAATATTTTCACTTAGTAATTCATTTTCTAGTTAAAGTTAGAAGAGTTTTAACTATATTTGTTTTCTGTACTACATCGCGGGATGCTATGACGTCACATCCGGTTTCGCCGCGTCTTGTGGGAAAAATGCCAGTTTGCGATAAACGGAAAGGAGGGGGGGAGCGCATTACGCGAGCGGCTTTGGATCTGAGCGAACGCTGCTTTTAAATGCCGTTTGCGATAAACGGGACGGCGGAGCGAAAACGCTGCTTTTAAGTTAAAGGCGATCAATAACTTTTCCTGGTAGGCTGCAGTATATATATTTTTTACCAGTCGTTAGGAGATATTGGAATGTTGTTCAGTAAAGAAGTATATGCAACGTATATTTAAAAGTAGCCACGTTACGGGCACGGTTCGAAAAAAAGCATTTGCAATATGTATTTGTTTTTGTTACCATATGGATTTAATTAAAAGTTAAAAAATCCTCACGTGTAATATCTTTCTGTGTAAATATCTCATATTACAACGTGGGACACCTGCGGCCTAAAATCCGGTGCGGCCTTTACAAGTAAAAAATTGATTTTATTTCTAAAATTAGAGCCAGCGGCTTTTAATCAGGTGCGCTCTGTAGTCCGGAATCTACAGTATGTATTCATCAGAATTAGAATTTGAATCTGATTTAATGTCACTGGCATATGTCGTGAAATTTGTTAACTTTATGGCAGCAGTACAATGAAATACAAGATAAATAATTAGAGGAAAAAAGTTACAAATAAATATACTAAATAGTTAATTTAAAATAAGCAGCGCAAAATAACAGAAATAAAAAAAGTATTGAGGTAGAGTTCATGGGTTCAATGGCCATTTAGAAATCGGATGGCAGGGGGAGCTGTTCCTGAATCATTGAGTGTGTGTCTTCAGGCTTCTGTATCTCCTTC
The DNA here is from genome assembly GCF_048418815.1 of Hemitrygon akajei. NCBI lineage: Eukaryota > Metazoa > Chordata > Chondrichthyes > Myliobatiformes > Dasyatidae > Hemitrygon > Hemitrygon akajei. The sequence goes on from NC_133127.1 coordinate 74,884,101, forward strand.
CTGATGGTAACAGTGTGAAAAGGGCATGTCCCGGTTGGTAGGGATCCTTAATGTTGGACACTGCCTTCTTAAGGCAACACTCCTTGAAGATATTTTGGATACTAAGGAGGTTGGTACCCATGATGGAGCTGACTAATGTTACAAGTTTCTGCAACTTACTTCGATCTTGTGCAGTATTTGCATGTCCATGTGATCCAAGGCTGCATGGAGAGCCATTGGGATCGCATCTGCTGTAGACCTGTTGTGGCGATAGGCAAATTGCAGTGGGTCCAGGTCCTTCCTGAGACAGGGTACGACCAACCTCTCAAAGTATTTCATACTCCCAAGCCCCACAATTGGGTGTTAGTAAGGGATTAAGATCATGAAAAGACTTAACTGGGAGGGCAAAACTTTTAAAATTGAGGCAATGACGGGCAAGGATGTAGGGTGTGGCACTGATCATATGGACAGAAGTAAATTGGGATACACAAAGTGATTTTGGATGTCCTTTGGGAGGACTGCAGAGTGTGGAAGGTTGGAGGTCAATTGGGAGGTTGGTATTGTGGTTTAGCCTAGAGTTAACAAAAGCATTGAACATTTTGGCGGTATGTATGCAGATGTCCTCCTCCTTCCTGAGGCTAAAGAGCAAGGCACTAGTGATAAGGGCATCAAAGAGGCAGTTGTAGAAGCCTGAGGTGCTGCTACAGAATTGCCTCGATTTCAGGAACTGGGCCGTATTCAAGAACTGAATGGCCACAGTTGTCCATAAATTCACCACATGGACTTTATGTGGGTGAATTTGTCTGAACAAAAATAATTCTGTCTTCCCCAACCAGAAGTCTTGGATGGAACAAGAGATCTACAGTCTGATTAGGGCTAGGCCAGTGGCGTTCAGGACTGATGACCTGCGAAATTTCAAGAGGGTCACGTGTGACTCTCAGAAAGCCATCTCACATGTGGAGTGGTGATCCTGGGCCAAACTTTAATCACAGAAGAATGCTCGACTGCTGTGGCAGTGTTTGAATATTATCACCACCCACAAAGCAAAACCAAGCAACATATGTGACGAGGTTTTGGTCCAGATGAGCTCAATGCCTTTTACGTTCACTTTGACAGAATGTGGCGGTTACTTCACAAACTCCTACAGCCCCTGTTTTCAGTCTCTGAGACCAATGTGAAAGCATCCTTCAGGACAGTGAACCCATGGAAAACATTTGGCCCAGATGGTGTACCTGGCCGTGTACTGAAGATCTGTGCTGATCAACTGGCTATAGAGTGTTTACTGACAACTATATCCTCTTGCTTTAGCAGTCTGAGGTACCCACCTGCTTTAAGAAGGGCGTGGTAACTTTCCTGAATGACTGTCGTCCACTGTGACGAAGTGCTTTGAGAGGCTGGTCATGAAGCAGATCAACTCCTACCTGAACAGTGACTTGGATCCACTCCTGTTTGCTTACGATCACAACAGGTTAATAGCAGGTGCCATTTTATTGGCTCTTCATTCAGCTCTGGAACATCCGGACAGTGAAGATGCATACATCAGGGTATTCTTCATTGACTACAGCTCGGTATTCAACACTACCATCCCTTAAATAATTACTGAGCTCCAAGATCTAGGCCTCAATACTACTACTACAGCTGGATTCTCGGTTTCCTCATTTGCAGATTCCATCTCCATCAGCAGAGGTGCTCAAAAAGGCTGTGTGCTTAGCCCCCTGCTCTACTCACTTTATACTCATGACTGTGTAGCTAAGTACAGCTCCGATGCCATATTTAACTTTGCTGATGATGCTACTGTTGTTGACCAAATCAAAGGTGGTGACAAAGGGGCATATAGGTGGGGGATTGAAAATCTGGTGAGCAACCTCCCACTCAACGTCAGCAAAAACCAAAGAGCTGGTTATTGACTACAGGATGAAGAAACCAGAGGTCTATGAACCTGTCCTAATTAGGGGATTTGAGGCAGAGTGGGTCAATAACTTAAAATTCCTTGGTGTTGCTGATATCATATCAGAGACCCTACCCTAGGACCAGCATGTAAGTGTCATTACAGTCACAGCAGCACTTCTGCTTTCTTGGAAGTCTTTGCATATTTCGCACATCATTTAAAACTTCAAACTTCTGTAGATAGAGTGGAGAGTATTCCGACTGGTTGCATCACAGTCTGGTATGGAAAGACCAATGCCCAAGAATGGAGAAGCCTGGAAAGAATGGTCGATGCACCCCAGTCCATCACTGGCAAAGCCCTCTCCACCATTGAACATATCTTTAGGGTGCACTGCCACAAGAAAGCAGCATCTGTCATTAAGGACCTTCACCATCCAAGCCCACCTTAATGCTGCCATTGAGAAGGAGGTGCAGAAGCCTTGGGTCTCACACTTACCAGGTTTAACATTCAGGCTCCTGAGCTTCACTCGCCTCAATTCTGAACTGATTCCACAACCCATGGACACACTTCCATGGACTCCACAACTTGTGTTCTCAATGTTATTTATTTATTTTGGTATTTGCACAGTTTTTCTTTGCACATTGGTTGTTTGCCAGTCTTGGTCTGCATGTAACCTTTATTGATTTTATTGTATTTCTTTGTTCTGCTCTGAATGCCTGTGAGGAAAAAATGAATCTCAGGATAGTATATGGTAAGATATAGTGGCCCTCCACTGGTAGAAGTTGACCATGGATGTTTGTCCTAGCTATCTACACTGTTGGTGCAGTTCTGTCTGTGGTGACATTTCATTTGTTCATTCGTTATGTGCCGTGTTGTATGACGTGAAAGATCATGGTCTTTCCATGACCGTGATTGTTCTTGACAAATCTTTCTACAGAGGTGGTTTGCTATTGCCTTCTTGTGGGCAGTGTCTTTCCAAGATGGATGACCCCAGCCCTTATCCTTGCTCTTCAAAGATTATCTGCCTGGCGTCAGTGGTTGCATAACCAGGACTTGTGAAATGCACCAGCTGCTTTTATGACCGTCCACCACCTGCTACCATGGCTTCATGTAACCCTGATTTTGTGGGGGGGGGGGGTGCTAAGCAAGTTCCACACCTTGCCCAAGAGTGACCTGCAGTCTAGCAGAGGGAAGGAACGCCTTACACCTACAGTGGTAGATACATATATTCATCCTGGTGACCTATACATCAATAATAAATTTACCTTGAAATTTTGAACCATCCTTGCTTTCAGATATTGCCGTTCTTTCATTGTCCTTGAGTCTGAGATTTGGAACTCCCTTTACTCAGCTGCATTATTTGATTTCATTCACCAGAAGAACTGGAGCAGTTCAATAAGATGGCTCACCATCACTGCCCATTTAGTATGGGGAAGCACAGATGCAAAGTTAAAAAAAGTATTTGGTTTTATTTATTAAAATGAGGTGTATGAAAATTGGTTGATGTTTGGGCTCGCCCTTGTTGGAGATGGCTATTGCCTTGTACACTAGTGATATGTGACTTTACGTTTATCAACCCATGCTTGAATGTTGCCCAAGAACAATTAGAAACGGGGATGGATTGCTTCATTTGCTAGGGAGTGAATCCTACAGTTTTCAGACCTTGTTGTCGAGCACCTTTCCACTACGTTTTACATCAAGCAACAATTAACTCAGAGTGCATCATCATAAATGCATTTATTTAACTTGCAGTAAGAAAAGACTAGACCACACAAGAGCCTGTAATAGCTTCGAAAGACACAGCATGTATCCTTTATACCCAAATACATCTTTAGTTCCAGGACATTCTGTACGTCTGCCTAATCAGTGTACCTGGCATTAATCAAATCTGCTGGCACTGCAGTTTGTCAAAGTACTCGGTTCCCAATGGCATAATATTGCATGAATGCTATAAGTAAACACTCTGGTATAATACAGATTCCATTTTGTTACTATCCGTACACTTCCACATTCCCTCTTTGTCACTTCATGATAACATGACTTTTCACTAAATATATAATTGAAATGTACATATATTTGTATATAAAGCAATGATGCAGTTTCAAAGCTCTATCCAAAATGCCCTTTTCATCCATTCACTTTATCATGCACCCATTCCTTGATATCCTCTCCTTTCATCCTGTTATTTCACACAAAAATTGTAAAAGAATAACAGCCATTATCATAATACCAATAATTATATCTGTAGACAGAATAGTTGCCCACCATCCTCCCAACGTTCCAAATGGTCAACACCTACCTCCTGGAGTGACACAGTTGTGACACTGATTTCCTACTTTCTTAATTCTTTGGTATCTTCACTGATGTGATTTGCCAAGTTAATTATTGTGGTTCATCAAGTAGGCAAGTACAACATTCTTGCCCAAAAGAATAAAATCTAAAGCCACACTCTTCTGTAATGCTACTGTATGAACAGCCATCAGTTCTGCTGACAACTTGGTTAATGCTTCAATGGTGTATGTGGTTTAATTTGCTATGTTTTCCATATTATTCAGTTCCTGGAATGTCTAGCAGTCCCATGGTCCAGAAAGGCAATCATCCAGACTCTCTCGGCCTCTGCTATGGACCTCTGGTGCCACTGGACCAGAGGGTGGGGGGAGGTAGACACACCAAGTGTTGCATGTGGGGCACTACGTAGACAAGCTAAGTGCAGCCCTTCCAGGACCACGACTCTCTCCGCTTCTCCTTGTACTCTGGGGACGTGCCTGGCAGCCAAACGTAGGCTTAGTAACCACATACCTGTTCAGTGTCATTCAGCGGACAGGGTGGACTAAGATGAGTCATTTCCATATGTGTACCTTTACAGTTGCCCAGACAGGGGCCCTTGCCCTTCCAGTTGCCCAGACAGGGGCCCGGGCCCTTGCCCTTCCAGTTGCCCAGACAGGGGCCCGGGCCCTTGCCCTTCCAGTTGCAATGACATGTTACCTGATACCTGCACTTGGTTCCAGAAACATCAGTTTGAATTTCTCCACCCCCCCCCTCCACCCCCAATCATTGAGGAGCTATTAGGGTATAGAATTAAATCTTTGGCAGAGTAATAACCAACAGGATGCTACCAGTCTCTGTTTTCTTGAATTAAGACTGCTATCGTGTTTTTCGTTGACACGCAGAGTGTATTGTTCACTGTATCAGGGATTCTTAATGCAAGTGCAGTACATAAGTTCACCTTTTAAAGTTTAAAACATTTTCAATTCTTAAGAGTCATGGGGTTGGCTGAGCACGTCTCGTCCTTCAGTTTGTTGAGTGGTTGAACAATAGCTGATAGATCTCTCACTAGCAATAGTTCCATCTGACAGCTGCCAATATTTTTGTTTAATCGCTGTCATTCTCACATCAGTCACTAGGGGGCACTGTAGAGTCCCTCCTGTAATTCCTTTGCGTTCGGATGGTGTCGCTGTTCCCAGATGCTGTAACTCCTGCGTTCGAATGGTGCCACTGTGTAGGGAGACTGTTCAATGTGAGCTTTAATTCCTTGGCAGAGCTTCAGAAGTAGGTGTTTCCCAGGATGAAGCACAAGCAGTAGTATCACTTGCAGGACTTGAAGTTGTGGCAGCGCTTTATCATTGTGTTGTAGTTCGCTTTGAAACTTCACACAGTGCTTATCGATTGAACTACAGTGTTCTTTCCCTCATTCGCTTAATGCAGAGATTTGCTCATTGGACTTTTCACTGTCTCTATCATTCTGTTTTTGTAGCTAGTCATATGTTTAGCATTTTGATCAGTAAAAGACTTTACTCATCTCGTTAACTTTCAATCGCTCACACATTTTGCTAAGCTTGTTTTTTAATCGTTCCATTCATCCTTTCTACAAAGCCAGCTGACAGAGGATAGTAGAAGCAATGGAAATGTTGGTCAGTCTGTAAGGCCGGACAGACATTCCTTACCTTCCCAGTAACGTGGGGACCATTCCTGCTTAACATCTTCCAAGGGATCCCAAACCTCTGGAGGATTTCCTTCAATAAACATTTAGCTACCATAACTACATCACTCTTTCTACAAGGAAATGCTGCAACCCATTGTGAAAAACAACAATAATGAACAAACACGAGGAAATCTGCAGATGCTGGAAATTCAAACAACAACACACACAAAATGCTGGTGGAACACAGCAGGCCAGGCAGCATCTATAGGGAGAAGCGCTGTCGATGTTTCGGGCCGAGACCCTTTGTCAGGACTAATCGGTCATCACCGGTGCCAAGCTGCTTGGGTCCTAGTGCCCTTCCCTTGGACAACATCGGTGGTGTGGAGAGGGGAAGGCTTGCAGCTTGGACAACTGCCAGTTTCCCATACAACCCTGCCCAGGCCTGCACCCTGGAAACCTTCCAAGGCGCAAATCCATGCTCTCACGAGACTAACGGATGCCTATATTATAAGGGCACAATTTCAGCTGTATAGGATGGTCATTTCCAGCTGAGCATAATAAACCATACGGTGAAGATAACAGTGTCACTTAAAACAATCCAGCACATGAACAGGCCATTCGGCCCACAGTGTTGTGCTGAACCAATTAAAAAGCAAATCAAAAACACCCAAACACTAATTGCTGTTACCTACACCATGTCCCTATCTCTCCATCTTCCTTACATCCGTGTGCCCAAACAAATGTCTCTTAAAAGCCTCTTGTGTGTTTGCCTCTACCACTGTACCAGGCAGTGCATTCCAGCATCCGTGACTCTCAGTAAAAACATTTAACCCTTCAATGCATATCCTCTGGTATTAGACATTGAAACCCTAGGAAATGGATAATCTCTGTCCACCCTATTTATGCCCCTCATAATCTTGAAAACCTCCTTTAGATCTCTCCTCAGTCTCCGACACTCCAGAGAAAACAACCCAAGTTTATCCAGCCTCTTGTGATAGCACATGCCCTGTAAACCGGGCAGTATCCTGATTAAACCTCTTCTGCACCCTCTCCAAAGCCTCAACATTCTATCTATAGTGGGGCCACCTGAATTGTATGCACCACTCGAAATGTGGCCTAACCAAAGTTTTATAATGTTGTAACATAACTTACTTTTGAACTCGGTGCTTGACTAATAAAAGCAAGCATTCCATAAACCGCCTTAACCACCTTATTGAACAGTGTAGCCACTTTCAAGCAGCGGTGAGCTTGGATCCCAAGATCTCTGGGCTCAGCAACACTGTTCAGGATCTTTGTCCGTAACAATGTACTCCTTGCATTTGCTCCAACAAAGTGCAATACCTCACATGTATCTGAGTTAAACTCCATCTGCCGTTTCTCAGCCCACATCTGCAGCTGATCTGTATTGTGCTGCATTGTTCGCCAGTCTTCTACACAATCCACAACTCCAGCAATCTTGCAAATTTCCGCAACATACGCAAATTTACCAACCCATCCATTTACATTTTCATCCAGGGTATTTATATACATCACAAACAGCAGAGGTCCCAGCACAGATCCCTGTGGAACACCACTAAATCCAGACCTCCAGCTTGAATGAGTTCCTTCAACCACTATCTCTGTCTTCTATGCACAAGTCAGTTCTGACTGAACAGGCAATTGGCTGCAGATCTCATGCATCTTCATCTTCTTGATGAACCCCCACGAGGGACTTTGTCAAATGTCTCATTAAACCTCCACTGTCCTACCCTCATCAATCTCTTTTGTCACCTTGTGGAAAAAACTCAATCAAGTTGGTAAGGCGTGACTTGCCACGCACAAAGCCGTGCTGACTCTTCCTAGTTAGGCCATGGGTTTCCAAATGCTTATATATCCTATCCCCAAGAATTTTCTCCAGCAATTTCCCTGCAACTGACGTGAGACTTGCCAGTCTATAGTTCCCAAGGTTTTTCCTTGTTCCCTTCTTAAATAGAGGTACAGCATTAGCCACTCGCCAGTCCTCTGGGACCTCGACTGTGGCTAGAGAGGACAGAAAGATACTGGTCAATGGCCCAGCAATCTCGTCTCTTGCTTCTTTCAGGAACCTGAGGTAAATCCCATCAGGCAGTGGAGACTTATCCATCTTAATACTCATTAGGAGGCCCAACACTTCCTCCTTCCTGACCTCTAAATGCCCTAACGTATTTATACACTCAGCACTGATCTCCTGGTCCTCCATATCCTTTTCCCTGGTAAATACTGTAGCAAAGTACTCGTTAAGTACTTCAAACACATTCTCTGCATCCGAGCAAATGTTTCCTTCTTTATCTTTGAGTGGTCCCATCCTCTGCCTAATTATTCTCTTGCTCTGGATGTGTGTATGAATGCCTTGGGATTCACCTTAATCCAACTTGCCAAGGATTTTTCATGACCACTCCTGACTTTCCTAATTCCCTTCTTTAGTTCTTTCCTGGCTTCTTTATAATCCCCGTGTGTGTTGTTTGATCCTAACTTCTGCAGCTGTGCATATTTTTCCTTTTTCTCCTTGACTAAATTCATCACCTCTCTGGACATCCAAGCTTCTCCTACTTTTCCATCCCCATCCTTGTTCCAACAGGAAATAACCTTTCCTGTACTCTGTGGAATTGATCGCATGTCTGATGTGGACTTGCCAGAGAAAAGGTGTTCCAATTAATGCTGCTTAGTTCCTGCCTAATGCCCTCATAATTTGCCCTACTCCAATTTAAAACTCTCCATACTTGTCCTTATCTATAGCTATCCTCAAAAGTTAAGGAGTTGTGGTCACTATTCCCTAACTGTCCACCCACTGAAAGGCCAGTAACCTGGCCAGGCTCATTACCCAACACCAGGTCTAGTACAGCCCCTTCTCTTGTTGGGCCGCCCACATATTGATTTATAAAACTTTCCTGGATACACTTAACAAATTCTGTCCCATCTGAACCTCTTGTACTAAGAAGGGCCCAGTTTATATTAGGGAGGTTGAAATCCCCAAGACAACAACCCTATTATTTTTGCACATTTCCTTAATCTAATTACAATGTCCCGATGGCTATGGGTGGGGGGTTGTCTATAGTACAGTCCCATCACAGTGATTGCACCTTTCCTGTTCCTGAGTTCTACCCAAATGGACTCAGTCTGATCTCTATTATATCCCTCCTGAGTGCAGCTGTGATATTGTTCCTGATTAGTAATACAACTCTTTCTATGCCCCCACCCCCTTCCTCCCCTATCTTTTCTAAAACTTCAAAAACTTGGTCTATTAATCACTTATACCTGTCCCCCTCTCAACCTAATTTCAATAATGGCTGCACCATCACATCATAGTTCCATGTACTAATTTCAAAACTTTACCTGACATCTACCTTCCGGTCCAATCCTTCCCTTTGACCTGGGGCTCCAGTTTCTAACCCACTGCAGAACTAGTTTAAACTCTTCTGAGTAGCATTAGCAAACCTCCTGGCCAGGATATTAATTCCCCTCCAGTTCAGATGCAAACTGTTCCTCTTGTACCAGTCACCCCTTCCCCAGAAAATGTTCCAATGATCCAAGAACTTGAAACCCTGCTCCCTGCACCATCTCCACAGCCACTCATTCACCCGTGCTGTCACCCCATTCCTATCTGCGCTAGCCCACGGCACCGGGAGTAATCCAGGGATTACAACCTTGGACGTCCTTCTCCTCAGCCTCTTTCCTAACTCTGTATGCGTGGTCAGCCGGTGCCTGGCTGATGCATCATTGAAAACCAAGGTAGACAAGACTGTAGTTTGCTCCTGACTGTATTCAGCCATAAGTGTGAGCTTTGTTTTGGAAAGCTACAAAACATGCCTTACAGTAAACCTACATTCGACGGCAAAATTCACTCTGGACTTCTCTTCACCTTCCTTGCCTATGTCATTGGTGCCAACATGCACCAGAACCTCTGGCTGTTCGCACCCACCCCAAAGGATATCCTGCAGCTGCTCTGATACATCCTGGACCCTAGCACCCGGGAGGCAACACACCAGCCACCCTGCTGTCTCTTTGCAGCCACAGAATCTCCTTTCTGTCCCCTCAACTATCGAGTCCCCTGTAACTACCCCACTGCCTGACTTTCCCAAATCTTACCGAGTTGTAGGTCTAAACAGAATCTAGAGAAATCTCCAGAGGCTTTCAAGGCACTCTCGTAAGAACGTTTCAAACTTCTTGATGTGTCGGTAGTGAGAAACTGCCACTTCTACAAAATAGTTTGACTGCTACTGAAATAGTGTCGTCCGCAGTGGCTCACTGGTCTGCACACATCAAGTCCCTCAGGAGTGCAGTCCCATTTTCCATGATAAATCTCTTCCATGTAAGTTTACAGGCACATCCGGGGAAAGTAGAAAAGTTTGATATAAATCCAGGTCCTAATAGGCTGTCCTCTGTCTGGGGAGGACAGAATGCAATTTGGGCCGAAAACCTTTTGCAATAATACTAATTGTAGGTTCCATAACCTGCTCTTTTGGCAGTCCTGAATGTTGTTCCATTTTCTATAATATCTTCTGTATATATTCTACAGATTCGCCTCTACGTTGTTCCTCCATAATCTTAAACCAATTAGTTTTTTTTTAGGAAAGGCAGCATGTGATCCATTGTACATATTTTTATAAAAATCTTCAATTGGCATGGTGGCAGGTCCTAGCCTGGCACTGTTGTGGTGTTCTAGAAAGCCCTGAAATTTAACCTCATAAAATTTGAATTTAAGGCCTAATCAAGCCCTCTTTAAACTCTCCAAATCCGTAATACTAGGTTTGTGACACAAAATAATAATTTAAGTTTCTGAATTGCTTTTTCCAAACCTGCCTCTGGGTCGGGCAGTTCTTCTACCATAGCCTTTAATTCTCCTGGTATCCACGGTCGATGTACATCCTTTAGTTCCCCTTCGGTATGTAACCCTCAGACTCGATCAGCACGTGTTCGTCTCGGGGAAATCAATTTCTGACCCAGCCAAACTGAGAAATCTCATTTATGTGGATGCTGTGTGATGTGTTGCCCGGTTACAAATCCACACTGCAAAATATCAGGAGAGCGCCATATGTAATTAAATGATTGAACTTTATTCATCTTAATCTGGATCGAGGGTTAGTTAAGAAAATAAGTAAAAGGGCCCATTTTAAGGAAAAAGTTTATTGCGCATCGTTGGCGCTCACTGTTCGTTCATTTGTTCCTGTCGACCTCCAACCATAGCCGGCCCTCAGACCCTCACTTCTCAGTCCACTCTGTCTGGTGGTCTTCCAGCTCTTTCCATTCATGTCCCCTCGCTCCATCGCTCCCTGACGAAAGACTATAGAAAACCCGGCTCCCACACACAAGAAAGAGCAACATTTCTCCCATTGGACATTCCAAAGTCCCGTTATCTCCAGCCATAACCCAAACATTGCTGCTACAGAGAAACCATTACATTAACAGTGAAACATTACATAGAAGGCATTACATTAGCCTTAGCCGTGAAACCTTACAGCGTGTTACACTCCCCCCCCCCCCCCCCCCCATCGAATTTAGTCATGTCGTCATGACGTGAGATAATTCGCCAACCTTTCCTGCAAAACACAAAGCCCAATCCAGGAGCAAAAGCAGTGAGATAGCTCCCCAACACAGTAGGGGTCACACTCTGTTCCCATGGGGCCACGTAGGCCAGCCTATCGGGGGGGGGGGCGGTCTCCTGATTCTCTGAGACCTCTGCACCCCCTCATCTAACTCACTGGGAGAAGGGCCGGGAGCCTCTTCTTCAGTCAATGGGGAGTTAGCAAAAGGCAGCGTATACCACAGAACCTGAGGAATGAGTGCAGAGCGCACACAGTCTGGGGTTTTGGCCAAGTGGTATCTGCCATTTACCTTCGCTGTCAACTTTCCCCCTTTTTCCTATAGTTTCTCTCCAGCTTGTCTCACAGGGACACTGGACATTACCGTCAGCAGGAACAGGTGTGCCAGGGGCATCCCCTTCGAGGTCTTCTGGAGCATCCACTAAGAGGGCCTCGCCCTCAGGCACTGGAAAAATTGAGGGTCTCCATCACTTTCTCTACTTCGCCGGGCCATATCACCATTGGCTTCGACTGGGTGAACCACATAGTGAGGGATAAAATTGGTCCCTTAGAGAATCAGAGTGGACAGCTATGTGTGGAGCCAAAAGAGATGGGGGAGATTTTGAACAATTTCTTTTCTTCAGTATTCACTAAGGAGAAGGATATTGAATTGTGTAAAGTAAGGGAAACAAGTAGGGAAGTTATGGAAACTATGACGATTAAAGAGGAGGAAGTACTGGTGCTTTTAAGGAATCTAAAAATGGATAAATCTCCGGGTCCTGACAGGATATTCCCTAGGACCTTGAGGGAAGTTAGTGTGGAAATAGCAGGGGCTCTGACAGAAATATTTCAAATGTCATTAGAAACGGGGATGGTACCGGAGGATTGGCATATTGCTCGTGTGGTTCCATTGTTTAAAAAGGGTTCTAAGAGTAAACCTAGCAATTATAGGCCTGTCAGTTTGACGTCAGTGGTGGGTAAATTAACGGAAAGTATTCTTAGAGATAGTATATATAATTATCTGGATAGACAGGGTCTGATTAGGAACAGTCAACATGGATTTGTGAGTGAAAGGTCATGTTTGACAAATCTTACTGAATTTTTTGAAGTGGTTACGAGGAAAGTTGACGAGGGTAAAGCAGTGGATGTTGTCTATATGGATTTCAGGAAGGCCTTTGACAAGGTTCCACACAGAAGGTTAGTTAGGAAGGTTCAATCATTAGGTATTAATATTGAAGTAGTAAAATGGATTCAACAGTGGCTGGATGGGAGATGCCAGAGAGTAGTGGTGGATAACTGTTTGACAGGTTGGAGGCCAGTGACTAGTGGTGTGCCTCGGATCTGTATTGGGTCCAATGTTGTTTGTCATAAACATTAATGATCTGGATGATGGGGTGGTAAATTGGATTAGTAAGTATGCAGATGATACTAAGGTAGGTGGCGTTGTGGATAATGAAGTAGGTTTTCAAAGCTTGCAGAGAGATTTAGGCCAGTTAGAAGAGTGGGCTGAATGATGGCAGATGGAGTTTAATGCTGTTAAGTGTGAGGTGCTACATTTTGGTAGGAATAATCCAAATAGGACATACATGGTAAATGGTAGGGCATTGAAGAATGCAGTAGAACAGAGTGATCTAGGAATAATGGTGCATAGTTCCCTGAAGGTGGAATCTCATGTGGATAGGGTGGTGAAGAAAGCTTTTGGTATGTTGGCCTTTATAAATCAGAGCATTGAATATAGGAGTTGGGATGTAATGTTAAAATTGTACAAGGCATTGGTAAGGCCAAATTTGGAGTATTGTGTACAGTTCTGGTCACCGAATTATAGGAAAGATGTCAACAAAATAGAGAGAGTACAGAGCAGATTTACTAGAATGTTACCTGGGTTTCAGCACCCAAGTTACAGGGAAAGATTGCACAAGTTAGGTCTTTATTCTTTGGAGTGTAGAAGGTTGAGGGGGGACTTGATAGAGGTATTTAAAATTATGAGGGGGATAGATAGAGTTGACATGGATAGGCTTTTTCCATTGAGAGCAGGGGCGATTCAAACAAGAGGGCATGAGTTGAGAGTTAGGGGACAAAAGTTTAAAGGTAACACGAGGGGGAATTTCTTTACTCAGAGAATGGTAGCTGTGTGGAACGAGCTTCCAGTAGAAGTGGTAGAGGTGGGTTTGGTATTGTCATTTAAAGTAAAATTGGATAGGTATATGGACAGGAAAGGGATGGAGGGTTATGGGCTGAGTGCAGGTCAGTGGGACTAGGTGAGAGTAAGCGTTTGGCACAGACTAGAAGGGCCGAGATGGCCTGTTTCCATGCTGTAATTGTTATATGGTTATATAGTCCCTCGTCTAAATTTGGTATCTGACCCAATACAGCCACACACTTCCTCAAAAGCAGCTCGAAGCACCGGGTGCATGGACAATGTCCCCAGAAAGCTCTCCCCTGCTTTCTCCTTGCAGGGTCCCATAAGCCTCCTCAGAAACGATAGAACTTTGTCTTTGAAATCTCCGCCCCCAGCTACGGGAAACTCAACTTGTGACTCAGCCTGCTCGGCTATCTTCTCCCTGACAGTATGGACAGGCCACGGCCCCACCTCATCTGGGGCACCGGTAGACGCTGGCAGTCCCACCGCCATTACATCAGTGCTAGTCTGAACTAAAACAAGGTCTGAGCCCGCCATTTTATCAAAACTACATGCTACAATCTCAACTTTGCCAATAGCTTTAAACATACTCAAAAATTGAATTAACAATTCATCCGGGGTATGAATATCCACCCCACTCAACACACACACATTAGTTACCGGTAACCCCACGGAGGCACATCACCCCAGCAGCATCCATACCAGCACAGACTTAAATACACAACCCACTGGTTCAATGCTCAGGACAATCATACAGCATCCAACAGAGTCAATCCCAAAGGTAGCCCCCACAGCTGTGACCCTCAGGCTCGGCCCACACGTGTTCGTCTAGGGGAAGACAACTTCTGGCCCCACCTAACTGAGAAATCTTGTTTGTTGGATGCTGCATGATATGTTGCTTGGTTACAAATCTGCACTGCTCATATGAGCTCAGTTTCCACAAATCTCACTCTTTCTTACTCATTATACCGGTACCGGTGCGTTCCTGACGATCTTTGGTGTCCCTGACACACTACCGTACAGATAAGGCGCATCCCTGATACACTTAGTGGTCAAATCTGGTGTGTCCCTCATGTTGTAGAAGTCCCTGACACGCTTTACCTGTCAAACCTGATTATTGATAACTATATGTTTCTAGTTGCTGACTGAAAGCTTTGAAATCACGGAGAGAGAAACTGATCCACTCCATAGACAGCAGCCCAGATCGTAGTGTGTAGGACGGGGTATCTGCTACTCCCCTGGAAAGGTCACACAGAGCAAAAATCAAATTTACTTTTTGGTGATCACTCCTCTTATGGAGGCTCCCTGGGAGCAGATGGTCACCAGAATCCCGCTTGGTCCACTCCCACACGTGAAAATGCGATCTCAGAGGGAACTCCAAATTCTGTTGAGCACCTTTTAGCTATGCCTTATAACAAACAACAATTAACATATTGGTACCAACGACATAGGTAGGAAAGGGAGGAGGTCCTGAAAACAGAGGAGTTAGGAAGGAAGTTGAGAAGCAAGACCTCAAGGGTAGTAATCTCGGGATTACTGCCTGTGTCACGTACCAGTGAGTAGAGGAATAGAATGAGGTGGAGGATAAATGCGTGGCTGAGGGATTGGAGCAGGAATTCAGATTTCTGGATCACTGGGTCCTCTTCTGGGGCAGATTTGACATGTACAAAAAGGACGGGTTGCACTTGAATGTGAGGGGGACCAATATCCTTGCGGGGAGGTTTGCAAAGGCTGTTGGGGAGAGTTTAAACTAGAATTGCTGAGGGTGAGAACTGAACTGAAGTGACAAAGGAAAGGCAGGTTGGCTCACAAATAGAGAAAGCTTGTGGACAGTGCAAGAGGGAAGATAGACAGGTGATAGAGATGGGACGCGCTCAGACCGATGGTTTGAGATGTGTCTGTTTTAATGCAAGGAGTATTATGAATGAAGTGGATGAACTTAGAGCATGGATCAGCACTTGGAGCTATGATGTTGTGGCCATTACAGACTTGGGTGATGCAGGGGCAGAAATGGCTACTTCTAGTGCCAGGCTTTAGATGTTTCAGAAAGGGCAGGGAGGGAGGCAAAAGAGGTGGGGGCATGGTACTGTTGATCAGAGATAGTGTCATGGCTGTAGAAAAGGAGGAAGTTATGGAGACATTGTTTACGGAGTCTCTATGGGTGGAAGTTAGGAATAGGAAGGGGTTAATAAATCTACTGGGTGTTTTTTATAGACCACCCAATAGTAACAGGGACATCAAGGAGCAGATAGGGAGACAGATTCTGGAAAGGAGTAATAATAACATGGTGGTTGTGGTGGGAGATTTTAATTTCCCAAATATTGATTGGCTTCTCCCTAGAGTGAGGGGTTTAGATAAGGTAGAGTTTATTAGGTGTGTTCAGGAAGGTTTCTTGACACAATATGTAGATAAGCCTACAAGAGGAGAGGCTGTACTTGATCTGGTATTGGGAAATGAACCTGGTCAGGTGTCAGGTCTCTCAGTGGGAGAGCATTTTGGAGATAGTGATCACAATTCTATCTTCTTTACCATAGCATTGGAGAGGGGTAGGAACAGATAAGTTAGGGAAACTTTTAATTGGAGTAAGGGGAAATATGAGGCTATCAGGCAGGAACTAGGAAGCATAAATTGGAAACAGATGTTCTCAGGGAAATGTACGGAAGAAATGTGGCAAATGTTCAGGGGTATTTGCAAGGAGTTCTGCATAGGTACGTTCCAATGAGAGAGGGTAAGGATGGTAGCGCACAGGAACCGTGGTGTATAAAGGCGATTGTAAATCTAGTCAAGAAGAAAAGAAGAGCTTATGAAAGGTTCAAAAAACTAGGTAATGATAGAAATCTAGAAGATTATAAGGCTAGCAGGAAGGAGCTTAAGAATGAAATTAGGGGAGCCAGAAGGGGCCATGAAAAGGCCTTGGCGGACAGGATTAAGGAAAACCCCAAGGCATTCTACAAGTATGTGAAGAGCGAGAGGATAAAACGTGAGAGAATAGGACCAATCAAGTGTGACAGTGGAAAAGTGTGTATGGATGCTGCCTGGTTTAGAGGGCATGTGCTATCATGAGAGGCTGGAAAAACTTGGGTTGTTTTTTCTGGAGCGACAGAGGCTGAGGGGAGATCTGATAGAGGTTTGTTTATTTTTTATTATTGAGGTACAGCGTGGAGCAGATCCTTCTGGGCCTTAGAGCCACACGGCCAGAAACCCACTAATTTAACGCTAGCCTAATCACAGGACAATTTACAATGACCAATTAATCTGCCAACTGGTACATCTTTAGACTGTGGGAGGAAATTGGAGCACCTGGAGGAAACCCATGCGGTGAAGACCTCCTTACAGGCTGCGTTGGGAATTGAACCCAGGTCTCCTGAGCTATAAATTGTTGTGCTGACCGCTACACTACTGTGCTGCCCCACGGAGGTGTGGTCCAGGGTCATGAACTACTTCCTGTCTGAAATCACATGGGCAAGTTCAAGAAAGGGTGGGAAGTTTTCTCCCTTGAGGATAACGACAGTGAATTGTACGATCCAACTCATTACATTTTTACAAGTGCCAAGTCCACTTCCGTTTTACTGTTACTGAGTCGAGGTCGACTTCAGATTGAAGTTTCTGAAGCATATAAGTGATATATTGTTCTTTTCTAAACTTGTTGACAAATATTTGGTTTGTATCTTTGCAGGGTGCTGGAACTGATGAAAAATGCTTGATAGAAATTCTTGCCTCAAGAACTAATCAGGAACTGAAAGCAATTATTCAGGCTTATAAAGAAGGTATGATCTAGTACCTCATTTAATATGTAATAACTCTGGTTTCAAAAGCAGGTGAGACATGATTTGATCGGAAAGCCAAGTATCTGAAATAAAAACCTGGAATAGTTGGAAATTTTTAACAGGTTAGGCAGCATCTGTGGAGGGAGTAAAGAAAGTAACACTTTAGGTCACTTACTTGAAATTCTGATGGATGGTCTTTGATCTGCAAAATGAATGTGCTGGGCTACTATACTTGTTGCTAAATCAACTTAAGGGTATTGAAATTGTTTGAACATGAGATGGTAACTGGAGTGCTGTTAGGTGACTTTTAAATCTTACATTCTGCTCCTCCTTTCATTTAAAAGTTTTCTCGTACTCCAGCTTTAAAAGATTGTTTCAAAAATTGGCATCAGCACTTTGGTAGAATGATTTAAAACTTACTAATAAATCTGCTTTTGATCCTTGCACTGTACCATGATCCATGTTATTAATTGACATACCAAATGAAATACACCCAGTGGCCACTTTATTAGGTACACCTGTACAGCTGCTCATTAATGCAAATATCTAATCAGCTAATCATGTATCAGCGACTCAGTGCATAAAAGCATGCAGATGTGGTCAAGAGGTTCTGTCGGCAAAAATGCCTTGTTAACGAGAGAGGTTTGGCGACTCCTTTCTGACTGTTTCAAGCTGACAGGAAGATGACTGTAATTCAAACAATCTCGAGTTACAACAACGGTGTGCAGAAGAGCATCTCTGAATGCACAACATATTGAACGTTGAAGTGGATGGTCTACAGCAGCAGGAGACCATGAACATACACCCAGTGGCCCTTTCATTAGTTACAGGGGGTATGCATGCTGATATATTTTGGCAAAAACAGTTAATTTGTTCTATGAGGTCTAGGTGGTTGCTATTAGTAATGAACTCCAGGCATCATTGTCTGTTTTGTTGTTTTAACTTGTGAACCACAAGAATAATTTTTGGTCCTAACTATCTTTTTTAACACCTTTTAGAATATGGCAAAGATTTGGAGGAATCTATTGTCAGTGATACTTCTGGACATTTCCAAAGGATTTTGGTGATTCTACTACAGGTAGAGATTTAGAAAAATAAACGTTTATCAATGTTTAAAATGCCAAAACATTGGATATATTGTAAGTTTTAAAGTGCCACATCTATGGAAATGTATTGCAGATTTACTGTTGGTTTTGGTCATAAATTGCATCAATTTGAATGTTAACCCGATAAAGCCCAGGGTACTTAACAGGAGCATTATCAAATAAAGTCTGAAACCAGATACAAAAGCAAATATTGGGTCTGGGCTTGGGAACACAGCTGGGTATTAAGTAGTGTCCTAAAGAGGTGAGGAGGAGAGAGGAACATTATCGGTTAGAGGGGGAAAGTTGCTGGGGTTAAGGCCTGGGCAAATGAATGCCTCCCTTGAAGGAAATTGAATTGGTGGCTAGGCTGTAAGAACGTACACAGGGAGTAGTAAAACTGGATTTTTCAAATTAAGTTGTTGCTGTACTGGTAGCCAGTAGAGATAAAGAGCTTGTGATTGACCCTAGTGTGTGTTACAAAATGGAGCATGTAGGTTTGGTTGTGATAGAAAACCGACCCTGGGAGGATTTTAGTAGTCGTTAAACAAAGGAATGATGAGGGATTTAAAGCAGAAAGGGTTGATGTAAGACATATGATAGAGATGGTGTGACATTTAGATTTAGCCTAGAATGGTGACTCTAATTAGAAGATGCTCAGGGAAATGGATAAAATTGTTACAAGGGATCACTTAATGGTGGTAATTGAACAGAATGAGTCTGGCTTTCCCAGTATTTAAGTGGAGCACTTTGTTTCCTCATCCAATCGAGTGCTGATGAGCAGTGTGTCAGACTGTACGTGTTGGTGTTGAGATGGGATGGAGCTACAATATTTATTTGCAGCCTCACCACTTGATGCACCATCAATAACTCTCTGAGACGTGAGGCGAGATATTGGCTTTTATTGACTGGAAGAAAGAACAAGCAGCAATTGACCACCATACTACATCCTGGAGACTGAGGGCAGGGCTCAGGCCTCAATCGCCTTTATACCGGGGTCTGTGGGAGGAGCCACGGTCAGTGGGAGGGGCCACAGGAGCAGTCAGCGGGGGGGGCGTGTCCAGACAGGTATATGTAGTTCACCACACCACTCTGAGCGAGAATTGAAGCTCATGGGGTTCACTGTGAAATGCACGTGGCAATTTGTGGTTAATGTGTTCCTCCTCTTCTGCACCATTAGTGATAACAGAACATTACCAGTCAGTTGTATGAATATAATCCATGGCTATGGGGGTGGGGAGAGACAATACACTAATAATTGATATTTCTTCATCTTTATTAGGCCAACAGAGATGAGAGCACAACATATGATGAAGGAGCAGTTAAAATAGATGCACAGGTCAGTGAAAGCATTCTGTAGTTTATTTTTCTTGAAAGAAAAATTGTTTATAAGCCTTAAATGGTTTCTTTAAACTTTACATTGTTTAATATTGAGCTTGATCAGAGCATCACTACTGAAGACAAATTTCAAAGTGAATTTTATTATCTAAGTTCATATATGTCACCACATACAACCCTGAGATTCATTTTCTTGTGGGCATACTCGATAAATCGATAATAGAATAATAACTATAACAGAATCAGTGAAAGACCGCATCAACTTGGGTGTTCAACCAGTGAGCAAAAGACGACAAACTGAGTAAAATATAAAAATAAATAAAAAATAATAAATAAGCAATAAATATTGAAAATGTGAGATGAAAAAGTGAGTTTATAGGTTGTGGGAACATTTCGATGATGGGACGAGTGAAGTTAAGTGAAGTTATCCCCTTTGGGTTAAGAGCCTGATGGTTGGGAGGCGGTAATAACTGTTCCGAACCTGTTGGTGTGGGTCCTGAAGCTCCTGTACCACCTTCCTGATGATAGCAATGAGAAGAGAGCATGTCCTGGCGTGGGGCTCTGTGATGATGGTTGCTGCTTTCCTGTGACAGTGCTTCCTGTAGATGTACTCAATGGTGGGGGGTACTTTACCTGTGATGGACTGGGCCCTAGCCATTACTTTATGTGGGATTTTCCATACCAGGCTGTGATGCCACTAGTCAATATGATCTCCACTACACATCTATAAAAGTTTACCAGTAAACATATCCCTATTCCCCCTCCTCAACCACCCCTCCCTTATGTTCCGTCTGGGTACCCTCCAACCTGCTGGCATGAATATCGATTTTTCCTTCCTGTGAACAAATTTCCTGCCCTCCCCCCACTTTCCTCCATTCCTCACTCTGACCTTCTCACCTCCCTATACTTTCCCTGGGTCCCCTCCTCCTCCCCTTTCTCCTATTGTCCACTCTCCTCTCCTATCAGATTCATCCTTCTCCAGCCCTTGACCTTTCCCACCCACCTGGCTTCACCTATCACCTTCCAGCTATCCTCTTTCTCCTCCCCCAACCTTTTTATTCAGCCATCTTCCCGCTTCTTTCTCAGTTCTGAAGAAGGGTCTGTTTACTCTTTTCCCTAGATGCTGTCTGAGTTCTTCCAGCATTTTGTGTGTGTTGCTTCTGTAGATGTTTGTCCAAGTTTTAGATGTCATGCTGAATCTTCGTAAGCTCCTATGGAAGTAGAGATGCTCCTGTGCTTTCCTCATAGTTGCACGCGTGCTGACCCCAGGACAGGTCTTCTGAAATAATAACTGAGGAATTTAAAGTTGCTGACCCTGTCCACCTCTGATCCTCCAGTGAGGACCTCTGTTTTCTTCATCCTAAAGTCAATAATCAGCTCCTTGGTCTTGGTGACATTGAGTAAGAAGTTGTTTTGGCACCACTCAGCTAGATTTTCAATCTTCCTTCCTATATGCTGACTCGTCACCACCTTTGACTCAGCCTATGACACCCGTGTCATCAGCAAACTTGAAAATGGCATTGGAACTATTCTTAGCCAGACAGTCATAAGTGTAGAGAGCAGAGCAGGGAGCTAAGCACACAGTCTGGTGGTACACCTGTGATGCTGGAGTTTGTGGAGGTGTCCTCGCCAATCCAAACTGACTGGGGTCTGCAAGTGAGGTAATTGAGGATCTAATTGCACAAGGAGGTATTGAGGCCAAGGTGTATACCATACAAAAATGATGTCTGAATTGTTATGTGGCCCCACTCTCTTGCTGTACTTCAGAGAAAATGTTTGTAAAAGTTTAATTTTAAACTGTACTTGTTCCACCTTTTGGAGGAAATGGAGGGGAAAAACATTACTTATAAAGTTTCTGAAGTAAGTGAACTGGCAGAGTGACCGACTGTTGATGTGTGAGTGTATGTGATTTGCATGTGAGTGCTCTGTAGAATAACGTAGCAGCAGGTTAAAGTTAGAAAGAACAATCCAATTACCTCAACTTCCATGTTTTTGGAAGGGTTCCTTTCGATGGAAAACCTCTGAAAGAGGAAAAGTAGATAAGAGGTAGTTAGTACGAATTAATGCAAACGATTCTGCTCACTGCTTTTGACTATTGATGATAATCCTAAATTCGTTAGGTTGCCAGATTGAAGCAGAGGAAACATAAATTGGGAGCAAGCTGTCAAAAATGCTTTGGAAATTAGGAATGAACTATTAATGAATGGGTCATTCTTTTTTATTGAATGCATCAACTTGTCAAAAAGTCCATATTGGGTAACTTGTCTTGAGCTTGGGAGAGAATGTTCCTCCTGATCCTTGTGTTTCTAATGATATTTAGAAGACAAACCCATCTGCAACTAGAATTGGTGCTGCCTGTGGTGAAGAGGGGCACTCTTACTTTATGGAGGGGGTTAACCAAGCAAGTTAATTTGTTCTGAATGCTGTTGACTTTGGTGAGGTACACTTATCCAGCCAAATACAGAGTTTTCCTGAGCTCTGCTGATTTGTGCCTTTGCGAGTCAGTCAGCATGAAATATTAAGTTCTGGGCATGTTTCTGTAATCATAGCACTTGTACAACTGGTTCAGTGAAGTTTCTTATTAATGGTGACCCTCAGGATTTTGTTGGTGGACACTCTCTGTAATGATAAAGCTCCGTCAAGGCTAGGCAGGTAGATACTTTAGTTGAGAATGGTCTAGATTTATATATTCCCAATTCCTGTTTAAAGGTCAGTTATTAAATTGGTAGAGTCTTGATAATCCAGTATTTTGAGTGTTATTTTGATTATTTGAATTCCCCAGGAATTTTGTTGGATTTGCATTTCTTTTTCCAGATTATTGATCCAGGTCTTTGATTCTTACATAATCACGTTTTACTTGTATGAACAAACTTTTAGGGCCAGGGGCAGGAAAGGAGGAATGTGTGGAGACGAGTGTCCAATGAATACTGTTGAAAGAGTTGAATCTTTTCCTCCTGTGTGCTGTGGATCGATAATTTGTTTCATCTCTATACAACAGGAACTGTTTCAAGCCGGAGAACTGAAGTGTGGTACTGATGAGTCAATGTTCCTGTCCATCATAGGCAGTAAGAGTGTTCATCATCTTCGGCAAGGTTTGCATTGCTGGGTTTGCTTTCCTTACTGATGTTTACTCATTATAGTGTGGCATTATGTCATGTGACACTTTACGTTTTGGTGACTTTAACAGAGTATGTTGTTTGTCATCTATATCAATGACTTGGAGGGCTATCACTCAGGTGCATGCTAATGGGACTAGGTAGAATAACAGTTTAGCATGGACTAGATGGGCTGAAGGGCCTGCTTCTTTCCTGTAGTGCTCTCTGATTGTATGAGTATTTGGGTGGAAATTTTAAACTTGTACATTCTGGGACTTAGACACTTCTAGTCTTTTTCTACTTTTTTTCTCTCTCCCTTCCCCCACATTCATCATCAGAGTTCTGTGCATGCAGTATTTACGCTGAGTTGGGAGAACACTAATCAAACTGGAGAAAATATTTTTCACATATTAGTGGGAGACTATATAGTTGAGGACATGCATTTATGGAGTGCCCATCTTTGAATATTCCAAATATTCCCAGCCAATGAACTGCTTCTGAAGCTCCATGTGTTCTGAATCTCAATGGAAGTGTTACATTGCATATAAATGGAGTCCTCGGTCAAAAAGCCAAGTTTGCACAAATGAAGGAAATACTAAATCCATATAGAGACATAGAAACATAGAAAACCTACAGTACAACACAGGCCCTTCGCCCCACAAAGCTGTGCCAAACATGTCCTTACCTTAGGAATTACCTAGGGTTACCCATAGCCCTCTATTTTTCTGAGCTCCATGTACCTATCCAGGAGTCTCTTAAAAGACCCTATTGTATCCGCCTCCACCACCGTCATCGGCAGCCCATTCCACACACTCGCCACTCTCTGCGTAAAATAAAATTACCCCTGTCATCTCCTCTGTACCTACTTCCAAGCGCCTTTAAAGCTGTGCCCTCTCATACTAGCCATTTCCGCCCAGGGGAAAAGCCTCTGACTTTCCACAAGACCAATGTCTCCCATCATCTTGTACACCTCTATCAGGTCACCTCTCATCCTCCGTCACTCCAAGGAAAAAAGGTCGAGTTCACTCAACCTATTCCCATAATGCATGCTCCCCAATTCAGGCAACATCCTTGTAAATCTCCTCTGCACCCTTTCTATGGTTTCCATATCCTTCCTGTAGTGAGGCGACCAGAACTGAGCACAGTACTCTAAAAGTGGGGTCTGACCAGGGTCCAGTATAGCTGCAACCTCTCGGCTCCTAAACTCAATCCAACGATTGATGAAGGCCAATGCACCGTATGCCTTCTTAGTCACAGAGTCAACCTGCACAGCAGCTTTGAGTGTCCTATGGACTCGGACCCCAAGATCCCTCTGATCCTCCACACTGCCAAGCATCTTACCATTAATACCATATTCTGCCATCATATTTGACCTACCAATATGAACCACCTCACACTTATCTGGGTTGAACTCCATTTGCCACTTCTCAGCCCAATTTTGCATCCTATCAATGTCCTGCTGTAACCTCTGACAGCCCTCCAGACTATCCACAACACCTCCAACCTTTGTGTCATCAGCAAACTTACTAATCCATCCCTCCACTTCCTCATCCAGGTCATTTATAAAAATCACTAAGAGTAAGGGTCCCGGAACAGATTCCTGAGGCACACCGCTGGTGACTGACCTCCATGCAGAATATGACCCATTTACATCCACTCTTTGCCTTCTGTGGGCAAGCCAGTTCTGGATCCCCAAAGCAATGTCCCCTTTGATCCTATACTTCCTTACTTTCTCAATGAGCCTTGCATGGGGTAGCTTATCAAATGCCTTGATGAAATCCATGTACACTACATCTACTGCTCTACCTTCATTAATGTGTTTAGTCACATCCTCAAAAAATTCAATCAGGCTCATGAGGCACGACCTGCCTTTCACAAAGGCTGACTATTCCTAATCATATTATGCCTCTCCGTCTGAAAGTAACCAATAAAACATATTGCAAGGCAACAGTTGTTAAAGGAACTAGCTTGAAAATTGATACACACAATGCATAAATAAGAAAATGTTTAGTTCGATTTTTGAAAAGAACAGTGCCGATTATTAATGAATTACTTTAGAATATTTGAGCTTCCTTGGATGTCATTCACCCACAACAAATGTCGTGTCAATGTGAACTCATTTATTTGGTAACATGTCAAATGATATCGCTCATACAGCAGGAATGTGGTAGGGCCTAACAACAATTTTCATTTATTTGGTAACTGTAACATAGCAAGGTGCTTCAGAGGAAAAAATAATGATGCTTATCAGTGAAGCCACATAATTGATATTGGGTCAGATGACCAAAAGCTTGGTTAAAGTGGAAGGTGTTACAGATTGCATGGAACTGTAGAGTCACACAACACAGGAAATAGACCTTTCAGCTCACCGTGTGCATGATGGGCAATAAGTCCCAATCTGTACTGGTCCCCTTTGCCAACACTTAGTTCATAACCCGTTATGCCTAGTTGGTTCAAGTGCTTGGCCAAATGCTTTTAAATGTAGCGAGAGCACCTGTCCCTACTACTCTCTTTGGCAGTATATCTAAATATAAATAAACATATCTAAATATGGATTGGGGATTCAACAGTAAGTACATTGGATAATACCAGGCAGTGTTAAGGCGTTGTAAGTAATAATGACAAGGAGATAAGAAACTAGACTGGCACTGTATGTGGGATCTCGTTGAGTTTCAGACAGGTGTCAGAGTGATTTTCTTAATTCAAGGGATGGACACGGAAGACTTGGTTAGTTGCTATTTCCCCTTTTGTTTAGTTTCAGGACATTTCTGCTCATGGAAAAATTACCTGACTGCTTGGAGGTAGTGGATAAGTTAAGAGAGGGATAGTAGATAGAGCTAGGTGTCGTCAGGGTGCATGGAAACCAATTATTTTTGTATGTTAAACACCAATATTCTGATGTGAAGTTAAAGTCTAGGATGGATTTTTGGACTACTAGAGGTACATGTGAGATGTGAAAAGAAAAGCTACTGTTGCTGTTTTCTGGTTTTGACTGTATTGACAAAAATACAAACAACAGTTATCCTACTTAGCTGGATGATAGCCAAGCAGTGTAGAAGGAGCGCTGAGTGATCAACCATGGAGTTTGAAATGAGCAAGGAAAGTTAGATTACTTTTGATATGGTTACCAGTCATAACGGGCTTGACTTTAATTGGAACTGTTAGGGTTTTGAGCATGTAAGCCAGCATTGACCTCTGATATAACAGTATCGAGTAGTTTATTTAGTGCACAGGTGCAATTTTTGTTGAATTATTATTGTTGCATTTAATAACTCAACAAAAACTGGGTGTGAAGGTTGGACTATCATGGTTTGCACAAAGCAAGTATTTTAAATGCATGTTGTTTCAAAATTTGGATCCAAGATTACTTGCTTTATTTATTGAATGTGGCTGTCACAGGTAACACCAGCATTCATTTGGATTTATTTGTTGCCCTCTCCTGATTGCCTCTGAGAAGGGGTGCTAAACTGACCTACTTTTTTTCATTGTATTGAAGCTATTCTCACATTGCTGTCTGGGTGGGGTGTCCCAGAATCCGGAGCCAGTGATGAAGAAGGAACAGTGGTTTGAGGATGATGTGTGGATATGCATGTGGTAGAATTCCAGTCACTTGGTGTTGGACTCATGGGTTTCAGAGGTGTTAAATAGCTACTGTAAAATGTAAAGCAATATAAAGAAACTTGTTCAGCAAAATGATGTAAGCCCTCTTAACCAATGATACAGGATCTGGACCCGAAGCCTTGGCCATTCCTTTGCCTCTGCAGATGCTACGTGACCTGCTGAATTGCTCCAGCTGTTCATTTCGTTTTCCCTCAGTTTCCAGCATCTGTAGTCACTTGTGTTTCATGTCTATCAGTCTGTACTGCTGTAATATTTTTATAAGAACTGTTATAGTCCTTGATGTGATTTGTGCTGGTAAATATTGTTTGTGAGTGCCTGGGCTGAATTTTACCTCAGATGATTAGTTGCTAAGGAAGTTTCTTATGTGCTAAGTTAAATTTAAGGCATCAATTCTCATGATAAAAGAATTAGTCGGAAAGTAACCTTGAATTTGTTCAATTTGATTGCATTTCTTTTACAGAAAAAAATGTATATTTCTAGCTCTTTGCAGTAGCTGAAATGCAGAAATGAATCTGGATTGTAGAGTAACATTGCTTGGTGTGAAACTTGTTTGTAGTAAAATGAAGTGCACAATAATTTAGTTCAATTTTACCAGTTGTATTAAATAAAAATCATTGTGAAGTTTCACATTTTAAGTATCTACATGTGCTTTCTTACTCATTGTTGGAAATTATATCTGTTTCTATATGTGGTCCCTTTCAGTTTTTAAAGAATATATGAAAATCTCAGGATACCAAATAGAAGAAAGCATTGCTTCTGAGACATCTGGAAATCTGAGGAGCACCTTGCTAGCAGTTGGTAAGAAGCACGAGCTGATGTTCTCATGCTGTAGTCCAAAATGTTTAACTCAAAACCAGGCCAATCAACTCCATCCATTCTAAAATACAAAACGCTTTCCAGCATTCTTAAATCAATATATATTTCTCTTTCTCTTGTGCTTGCCTACCTCCATTTTAATTCTTGTTTCACCATAAATGAATCCACACTTCAACTAATAGCCTATAGGATCAGAAGGCCATTGTTGATAATTGCTCTAATTGATTAATTCCCTCTGTACACAAAAAGTATGAAGTTTTAAATTGTTACCTATTTTTTTGAACAACAAAATTAATAATCTGTACATAATTTATGTTTGTGTTCTATTTCAGTGAAGTGTATAAGAAGTGTTCCTGGATATTTTGCTGAAACACTTCATAATGCCATGAAGGTCTGTTGAATAAGTTGCTTGCATTTATTAGATTAATTACTATAACCCGTTCTTTTCTCAATATAAAAATGACAATGTGTGTACCCAGTTCTTTGTGCTAAGTGCAAACCACTAAGAATAGTTACTTTGGTGGGAATATATTAGAATAACATTATCGAGAAAACTGTTTACAAAGTTTATCAGTATCCAGTTCTTGATATTGGTATGTTTATCTTTTGAATATACCAAAATAGGACAAAGCAAAAGCTGTATTTGAAGTTAATGTGTAGTTAATAAAGAGAATAGTGATAACTAAAATGGGTTTCGAGGAAGAAACTGTCGATCTAAATTCCAGGATTATTTTTTAATTAATTTATTTCTAAAATTCACTCTATATTGTAGTACATCTTGGTAATCTTACTGCTGTTTAAACCACTGAAACTCTCTGCTGGAGGAAGAGAGACTTGCTCTAGTCATTAAAGATCAGCTTTAATATTGCATGTACATTGAAACATGGAAACGTGCAGTGAAATGTGGAGTTTGCGTTAACAACCAACACATTCCGAGGATGTGCTGGGGGCAGCTCGCACCCTGAGGGTACACATGAGGTCATGAGGACTGGGCTCCTTGGAGGTTTCTATTGACCCAAATCATTGTACGGGTTGAAGCTGTGGGACGGGAGTAAGATCCATTGGGTGTCTGAATCTACGTGTCTGTGATGCTGCTGTAAGAAAAATTTTCATTGTACCTGTATCTGAACTGTGCTTGTGCATGTGACAATAAACTCAGTGATCAGTAGTTTGTAAGCTGTGCATACACTGTTTTCCTGCAGAGGGCAGTGTTACCTTGATCTTTCTAATCTCAAGGTACAGTAGTGACAACTGATGATGTCCTGGATCACTGTGCACCGCAGTCTTAACGATGCCATTGATGCCCTTTTGATGAAGTGGAACTCAAATGAATGTGGATTAGAAATGTTTGCAAAATTCAGGTAGTGATAGATTAGATCTGTGATTCATTAGGGTTCCCTTGAGAATTCTGAACTTCACGTGTTACCACCCCTGGAATGTCCAACTTGTTTCGAACATGAGAAGGCATCTCTTCTGGTCAATAGCCACGTGACTCCATTATTCTCAGGCAGCCTATGTTGCCCCCCATATTTCAGCAGCTTTCTTAATTGCGTAATAGCCTTGATTGCCTTAATTGACTAACTTGATCTATAGAAACGGTTTATTTGGTAAATCATTAGCATATTGTCGGACCTGAGCTTGTTGAAGTAACTAAATATTTTCACATATTTCCTTGTTTAACTAGGGAAGTGGCACGGATGATGATACACTTATCAGGGTTATGATTTCAAGGAGTGAAGTTGACTTGTTGGATATTCGTAAGGTATTTTATGAAAACTATGGACGATCACTCCACAGTATGATCAAGGTATGACCATAGAACAAAATGTACTATCTGGCAATAAAGAAAATAAACCAGTCAGTGATGTGTCTGTAAATAAGGTAGAGAAGTGGAAATATATTTTAAAAAATGACAGGTAAGGAATTTATAGAAGATCTTGAGGATAATATTTTTTGTACATTAGAGTGGTTGTTATCTGGGATATGCTGGCAGAGGAGGTGCTGGAATTGAATGCAATTACTATTTTTGAGGCATTAAGACAGGTAAAGGATATGGCCCTAATGTAGACAAATGGGATTGGTATACATAAACAAAGAAGTCAGTGTAGATGGACATGGTGATGAAAGCAGAATTGTCAGACAGCAGCCTAATTAAAACAAAATGGCAGCTTAACGATGTCTGAATGAAGATGCATCTCGAAGAACAATGGAATTCAATATTAGTGACATCATTATCAAAAACTGGAGGGCAGGAGAAAGGGGCGATTCACTCTTGTATATGGGATAATATGGAAGTTAAAACCGTTTTCCTGCATAATTACAGTACTTGATTTGAATGTGAAATGAACTAGGATACTCTGAAGTGAAAAATATTAAATAATTGGACATTATCAGTAAAACAGTCAGCTTGAACTGACTTGTACATCAGTTGGAATGCCGTTGAGTTCAGTGATGACTGGCCTCTTCTGCTGGTGCTGAGCTGTGTTGGTCTCTGCCTACCGTTTGGATTCGTCGGTTGTGTGGAGAGGGGAGCCTGCTGCTTGGGCAGCAGCTTGCTTTCCATATCATCCTGCCCTGTCATGCATGTGACAGCTAGGACACAACATGCTTAGTTGACTCTAACCTATGGAGGGCCTCACATTGGTGATCAGATTTGGAAACAAGATAAATTTTGCATAATCCACGATGAGATTAGAAAGATGGAGCTGGATCTTCCCATGATTGCCGAGCTGGCCATGTTTGCTATGATATGATATAATTCTGGAAGCAGCCTCCCGGCACAAGTTATTGGTGCAGTCCTTCACAATACAGGGCCTCTTTTCAGCTGTAAGTGGCTGACACTGCCCGTGCAACTGGAATAGGGAGGAGATGGTAATTGGGAGCCCTGGTAAGACATCTCCTAATGTGGTTGTGCCCCCTGACTTTCTGTCATATATGTACAGCAAATTGTGCTGATACCATCTTGATTACTGGTACTGGGGCCGTACACTGACATGTGAGTTAGGATATAGAATGGCTGTTCAAACGTCCAATTGATGATGGCTATAGGTACCAGCAGTAACTGCCAATGTGCCTTCGGAAAATCTGGCCCAATAACACGAATGGACTCACTCAGCAGTTGTATTTCAGAATTGGCATGTTGGGAGATTTATTTCTTTGATCCAATGTATCAGGTTCCCTGTCAGGGTTAACATTTATTGTGAGCTCCTTGAATGGAGGCAGAGTAGCAATCATAATTTTCATGATAGATATTCGAACATTATATATGTTGAATTTCAGTGTCTCCAACTATTAAAAGGCAAAGTTCAATGGGAAAATAAGCTAATTGATAGATACTACTGGCATCTTAGTTGAGGAAAAGTGTGAAACAAGTTTTTTTTCTCTCATTGCTGACTGTGGTTGTGAGTAAATGATGCTACAGTGAAATAGAACAATAGAACTATATTTCTATAGAACTATAGTTCTATAGTTCTATAGAACAATAGAACTATTGTTCTATACAGTACAATAGAACAATTTTGTGTGTGAAGTTATGTAATAACTTTATTAAGACAGGAGGTGGCAGATGTACAAAGAGCAAATAAAGTATTACAGTGCAAAAAGACCCGAGAAGATTCGATTTAAAAAAGCAAAATAAATTTTCCATCTATGTGCCTGTAATGATTTGCAGGAAGCCATTGGTATAAAATATTAAAGCTGTCCAAAATCAGACTTCTGTCTGATTTGGAGAAACTAGATGAATGAGTCCATTCTGTTCATCCAAGGTCCATTGTTTTACAGCAGTGGAGGAGAGTTCCTGATTGTCTCCGGCAGCTTCTCCACTTAACAAAGAAAATGATGTACTTAGACTTTTTTTTCCATCGTCCTATCTGGCTACTGATCCATTGTAGTATGTGTTGATCACAAACATCTCTAACTAAGTTAGCCATTGACTATTTGCTCAGATTATAGACAACTCTAAGCTGTTCTGTGATGTTTGCCAGACACCTTGCCTACCGTTCTAGTATCTGTACAATTAGTTCTCTAGATCTGCAGTGCCATGGTACTCCATTTTATAGGATGATATGTAGCTGTCTTTTGTAATGGCCTAGTCTAACAAAGACTATTTTTGATTATTGCCAGAGGAGAACTTCTCCTCAACCGAGACTGAATAGATTCATTTCTGAACACAGCATCTCAGTTCATATGGATAATGATTACTAATTCCTTTTCTTTTGTAGAGTGACACTTCAGGTGATTACAGAAATGCCCTTCTAAGCATCTGTGGTGGTGAAGATAATTAAAGCTCCTTCTGAAGCAATAAGTTCCATAGACAGTATTGAAGCTTTGTCCTGTTAATTGCTTGTCCAAGTACCATTGTAATACAAGTACTTCACTGAGTTACAGCTTGCAAAGCATGTTCAAATTTATCTGCTTTCAGAGTTACTGAAAATATTTATCGGATTTTTGCAGCATGGATATTCCAAATAAGTTTAAGCTGAATCCAATAACTAATATGGAAACTATTTTAAAAAGCATTTTGTTTTTGTGATTGTATTTCTGTGAAATAAAATGGGAAACTAAAAGCTTGCTCCAGATACCATTTAAGGTAACTAAGTTACAAAATGAAGTGGGGACTTGCTACATGTTACTAGAACCATGAATTCCGATTTAAATTTGTTTACTTAAAAATAAAATTGAGGATGGAGGCAATAAACATTAATTTATATTAATCTTATTATTGTTATTTTATGGAAGGAAATTTGTCAACTTTATCTGATTGATCTGTGTTAACTCTTACCTGATCTAGCAATGGCCAAGCAAGCCCTTTCAGCTCTGGATGAAATTGGAGTAGGCAGTTATTCAGCTTGTCTCCAATGCCCAACTCCAATTTATAAATAAGTAATTAAAGTTATTTTTCACAGCACTCTGTAGGAAGATGGGGACTTTATTACACATTTCATGTTATGGAACTTAATTAATATTCATTTTTTGTGAGTTCTTTTCTGTACTAGCAGTGGACCAAGGCACATTTTGTGCGTGTTCTGAATTTCCAGCTCTGCAGAACCACTTGTGATCATGACTTTTTTTGTTATTTGACTTAAAAAAATGTGTTGTAATCATTTGCATCTGGAAGGCCCTTGGATGGTATTTCTGTTTGGAGTTTGTATGAGGATCACTGCATAAGAGGGTGTTTTGATCACTGAGGGAAATTGTTCGGTATATGTGAAATCATTGATAATATCAGTCTCCATAATTGGCAGTGTTCATGGAATCCTTTGTTAGTTTCTCTGGAAGCATTTCAAAGCTTTAATAGTACAAATACTACTGCATTGTTACAATTATTGTTCAAAAGATTAATATGTAAAAAGGGTTCTCTTAATCCCTTACTTATTACAGATTATCCTTCAAATTAAAAGATTAGCTTTTTAATTATGCAGCACTTATGCAGCTGAATCAAGCTATTGCCATAAAACTTGTGTCTACTCATTGCTATTGATGTATAATGTAAATCTTACTAATAAATCATTAGAAAATGTGTAAGTGCCTTCATTATATAGATCTAATTCCTGAGTCAAATAATCATTGCCTGTTTGAACACTGAAAGGAGGATCTAGTGTTATGAATGTCTATGACTTTAAAATCTTGGCAAATGAGTGACTGAGGTTTTGGACCTGTTGGGGATGTTATTTTACATAAATAAGCCTCTTGAGCATAATCTCTGAAAGTGCTACTACAGTATAAGAGAAATGCCTCAGATCCAGGATCTGCAATCTCCTGTCTCTAAAGTATTTAGAACATCCTTCATTTGGAGCATTGAAGGAGGCCTTTGACCAAAATGAACTACTTGGGCTAAAGCCACTTGCCGATTCTTGGTCTGTAATAGTTTCTGCTGCTTAAAGTGAACATTTATACTCCTTTTAAATGTGGTTTCTGCCTCCATCATTCCAGATGGAGAGCTCCTGACCCTGAATGTGAACATAGAGCATTACATCACAAGAACAGTCCCTTCAGCCCACAATGTTGTGCTGAACTAAATGGCCAACTAAACCAATCCCCTCTGCCTACACAACATCCATTTTCTCACATTCATGTATCTAAGTATCTCTTAAAATGATACTCTCTTTTCTCTGTAAGCCTCTCAATCTTGTAAACCTCTATCGGATCTCCCCGCAGTCTCCACTGCTCCAGACAAAACAAAGACAAGCCTCTCAATCTTGTAAACCTCTGTCGGATCTCCCCGCAGTCTCCACCGCTCCAGACAAAACAAAGACAAGCCTCTCAATCTTGTAAACCTCTGTCGGATCTCCCCGCAGTCTCCACTGCTCCAGACAAAACAAAGACAAGCCTCTCAATCTTGTAAACCTCTGTCGGATCTCCCCGCAGTCTCCACCGCTCCAGACAAAACAAAGACAAGCCTCTCAATCTTGTAAACCTCTGTCGGATCTCCCCGCAGTCTCCACTGTTCCAGACAAAACAAAGACAAGCCTCTCAATCTTGTAAACCTCTGTCGGATCTCCCCGCAGTCTCCACTGCTCCAGACAAAACAAAGACAAGCCTCTCAATCTTGTAAACCTCTGTCGGATCTCCCCGCAGTCTCCACTGTTCCAGACAAAACAAAGACAAGCCTCTCAATCTTGTAAACCTCTGTCGGATCTCCCCGCAGTCTCCACTGCTCCAGACAAAACAAAGACAAGCCTCTCAATCTTGTAAACCTCTGTCGGATCTCCCCGCAGTCTCCACTGTTCCAGACAAAACAAAGACAAGCCTCTCAATCTTGTAAACCTCTGTCGGATCTCCCCGCAGTCTCCACTGCTCCAGACAAAACAACCCAAGTTTGTCCAACCTCTCCTGATAGCACATGCCCTTTAGTCCAGGCAGCATCCTGACAAGCCTCTTCTGCTCCCTCCCAAAGCCTCGACATTCTCCCTATTAAAGGCAATCAGATTGTATTTTTCTCAGTCCTGTAGTTTCTCAGACTTCACCCCTGCATCACAATGCCCAAGTTGGAGGTGAGAAGCCCGTACGTACATCTCTCACTGCCACTGGGAGCTTGTGTGCAATTTGTTGCTGGCCCTTTTGGTTTACAGCAGCTAAGCCTTGCTTAACTTGGACACAACCCCATTCAGTTCAATAGGATTTCTGACAGAGTTAAAATCTGGGTGATAAGTGATCTGTTTATTGCATTTTGCCTCATTGTGATGGCGGCAATTTACTCCTAGACTTTTTAAGATGTTTTAAGTGACATTTTTATTATTGCCAGTGTTTTTTTTTGTTTTTTACTTAAACCTGAACTGTTATCAGAGACATTTAATCTATCTAAAATGGTGTTGTGGACAGTATCGGGCCTTTGGATCCTGGGGATTGATTTGGTACTGCAGAGTGGCTCGTAGTAGGTGTGTGCATCTGTGAGACAGGAACGGGGAAGCTGGTGGTCTAAAGCATGATTGTAAATGGTGACTCACTGTTTTCTGTAACTAAGATTTTGTGGTTGGACTGATGGTGACGCTGATTAAACGGGTGAATCAGAAGGTTGCCGTGAGACGTGCCAGCTCTTCAAAATCTGCACTATAATGGTCTGAGAATGAGTGCCCTCCCCCGCCTTCAGATTTCTTCAAACAATATCTCATTATTCCGTTTCTGTTTGCACTATATTCCGTAATTTTTAGCAATTTTATTCCTTTGTACTGCTGCCACAAAACAGCACTTCTCAGATCATGCAAAACAGTGATAATAAACCTGATTCTGTTTTGAACATATTTAAATCATTTATTTGGCAATCCAGTTTCAACCTGATTAATGAGATTTACAGGAAGATGTTTCCGGTTTGGCATTGCTGCCTGCCGCACCTTCAACAGTGCCCTTGGGTCAGCTGCAGGGTCATCAGCCAGGGACCACGGTTCATTGACGTTTCACTCCCCGAGCCCCGGTACATCTCCTGGTGGCAGAGCAGTGCCAGGGACATCTCCCTGTCACCCCTTGCAGTCTTCAGTGGGGTTAGTCGGTCTCCCAATTTCTGTCCCTCCTCTTTAGCCACAGCCAAAAGCTGCCCATTTCTGCCTCTTCAGGCAACTCCCAGGTGGCCCTCCTGAGGCTCGCTCCAGTCACTGCCATATCATGGAGTAACCTTGTTGTCGATGCACCGACAGAGCCCCGGCATCCTACCTCCACAGGGTAGATGATGGTCCTCCAGCCTGCTTCCTTATGCTCAGCTGCCATGTCTGAGTACTTCAGCTTCTTCTGCTCATGCGCAGCCTCCACTCCTTCCTCCCATGGGATGGTTAACTCAATAAGGAGGACTTTGTTGGCAGCCATGAACCACAGTGGAGAGATGTGGTGGTGATTTCCGTGAGAAACTGTAGCTGTCTGCCCTCATGTTCCACTTCTTGCCTGTCGAGAGGAGGCCTGAAGGAGCTCTTGGGTGGGTGCATTCAGCGCTCTTACCAGCCTTAACAAATGGGATGAGTTATCGTCCTGCTGGGGAAAGGCCGCTTCTTGCACCCGCCTGCCGGTCTCCAGGATCTCCATCAGCTTCTTTAGGACCTGATCGTGCCATCATCTGTAGAGCCCTTGAGTCAATGCAGTCTTGTATCCTGCCAGAATGTGTTAGAGGTTGGCATTAGTGGTATCCATGGGGGCAGCTATCCTTACTCCCGAGCTACTGGAGAAGATTTAGGGGGCAGGGCAAAGTATCATAGGTTATCCTCAAGAAGCAGAGTCTGGCTTGTGGGAACTTCCACAGGTCGGACCAGCTGTTTATGGTGCCCTCCCATGTTGTCCATCTTCCCTGCAGGCCTTGTGCCACTGCCTTCACCCTGTCGTGCTCCTGCTTTGTTCCTGTCAGCTCCTCCACCACCATGGCTTTCCTCTCTTTCTTTGAGGCCTTGGATCAGAAATGTGCTGCCTTCTTACAGCCAAGTTTGTACTGCATGTCCAGCCTGGACTCTGCTGACAGCCTCTTGGTGCTCTAGCCTGCTGATGGCCTGGGCTATTTCAGTTTGAGCTCCCCATTTATGGCCGGTATGGATTGGGTCACTGGACTCCCTCAGCACATCAGTCAGTCGGGTTTTCTCCTGCTTGTACCCCAGGCTGATGGATCTCAGTGGCAGCTGCACCATGTTCTTCCCAAAGAGGCCGGTGTCGAGAAACACCGAGGCAGCCCCAGCCGTTTCCGGATGTATGAGTTGACTATCCTCCTGGCTGTTGATGAGGGAATTTTACACATCTTCAGGGGCCATATCACCTTTTGGTAAAGTATGAACTGGTAGCATCACACTTCATACTTTCCCAGTAGTTGCCTCTGGTCAGCTCTGGCCAGGCCCTCTGCAAGCAGTTCCTGTGCTGATTTTCCCATTTTCCTGTCAGAGAGCTCTGCGATGTACTGCCTCCCAAGGCTTTGGATGGGCTGCCTGGCCAACAAAAGGATCTCCTCGCCCTCCCCCCTACCCGCAGTAGTTGCTTCTGACCCCCTTTTCTGAGCGATAGGCTTTGCGACTTGGAGGGCTTTATCTTCGTTCTTGCCCGCGTCACTAGCACATCCGGCCTCTTCAGCAGCCTTCTTGTGCACGCAGCCGGCGGAAGAATGCTCGTGACATCGTCCATGTCATTTCTCAGTGGTAGGAGCCTCTGTCCTGACGGTAGCTTTATCCTCCAATCCCCAGTCTTGCTCCGATAAGGATGATCTGGAAGACTGCCACAGGTAGGGTGGGAGAGATGGAACACCTCATTGCCATGCCCACCTTGAGCTGCTGCCACCCTGTAGTGAGGTTGTGATAAGAGCAGCCCACCCGGAGCTCACTGAAGTGATCAGAAAACCCAGCCTGTAATGCAGTGGGGAATGTAAAAGAACCCCATTGCAAAGTTGCTGAGCTGGTGAGGCGCAGATCCACAGGCGTCTGGATCCACAAGATCCAGCCACACGACGTGTAGGTCACCTTCCTCACACTTGGCTTGTTTGATCCGGTCCTATATCAATGATGCGTTCTCCACGCATCCCTGGAAGCCTCGAACCCCTGCCCTCTGGCAGCTGGCGTCAATGCATCCATTGCCCATGAGGTAGCTGGTCATCCTCTTAGCCACGACAGAGGAGACGATTTTCCCTTCGACGTTCAGCAGTCCAATGCTCCTGAACTGGAGTTCTGCTCTTTGGGGATGAAACACCACCACAGCTCTTTGTCACTCTGATGAGATGGGTCGCCGTCGCTCTGTGCAGAGAATTGGGAATTAAATATCCAAGGATATCAGGTAATACGGAAGGATAGGCAGGAAGGTAAGGGAGGTGGGGTAGCACTCTTATTTAAAGATGAGATCAGGGCGATAATGAGAGACGATATAAGATCTAAGGATCAGAATGTTGAATCATCTGGGTAGAGATTATTAATTGTAAAGGGAAAAAAATCACTGGTGGGAGTTGTCTATTGGCCACTGAATAATAACATTACAGTGGCACAAGCAAAAAACAGAAATATCTGAGGCATTTAAGAATGCAACAGCATTTATCGTGGGGGGCTTTAACTTGCACATAGATTGGGTGAATCACGTTGGTCGAGGCAGTCTTGAGGAGGACTTCATAGAATGCAACTGTGATGGCTTTTTGAACCGCATGTTACTGAACCTACAAGGGAATGTGCTATTTTAGATCTGGTCCTGTACAATGAGACAGGTAAAATTAATGATCTTGTAGTTAGGGATCCTCTTGGAAAAAGTGATCACAGTATGGTTGAGTTTCTCATACAAATGGAGGGTGCATTAGTTCAATCTAAAACCAGTGTATTATGCCTAAACAATGGAGACTACAATGGGATGAGGGAGGATTTGGCTAGTGTAGACCGGGAACACAGGCTATATGGTGGGATGGTTGAGGAACAGTGGAAGACTTTCAAAGAGATTTTCCATGGTGCTCAACAAAAGTATATTCCAGTTAAAAGCAAAGACAGCAAGGGTGGGGAGAGCTAAGGAAATTAAAGAAGGCATCAAACTAAAAGCACGTGCATACTAAATTGCCAAGACTGGTGGGAAACTGGAAGACTGGGGAGACTTCAAAAAGCAACAAAGAACCACAAAGTGAGTAATAAAGATGGGGAAGATAGATTGTGAAAATAGATGAGCACAAAATATAAAAACACAGTAAAAATTTTTGTAATTATATAAAGCAGAAAAGGGTGGCTAAAGTGAATGTAGGTCGCTGGAGGACGAGAAGGGGGAGTTGATATTGGGTAATGAGGAAGTGGCAAAGGCTTTGAATGACTATTTTGTGCTGGTCTTCAGGAAGGAGGACACATCTAAAATGTCAGAGATTTCTGAATGATCTTTGTCTCGTTGCCTGTATTAGTTCTGGTCATTCTCATGTAATCCACCCTTTCGGGACATTTTTCATCCCTCTCGGACGGCCTTCAGGTTGTCTTCTCTTATTCGTCTTCGTAGTCATTGATAGGTGTCTCTGCTACAAGAAACCAGTGGGTTGGGTGACTGGCCACCCACCCC
This sequence comes from Hemitrygon akajei, assembly GCF_048418815.1. Lineage (NCBI taxonomy): Eukaryota > Metazoa > Chordata > Chondrichthyes > Myliobatiformes > Dasyatidae > Hemitrygon > Hemitrygon akajei. Next base: position 74,922,749 of record NC_133127.1, read on the forward strand.
AAGTGCAGACCGTCCTGCAGTCATCCAGTCTTTCCTGGGCATCCTCCGCTCTTCCCTGGTGTCCAACTGCCCTTTCACAGTAGTCACTGGATACCCAGAAGTTTCACTGAGATTCACAGGACGATGTTTCCTGTTTGGCATTGCTGCCCAGCGCACCCCCAACAGCCCCCTTGGGTCAGCTGCAGGGTCATCAACCAGGGACCAGCACTCATTGATGTTTCACTCCCTCAGCCCTGGCACATCTCCTTGTGGCAGAGCAGTGGCATCAGATTCACTTTGGAGGCTCTTGTCCGGTTCTTTCCTACCCACATCCAGCACATCTTGCATGCCCTCCTCTATTTTGACAACGTAATTCCCGACCTCCCACTCCCACATCACTATGGGTGCCCAGTCTTTAACCGGCTATATTCCCCACTTGGAAGGTCTTCAAGCCCTCAGATTCATTTTGCAATAATGATCCAATGAGTTCCCATCCACCAACACCCTCATTCTCCTCCACAAACCTCTTCATGCTCTAATATATATATTTCTCTTCCTCCCTCTCACCTCAGCCTGTCTCTTTCTTCACCATTCACCATTCCTGGCCGGGCTCTTTCCACTGCTCCACTCACAGCCAGGACATTATTGTTACAATGAGGGTGACAGATTTTGCTTTATCTGCAATGAGTTTGGGGGTGTTTCAGCATTCCTGCATTTGTATAGTGTGACATGAGTAAAGGAGAGTTGCTGTGCATTATTACATCCTCTTTCACTTCCTTCACTGTCCAGTTCCTCTCCACCTGAATGTAGATCATACCAATTGATTCATAACCAAAGATTTATGTTTTATTCTCACTGCAAAATACCTCAAAAATGTTTTTAATAAAAGTTATAAACCAAGTCTTTAATGAGAAATTAAGCTTCATTATTACTAAATTAATTCTTTAACCATGAAGAATTAATCTTATGTTTGTGGATTGTGATTCTGTTGATGAAGTATTTGAAAATATTAGCACTTTGGAATAATGAAAACAATATTTTTTAAATGTTTATTAAGCTTCACCTACGCTATGCTTATGTAATAATGTAGTTTTGCTCTGTGCTTAGTCTGAAATATTTATCAAAAAGTGCACCACCTTTTTGTTGCCTACGAGAATTATTGAATGTGGTCAGACTGCTCAAAGACATCATCTGCCTTTGATTTCCTGGAATAGTTATTATTATTGTAGCATGCTGACCACAGAATTCAGTGCTAGATATTCATATATTTCTGCAATTCCTTTTTGTACAGAACTTATGAAGTGGTAGTCTGCCAGATTTATCCATTGGCTTAATTTTGTTTGTCCCCAGAAGAGAGAAGCAAATTGGTACATTGCACACGATGCTGTAATGTAAAGAAAAGCATTTGCACAAAACATGTTTTGAAGGTATGAAGCATTTTATGATCTGTTTAAGGATGACAAAAAGCAAAAGTGACAATGTCAAAGCAGAAAATGTATTAATGACATTCTCTGAAGAATTAAATGCAGTTCTTTGAAGAACAGCCTATGGAGCATCTGACATGGAAGAATAGTCTCGTGTCGTTTCAATAGGAGGCAATGTAGGCTTTGGGATCCAGTGGTTTGGTTTATCGTCGAGACATTCAGGATTCTGAACAGCGTCCATTTGTTTGCCATCTCCCATGTTGATTGTTTGGTGCAGGCACGTGTTGCTACGGCTGTAACAGGTATCTGCAGGAGGGGGTGGGGGTTTGCACTCGGGCTCTCCAGGGAGGGTTTGTTCTTGGTTGCAGTTCTTGCAGCTGTAACAAAATATTTGATTAGAGATGTAATTTCTATCGCACTTACAATACTGTCTTCTGAAAATCACAGTGTGTCCTCGGAGTCGTAAAGCTCTACTGAATGGAAGCAGGCCCTCTTCTCCCAATCTGTCCAGGCCAACCATGTTGTCTACCTGAGCTAGCCCCAGTTGCCCGTATCCCTCTAACCCATTCCTATTAATGTACCTGTCTTCCTTTCAAGTGTTGTAATTGTGTCCACCTTTATCATTTCTTCTGGCAACTTGTTCAATGTTCCCACAGCCATCTGTGTGGAAAATGTTGATCCTCAGGGCTCCTTTAAATCTTTGTCATTTCACACTAAATCTTTTCCTTCTACTTTTAGACTCCCTTTGCCCTGAGGAAAGAGCTCTGAGCATTCGTCTTGTCTTTGCCCCTCGTGATCTTGTAAAGCACACCCTCAGTCTCCTACACTCCAGTGAAAACAACTCCAGCCTTCTCATGATCCAATCCCGGATACATCCCCGTGAATCTTCAATGTAGTGACATGTTTTATATAGCTACGAGACCAGATTTGCACACTGTACAGTCTCAAAGTTTTCTACAGCTATAACATGATGTCCCAAGTCCTGACTGATGAAGGCAAACATGTCAAATGCCTCCTTCACAACTTCATTTATCCGTGCCACCACTTTGAGGGAAGTATGTATTTGTCCGACTCAGCCTCTCTATTCTCTTCCATCACCCAGTCCTCTGGCCTGTACATTTTAATGTATGTTCTGCTCTGGTTAAACTTCCCAAAATGCATCACTTTCACCTGCCATTCCATGGCCTATTTCCCCAGTTTATCTTGATTTTGTTGTGATTTTAGGTAATTTTCTGCACTGTTCACCATGCCTGGTGTCATCCACAGACTTGCTTACTATTCCAACTACATTGTCCTCCAAATTGTTAATATCGCCACCAACAATAGGGAACTCAGCGCCAATCTTTGTGGCACATTGCTGTCACTGGTCTCCAAACGAAAATAAAACAATCTCCACTTCCATCTTTGGACTCCTACCATCAAGCCAATTCTGTATCCAGTCGGCTATTCCATGTGATCTATCCTGCCGGACCAGTCTACCACACAGGGCCTCTGTGAGAGCCTTGCAAAAGTCCATATAGACAACTTCTACTGCCCTGCCTTTGTCAATTCTCTTGGTTTCCTCTTCAATAAACTTAATCAAGTTGAAACACACTGTCCCATGCACAAACCATGTTACCTATTTCTAACCAGTCCTCTCCTTTACCCATGCAGCTAGGTTCTGTCTGTCAGAATTCCTTCTGGTAACTTTGCCACCGCTGATGTTAGGCCTTTCTCCTGTAGTTCATTGGGTTGTCCTTACAGCCTTCTTTTAAATAAAAAAACACATTAGCTACCTCCCAGTCTCCAGTACCACAGCTGCAACCCAATGCTAATATATCTATCTCTGCCAGGGCCCTAGCAAATTCCTGTATTCCCAAAATGTCCACTTGGTGGGCCCCCAGGAATTTATTCACCTTTAAATCTGCCAACACCTTCTCTTTCACAGTAGCAATATGTTCCAGGACATTCTGGCTCTCTCCCCTGAAATCACTAGTTTGCTCGACCTTCTCCATGGTAAATACAGTCAAGAAGTATTGACTTAAGACATTATCCATATCTCATGGCTCCACCATAGATGAAAACTGACATTTAAGGGGATCTTACTCTCTCTTTGGTTACTGTTTTGTTATAGTTAGAGAATCTGTTATGAATTTCCTTTATTTTGTGTGCCAAGGCTCCCTTTGCCCTTCCTATATCCCTATTCAGTGTATTCTTGCATCCTTGTAGATTTAAAGGGAAATTACATTACACTCCTATATCTCTATACTCCTTTGGGGATTTGCTTGACCCCAGCTACAATACACACAAAATACTGAAGGAACTCAGCATGTCAGGCAGCATCTATGGAGGGAAATGAACAGTTGGCATGTTGGGCCTCTTAATTGTCCTTTTTCCTGACTGGAGCATCGATATCCTTCATCAACCAGGGGTCTCACTTTTGCCCTTAGTTCTGACAGGAACATGTCAAAATAATTCCTCTGCTTTCTTAATTAATTTTCCTATTGATTTGGCATGTTCACTACAGGCATTGGAAATGAGATGCTATTGCAACATCTTGGGCATCTCATACTTGGACCGCATCACAAACGAGCAGGTCCACAAGACCATCCAGCACCACGTTGGCCCTCATGACGACCTTCTCTCAACGGTGAAGAAAAGAAAGCTGAGATGGTACGGCCACGTAACAAGATCCAGTGGCCTTGCAAAGACCATTCTACAAGGAACTGTGGAGGGGAAAAGGAGAGGCAGACAGAGAAAAGATGGATGGACAACATTAGAGAATGGACAGGGAAAACATTTACGGTGACCCAGGCCCTGGCACACAACCGTGACAGATGGAACAGACGGTGCAAAGCTGGTCATGACGGCACCCCGACGACTCCACCAGGAGTTAAGGGAGCAAGAAGAAGAAGAGTAAGAAGAAGACTTATCTCTGATCAATAATACAACCAGCCCTGTTGTAGAAGTTGAAAAATTAATGCAATCTTGATACCCTTCCAATCATACTGCTGTTAGCAAGTAGTTTGACAGTCTGCTGACCCACGTGCTTTTGGGAAGTGGGAGTAAACCAGAGCATTCGCAGAAACAAAAATGTCACAAGAGAATGTGCAAACTCTACGGCAGAGGTCAGCATTGCACCGGGTCACAGGAGCTGGGAGAATGTAACTCCATCTATCTGTTCAAAGGGAACGCATATTAAACTTCCATCAAAGTTATGTCAGGGTCTTGGGAACATGAACAGTTTAGAGGACTATTCTTGTTTTAGTGTCAACCACACATTGGCATTTAATTCTTGTATTCTTCCTCCCTTGTCTTTATGCCATTAAACAAGGCTTTGGAATGTTAGAGACTATTCAGACACTGTTGTTTGTAGTGCTTCAACATAGGTATCCTGTTTAATTCTACATCCAGCTTTACCCCCAAATTAGCCCTCTTTAAATATACATTTATTGCCTATTGAAAGCTCCCCTTTCATGAAAAAGGTTTGAGTGCTTTCCTGGCATATATGATGAATAAAATCTTGTTGGGCTTCCAGCTGGGTACAGGTTTCGTTTATAACCAATGTTGCAGTTGCAAACTGTTCCATCTTCTTCAGGGATGATGCCTGGGTATGTCTAGTCCTATGGTACTTATAACCCCGTTGTCCATCCCTCCTGATCGGAATCGAATTCCAACTCTTGCTTAGAGCAAGGCCTTCATCCTTGTTAAAGTTATTTTCCTGTAGTTTTGTTTCAATGGTTTCCTTTACTAGGCGGTCCCAAAAGCCATTGGTGTGGCACAATAGTTTTGTGCCATCGAAGTTAATTCAATGGCCATTGGGAATACAATGTTGTGCTGCTGCAGGTTTCTCAGGGTAACCCAAATGGATACATCTCCTGAGCTCATTGATCCTGAAATTCGAATGTAAGGAAGGTGGGAGAGTGGAAACTTGTTTGGATGAGGACTAACCAATTAAGAGGGATGTACTACGGGGTATAAATACCACTGGACTAGACTTGCCCAGGCATCATCTCAGGAGATGGTAGAGTTTGTCATCAAACGTCCTGTATAATCAATACCTGTACCTGACTGGAAGCCCAAGAAGAATTTAATCCTCCTCTTTCTTACTATAGATCACAAACCTTAACGATCATCAGAACGAAAACGTTCTCCTAATCTCCCATTCAGGTGCTGCCTGACATGCTGAGTTCCTTCAGCATTTTGTGTATGTTGCTCAAACCATTTTATTCTCTCTACATTTACTATTAACTTTTACCACTCATCTGTACATTAGGGCCAATTTACAGTGGTCTATTGACCTTGTTGCACTATTACAGATTGCCAAGTATGATGTTGGGGCCATCACTGAATTGTGGTTGAAGGATGGTTGTAGTTGGGAGCTAAATGTCCAAGGTTACACATTATATCGGAGGGATAGGAAGGTAAGCAGAGGGGGCGGTGTTCTACTGGTAAAGAATGACCTCAAATCAGTAGAAAGATGTGACGTAGGATTGGAAGATGTTGAATCCTTGTGGGTTGAGTTAAGAAACTGCAGGGGTAAAAGGACATTGATGGCAGTTATATACAGGCCTCCCAACAGGCTGGGAGGTGGACCACAGGTTACAATAGGAAATAGAAAAGGGGAGTTAAAAGGGTAATGTTAATGGTAGTCATGGGAGATTTTAACATGCAGGATGATTGGGAAAATCAGGTTGGTAATGGATCTCGAGAGTGAATTTGTTGAATGCCTAAGAGATGGCTTTTTAGAGCAGTTTGTCATTGAGCCTACTAGGGGATCAGCTATACCTGATTGGGTGTGATCAGGGAGCTTAAGGTAAAAGAGCCCTTAGGAACCAGGGATTACAATATGATTGTATTTAATTTGAAATTTGATCATGAGTAAGTAAAGTCTGACATAGCAGTATTTCAGTGGAGTAAGGGAAATTACAGCGGTATGAGAGAGGAGTTGGCCAAAGTAAATTGGAAGCAGCTGCTGGCAGGGATGTCAGCAGAGCAGCAACGACGTGAGTTTCTGGGAAAAATGAGGAAGGTGCAGGTCATGTGTATTCCAAAAATGAAGAAATACTCAAATGGTAAAATACGAGGGGTGATTTGTGGCTTAAGGTAGCAGGAGATGAGTTATTAACTTCAAACTTTTTCAAAAAAGCTTTTTCAAGTATGTTGAAAATAAAAGAGAAATGAGAGTGGATATAGGACTGCAAGAAGATGAGGCAGGAGAAATAATAACGAGGGTCAGGGAGATGAACTAAATGAGTATTTTGCGTCAGTCTTCACTATGGAAGACACCAGCAGTATGCCTGATGTTGTAGTGTGTGAAGGAAGAGAAGTGGGTGCAGTTACTGTTACAAGAAAGAAGGTGCTCAAAAAACTGAAAGACCTAAAATTACATAAGTCACCTGGACCAGATGAACTGCACCCTAGGGTTCTGAAAGAGGTTGCGTTAGAGATTGTGGCGGCATTACAAATAATCTTTCAAAAATCACTGGACTCTGGTATGGCGCCAGAGGGCTGGAAAATTGCAAATGTCACTCCACTCATTAAGAAAGGAGGAAGGCAGCAGAAAGGAAATTATAGACAATTTAACCTGACCTCAGTGGTTGGGAAGATGTTAGAGTCAATTGTTAAGGATGAGGTGATGGAGTACTTGGTGACACAGGACAAGATAGTACAAAGTCAGCATGGTTTCCTTCAGGGAAAATCCTGCCTGATGAACCTGTTGGAATTTTTTGAGGAGATTACAAGTAGAATAGATAACGGGGATGCAGTGGATGTTGTGTATTTGAATTTTCAGAAGGCCCTTGACAAGGTGCCACACGTGAGGCTGCTTACCAAGTTAAGAGCCCATGGTATTACAGGAAAGTTACTGGCATCATTAGAGCATTGGCTGATTGGTAGGAAGCAGTGAGCGGGAATAAAAGGATCCTTTTCTGGTTGGCTGCCAGTGACTAGTGGTGTTCTGCAGGGGTCGGTGTTGGGATCACTTTGTTTTATGTTGTATATAAATGATTTAGATGATGGAATAGATGGCTTTGTTGCCAAGTTTGCAGATGATATGAAGATTGGTGGCGGGGAAGGTATTGTTGAGGAAACAGGTAGAATGCAGAAGGATTTAGACAGATTAGGAGAATGGGTGAGGAAGTGGCAAATGAAACACAATGTTGAAAAATGCATGGTCATGCACTTTGGCGGTAGAAATATATGTGCAGACTGTTTTCTAAACGGGGAGAAAATCCAGGAATCTGAGATGCAGAGGGACTTGGGAGTCCTTGTGCAGAACATCCTGAAGGTTAATTTGCAGGTTGAGTCAGTGGTGAGGAAGGGAAATGCCATGTTATCATTCATTTCAAGAGCAAGGATGTGATGCTGAGGCTTTATAAAGCACTGGTAAGGCCTCACCTTGAGTATTGTGAACAGTTTTGGGCCTCTCGTCTTAGAAAAGATGTACTGGCATTGGAGAGGGTCCAGAGGGGGTTCACAAGGATGATTCCAGCAATTAAAGGGTTATTATACGAGGAACTTTTGATGGCTCTGTACTCTGGGCCTGTGCTCACTGGAATTCAGAAAGATGACAGGGGATCTCATTGAAACCTTTTGAAAAGCCTAGAGAGAGTCGTTGTGAAAAGGATGTTTCCCATGGTGGGAGAGTCTAGGACAAGAGGGCACAGCCTTAGGATAGAGGGGCACCCTTTCAGAACAGAGATGCAGAGAAATTTCTTTAGCCTTGAGCTGGCCTAGTTACACCATGCATGCCATATATTGAAATAGAAACACCAGATGCCAGGTGTAGGGTGTATTCTGAAACTCGTTCTAAATATATATTGTAAAAAAAACTGACAAAAATAAATATCATACAAATCAGAAATCTTGTAGATGAACTTGGTCCGAATGGGGGAGGATGGATCTGACATATTCTCTCTGCTCCTCATAGGAACGCTGTAATAGAAGAACAGTTAGCAGTCATTTTAGGAGTGCTGGAGATTGGCAGCTAAATGCCCTGCCATCATTCTGCACAGATCATTGCTGATGTGGCTAGGGTAATGTTGCTAATTAAAGGAAACAGTCAATATCTAAAATAATCACCTACGTAGCAATAACAATAGGAAGGGAGGGCATTTTGCGTATCTATTGCACCAGTTAATTTGCAAACCTCACCATGATCAGATCAAGTTGAACATTAATCAGTTTTGGATGACATAAGTTGCTCCAGGAAAGGATATACAGCAAGCTTTTATGTCAGCATGTGAGTTAATTATCTCAATAACTAGAAATGTTTCCCAGAAATTTAGATAAAATAGTTGGCAAGAAATAAATCGGATCACATTCTGTTAGTGCCTTTGGGGATAGATAAAACTTCCACGTGTGGGTTTGATGCTGTCTATTCTTTTCCATGAGCCCAGTATTTCTTATAGTCACTACACAGCCCGTGAACTGCTCATGGGCTGCTCCTTGCCCAGCAACAACAACTATTCATTATGCGAGGTATCTTCACTACAGATACCACTACATACAGTTTTTAGCTTGATGCAGCAACAGTTATGTGAAAAAGGCACCAACTTTAATAAATGGACCTTAACTAATGCTTCTCTTTCTACTGGAACTTAACACTGGAGTTCTTGCATTTACAAATTAATCTTAGCTTTTATAGTTTTCAAGCTTCTGTGTTCATTTTGGAAATAAGAAGATTGTTAGGTGTGGGGATGTGATCTGATTCCGTCCGATACACTAATTCAGTGACCCACAGTAACAAAATTATCTACAACCACTTTCCAGTTAGTAGGAAAAATTAGCATAAAGCAGTGTGATCATCAAATTAAAATGCATTTACTTACATAATTCTTATGTCCCTCACATGCTGCTCCACATGTTCACCAGTAGGCAATTCAGTAACAATTGTTTTGGATGTCACAGTCATGCACTTACATTTTGATTTAACTAGAAGATGGCTTTCAGCAATGGCTATAAAACAGCAGACAGTAACACAATTATTATAAATAAGCAGGTGGTATCTTTTGTATAGCAAATCCGGGTGTTCGCTGAAGTATCTGTTAATTGGCTTCCTAGTATAGGCAAATCTATAGTATCAGAAAGTAAAGATAAGATAGCTCTGCTTTCTGTCTGCTTTAAATCTATTGCTGTAAGAGAAAACTAAAGGACAGATGTCCTTTAATGAAAGGATAGTGGTGTGGAATTGGAGGTCAGGATCTGGAAGAGGATTGGAAAGGAAAAGCAAGTGATCTGAAGTTTAGGTGACTATGGACACAATCCTCAAATGCCCAAACCTCATCAGCAGTGCCTAATTAGAAACAAGCTTTCATAGCAAGTGCTGAAGTTGTCTAAGCTGTCCCAAATTAATATCCTATCACACAGCGGGCATTACTCTGCAAAATAATATAACTACTTTTATTCTGAAAATATCGATTTCACTTCAGTCATTAGCACATGTGGTGAAAGGCTTGTGGATTATATAATCCATGACCACAGTCATTTAGCACGTTATCTTAATTAGAAATTGTTTTATCTTTACTCTTATCCTCAAACTTGTAACACATTAGAACTTAAGAAATTGAAGCAAAAGTAGGCCTTTTGTTCATTTGTGCCCCTGCCAGGCATTAAGATCGTAGCTGAAGTTTCTCCTCAATCTCACTTCCTCATCTCTCTCGACTCCCTTGATATCTAGTGATATCTGTCTCAAACGTATTTTGTGCCTGAACTTCTACAGATTCCTTAGATAGATAATTCCAAGCATTCAGTGTCCTCTGGGTGAAGAGTTCCTTTCCCATCTCTCCTGAATGGCCTGACATTTTTTTAATGTAACCCTTGATTCTAGATACTCTAGTCAAGGGAAACATTATCCCTGATTTTACCCTGTCAGGCTCATAAGGATTTCACATATTTCAATGAGATATGGAAAATCACTGCACACTCTAATATGTCCGATGCAATAGAGTCCTCTAATAAGTCTATCTTAATAGAGCCTCAGTCTGCTAAATCTCTCTTTGGTAGGAATAGTCCAAATTTGCTAGGAATAATCCAAATAGGACATACATGGTAAATGGTAGGGCATTGAAGAATGCAGTAGAACAGAGTGATCTAGGAATAATGGTGCATAGTTCCCTGAAGGTGGAATCTCATGTGGATAGGGTGGTGAAGAAAGCTTTTGGTATGCTGGCCTTTATAAATCAGAGCATTGAGTATAGGAGTTGGGATGTAATGTTGAAATTGTACAAGGCATTGGTAAGGCCGAATTTGGAGTATTGTGTACAGTTCTGGTCACCGAATTATAGGAAAGATATCAACAAAATAGAGGGAGTACAGAGAAGATTTACGAGAACGTTACCTGGGTTTCAGCACCTAAGTTACAGGGAAAGATTGAACAAGTTAGGTCTTTATTCTTTGGAGCGTAGAAGGTTGAGGGGAGACTTGATAGAGGTATTTAAAATAATGAGGGGGATAGATTGAGTTGACATGGATAGGCTTTTTCCATTGAGAGTAGGGGAGATTCAAACAAGAGGACATGATTTGAGAGTTAGGGGGCAAAGGTTTAAGGGTAACACGAGGGGGAATTTCTTTACTCAGAGAGTGGTAGCTGTGTGGAATGAGCTTCCAGTAGAAGTGGTAGAGGCAGGTTTGGTATTGTCATTTAAAGTAAAATTGGCTAGGTATATGGATAGGAAAGGAATGGAGGGTTATGGGCTGAGTGCGGGCCAGTGGGACGAGGTGAGTGTAAGTGTCAGCACTGACTAGAAGGGCAGAGATGGCCTGTTTCCATACTGTAATTGTTACATGGTTATATGGTAACAAACCCTCCAGATCGGCATCAGTCTGGTGAACCTTGTAGCATTTTCTGAATGGCAAATGTAGACTGCCTTATGTAAGGGGATATGTACAAAATATTCTAGATTCAGCCTCAGTAAGTCTACATAATTGCATTAAGAGATCTTTAGGTCCTGTGCTCATGTCTTTTTGCAATAAAAGCCAACATACCTAATTGCTTGTTTTGCCTGCACATTAACTTTTCAGAATCAGAATCAGGTTTAATATCACTGGCATATGTTGTGAAATTTGTTAATTTAGCAGCAGCAGTATAATGCAATACATGACGAATATAGAAAAAAATAAATTACAGTAAATACATATATACTTATTAAATGTATATTAAATAGTAACATTAAAAATAGCAGTATAAAAACAGAAATAATAAAAAGTGAGGTGATGTTCTTGGGTTCAATGTCCATTTAGATGGCAGAGGGGAAGAGGCTGTTCCTGAATTTTTAATAATTCAAGTAAGAAGACACCCAAGTTCCTCGAAGCAGCAAAACCATTCAATCTTCACCAGTTTAAAGATAACACCGGCTTTCTATATTTTTTCTATCTAAGTGGATGAAAATCACATTTTGCCACAATCATGCTTTGTCTATTTTTGTAATCTGTCTCTAACTCCCTGATGCCTCTCTGCACCCTTCTCACAACCAATATTGCCTCTTAGCAATGTAGTGCAAATTTGAGTATTTTACATTACCTCCATAATGTGGTAGATTATCAACAGCTGCTGCCCGAGCACTGAACCTGAAAATAACCTATTTATGATTTCTCTATCTATTAACCAGAATACTGCCTTCAATATGTGGGATTTAATTATCTTCTTATTTTACAATACTTTATTGATTAAATTCTGAATTACCAAATACACCACATAAGATAGTTTAAGTTCTTTTTCTCCTTACTCATTCTCAATGACTGCATATTTCCACATGGTTTTCTGAGACTTACTCTGTCACAACAAACACAGAATATTCATTTAATCTATCTGGGTTTGCTTTGTTATCCAACATAATTTCTCCGGTTTCAGTCTGATGGGGGCCCACAGTAACTTCATTTAATCTTTTACAATCTATATGAACTGTTACAGTTTAAACCTTTTTTGTTGATCTTGGAGTACTCTCATATTTTTATATTTTACAATGGTCTTGCAATGTTCTGTCAGAATCTCTCAACTTTCCATTAACTTTGATAGTTAAAAAAATAAAACTTCAATAAAACTATGAGTCATAGTTAATCCTTAATCATTTGGTTTATGACTCAGTATTAGTCTAGTAGCTTGGATATGGAATTATGATAAATCATTTGGCTTGTTTTAGGACATGTTCTAACACTCAGTATACATAACTGAATAGAGATAAAGAACCCAACAATCCCACTGAGGTGCCTCTGGTGAAGAGCTAACATTCTCACTCAATAGATGTACACGTGACAGACTGCTATAAGTGATAATCTGTAACTAACTTAAAATGATTAAAAACTAAACATTCTGTAACAGAGACTCATTTAAATGGTTGCTCAAGTATGGTTGGAACAATATAAGTAAAAAATGAAAAACAATGAACATTTGACCAAGGGAATACACAGTATGACACACAGTATCGCTAAATCAATGGTACCACCAAATGTTGAGACAATCCTATCCATGTGAAATGACCATATAAATACAATATCACTGCCTACAAATCTATCCACACCAAACTTAATCAACATCTTCTCTACCAATGTCTCCATGTACTATCAGTCATTTCTCTCATTATCAGGAAGAAAATTCTCATTCTTCATCAGCTTTCTATGATTTTGTATTTCCTAAGTCTCTATTGATAAACAAAGGAGGAAGTATTTACATGACACATTGCATAATGAAAAGTGTAATAATTAAACATCACACCTGTTGCAAGAACAGTGAAAAGGAGAATTGCTGCAAAAGGCCTCAGCATTTGCTTGCTCTTCATAGCTGGAGTGTCAGCTTCCTTGATCCTCCTCTTGTGCTCTCGGTGTTCACCTAGACTGATTTGTGAGCTTCAGCAAAACCAAAGACCAACCCATTTTGCCTGTTCTACGACTTATTTCTTCAAAGAGCTCCAGATCATTTTCGGGTTCTATTTTAAGAAGTAGTTTCAATACAGAAACCAGATGCGAGCTCTCTTGCCTTTGAATAGGGAGATTTTAAAAGACAAAAGGGTGCATCTTTAATTAATTCAGACACTTACTTAACCACAATTCTATATCTTACAAAGAGTTTTTTCCTGAGTAGAAAAATGCTAGTGTGGTTCTGTGCAGTGCAAGGAGCAATGGAGACCCACTGGGGGATGAAATATAAAAGTCCAAAGTTCAAACTAAATTTATTATCGAAGTACATATAATGTCACCATATACAACCCTGAGATTCGTTTTCTTGTGAGTATACTCAATAATTCTATAGAATAATAATAACTGTAACAGAATCAATGAAAGATCACACCAACTTGAATGTTCAACCAGTGTGCAAAAGACAACAAACTGTGCAAATACAAAAGGGACAAAATAATAACAACAAATAAATCAGCAATAAATATTGAGAAGATGAGATGAAGAGTCTTTGAAAGTGAGTCCATAGGTTGTGGGAACATTTCAATGATGGAGCAAGTGAAGTTGAGTGAGTTGGTTTAAGAAATTCATTGGTGAGAGGTAGTAACTGTTCCCGAACCTTGTGGAGTGAGCTCTAAGGCTTCTGTACCTTCTTCCTAATGGCAGCAGTGAGAACAGGGTGGTGGGGTCCCTGAAGATGGATGCTGCTTTTCTGTGGCAATGTTCCATGTAGATGTGCTCAATGGTGGGGAGGGCTTTACCTGTGATGGACTGGGCCATATTCAGGATTTTCTGTTCAAGGGCATTGGTGTTTCTATAACAGGCTCTGACGCAGCCTATCAATATTCTCTCCACTGCATATCTATATTATTTTGTTGAAGTTTTAGATGTCATGCCAAACCTCCACAAACTCCTAAGGAAATAGAAGTGCTGCTGTGCTTTCTTTGTAATTCACATTTGTGCAGCATCCAGAACTGGCCATTTGAAATAATAATGCCAAGGACTTTAAAATAGCTGATCCGCCAATGAGGACTGGCTGATGGCCCTCTGCTTTCCTTCTCCTGAAGTCAATAATCAGCCCCCTGGCCTTGCTGACATTGAGTGAGAGGTTGTTGTTGTGGCACCACTCAGCCAGATTTTCAATCTCCCTCCTATACGCTGATTCATCACCACTTTTGATTCAGCCTATGACAGTGGTGTCGTCAGCAAACTTGAATATGGTGTTGGAGCTGTGCTTAGCCACACAGTCATAAGTGTAAAGTGATTTGAGCAGGGGTCTAAGTGCACAGATTGTGGTGCATCTGTGCTGATGGAGATCGTGGAGGAGATGTTATTGACAATCCAAACTGACTGAGGTCTGCAAGTGAGGAAATCGAAGATCCAATTGCTGAAGGAAGTATTGAGGCTAAGGTCTAGGAGCTTATTGGTTAGTTTTGAAGTGATGATGGCATCGAATACCAAGCTGTAGTTGATGAACAGCATCCTGATGTATGCATCTTTGCTGTCCAGATGTTCCAGGGTTGAGTGAAGAGGCAGCGAGATTGCATCTGTCTTAGACTGTGGCCATCAAACTTTACAACTCCTCCCTCGAAGTGTCAGACACCCTGAGCTAATAGGCTGGTCCTGGACTAATTTCCACTTGGCATAATTTATTTATTATTACTTAATTATTCATGGTTTTATATTGCTATATTTCTACGCTATTCTTGGTTGGTGCGACTGTAATGAAACCCAGTTTCCCTCGGGATCAATAAAGTATGTCTGTCTGTCTGTCTGTCTGTCTGACTTGTTGCTCCAGTAGGCAAATTGGAGTGGATCTAATTCACTTCTCAGGCAGGAGTTGATGTGTTTCATCACCAACCTCTCAAAGCACTTCATCACTGTGGATGTAAGTGCTACTGGATGACACCACGCTCTTCTTGGGCACCGGTATAATTGAAGCCTACTTGAAGCAAGTGAGTACCTCAGACTGTCAAAGCAAGAGGTTAAAGATCTCAGTGAACTCTCCAACCAGTTGATCAGCATAGGTCTTTAGTACTCAGCCAGGTACCCCGTCTGTGCCGGATACTCTTCATGGGTTCACCCTCCTGAAGGATGCTCACAAGTTGGCTTCAGGGACTGGAATCATAGGATCATTGGGGCTGTGGGAGTCTGTGATGGTTCCTCCATGTTTTGACAAACATAGTGAGCATAGAAGGCATTGAGCTCATCTGGAAGTGAAGAAATTATGTCCCCTATGTCGCTTGAATTAACTTTATAAGAGGTGATAGTATTCAAGCCCTGCCACAAATGTCAAGCATCTATCATTGATTCACGTTTAGTCTGGAATTACCTCTTTAGCTGAGAGATGGCTTTCCAGAAATCATGCTGAACCTCTTGTAACTTTCTTGCTCACCAGACTTGAATGCTTCTCATCTGGCCCTCAGCAGACTGCAGATCTCACAGTTCTTCCAGCTTTTGACTGGGGAAGACTCTCAATGACTTTGTGGAACATGCTTGTCTGCAACTCATTTAATGAAGTCTGTTACAACCATGGTGTATTCACTCAGGTTCACAGATGAGTCCTTGAACACGGCCCAGTCCACCGACTCAAAGCACTCCTGTGGCTGCTTCTCTGCCTCTCGCAACCTCCTGCTTGTTGTCCTAATCTCTGGGGTTTTGCTCTTTCGCCTCTGCCTGTGTGCTGGCAGAAGGACAGCCAAGTGATCAGATCTACTGAAATGCAGTCTGGGCATGGTAGGGTAGGTGTTCCTTATCGTCACAGATTCTATGCTGAATATACAACCAACCACACCAGATTCTGGGGCTTAGACTCTCCAGCTCTCCAGAATATGGATAGTTAGCACAGTCCCTTCAAGGATTCAGGACCGTCTCGCTAATTGGCAGCCATGCTTTGGCAGCAGGATTTCAATAGTTAAGGATTATAAAAGGGGGTTTGGTGCTCAATCATCAGCTCTACTTGGATTCTCATTGAGTGTCTAGTTTAGTATTCTGTATTGGTTTTAGTCTCGCATCATGTCTCGATTCAGGTCTTGGGCCCAACCATCCTCACCTAGGTCTCTCATCACAGTATGAATGAGCCAGACGTGGACTCTGTGGATATCAGAGTCTCTTGTCCGCTGCGACCAGAGATGGTGAGAGGACTTTGATTCAGGGCCTGGAGATACACGATCTCCAGGTCGCTGTGTGCCAACTACCATAAGGGGAAGCCTGAGTCACTCGGGTGAGGCTGTTGGTCGCTCTGTGGAGCCAGTATATCCTCCAACCCCAGAGAGATTCGATGGTGACCTGGGGTCTTTCTGCAGCTTCCTCATTCAATGCTCACTGGTGTTGAACTCCAGCCATCCCGGATCCAATCAGAGCATGGAGGGGTGGCCTTCATTATCTCTCTCCGGACCAGGAAAGCCCCGGCCTGGGCCACTGCTCATTGGGAATGCAGGTTGGAGATTTGCTTGGATTCAGAGGAATTCGTGGCTGACACGAGGAAAATGCTTCATCATCCTACTGGAGCAAGCCGAACCTGATGAGGGTGCGTTAGGGCAGACGGTCAGTGGCCAACTACACCATCGAGTTTTGGACTTTGGCCCAGGAGAGTGGCTGGAAAAGGATGTCTTGGTCACTCTATACTGCCATGGACTCTGAGACAAACTAAAGGATGCCCTCACCTTGGGAGAGCCGGAAGAGGACTTAGAGGTTCCAATCGAGCAGTCCATCCGCCTCGATAATCAGCTGGTGGAGCGAAGGTGGAACTATTTCAAGAGGTCGAAGAGGCCTAGCCCAAGCCCAGCCTCAACGCATCGCAGTTCCACTCCCCGACCTTGGACAATGGCCAGCCCATCTCCTGCTCAGGATCCTGTCGAGCCCATGGAAATCGCCCTACAAGACTCTCCACTGATGAGAGGTTCCGGCATCAGTGGCTGCTAGTGCTGCAGGGAAGCAGGTAACCTGCAGGCTGAATGTCCGAAGCTGCAGCCATTGGCAGAACTGTCCAGTGTCGGGAGGACTGTGATGGTAACAGCCATCACTCCGGAGGACTGTGATGGTAACAGCCATCACTCCGGAGGACTGTGATGGTAACAGCCATCACCCCGGAGGACTGTGATGGTAACAGCCATCACTCCGGAGGACTGTGATGGTAACAGCCATCACCCCGGAGGACTGTGATGGTAACAGCCATCACCCCGGAGGACTGTGATGGTAACAGCCATCACCCCGGAGGACTGTGATGGTAACAGCCATCACTCCGGAGGACTGTGATGGTAACAGCCATCACTCCGGAGGACTGTGATGGTAACAGCCATCACCCCGGAGGACTGTGATGGTAACAGCCATCACTCCGGAGGACTGTGATGGTAACAGCCATCACTCCGGAGGACTGTGATGGTAACAGCCATCACCCCGGAGGACTGTGATGGTACAGCCATCACTCCGGAAGACTGTGATGGTAACAGCCATCACCCCGGAGGACTGTGATGGTAACAGCCATCACCCCGGAGGACTGTGATGGTAACAGCCATCACCCCGGAAGACTGTGATGGTACAGCCATCACTCCGGAAGACTGTGATGGTAACAGCCATCACTCCGGAGGACTGTGATGGTAACAGCCATCACCCCGGAGGACTGTGATGGTAACAGCCATCACTCCGGAGGACTGTGATGGTACAGCCATTACTCCCAGCTCCATGGATTCTGGTCTTACACCAAAGACGGAAATCTCCTGGAGTGTGAACTGAAGAGAGGTGCCTTTTGTGGGCTCTGGGACAGCCGGTGATCTCCTGGACTGGAGGACTGCCTGTTGGCTAAACATATCATTGCAGGAGTTGAGCCAGTCCATGCCCACACCTGTTCTGGATGGCTGTCCGCTAGGTCCGGGCAGATCTGGAAGCAGACGTTGGATTTGCGGATGAAGATTGAAGATCATGTGATGGACATTAGTTTCTGTGTCACTGATTCGCCTCTCATAACCCTGATCTCGGGAAACCTTGGGAGTCCCAGCATAACCCTCCTGTGAACTGGAAGGAAGGGAAGATCATTGCTTGGTCCGGTCATTGCAAGGGGGTATGTTTTCGACCCCCAGGCTCTCTCGAGACTAATGAGGGGGCAAACTTCAGTTTGGGATAACCTGAAGCCTTCTGGAGAGCCAGTTCCACCTTCAAGGACAGACAGGCTGGCTCTGGCCAACAGGACTGTGCTGGAACTAGAGAGAGGGTGTCTCTAGTTCAGGAGCAAACCAAGGAGGTGCCCAAGCAATCTGGAACTCTAGCTGCTAAGCCAAAGGGATCCAGCCACCAGGTCTCAACTGAATTAAAGACTCCTAGACGCAGACTCTTGGCACCTCGTTGCCATTGCCAGAGGATATGGATGAGGATTAGGAATCTGATTTGGTTTCTGTTTCAATGAAAGACTCTAGTGAACCTATGGACAGGATTCTGAGGCCTGTTGAGTCACTCCCGCCACCTAAAGAGCCTCGAAGAAAGGTTTGGAGTTAATTACAACAACCAAAGCAGTCAAAATCCCTTCCATCTACAAGGATTTGGAAGAGATCTTCAGCAAGGGGAAGGCCTCGACTCTTCCACTGCACCGACCCTACGACTGTGCTATAGACCTACTATCTGGTACTTATCTTCTATGGGGTTGATTATATGCACTTTCAGTCCCACAGAGAGAAGTGCTATGGAGGAGTACATAAAGGAGGCTCTTGCAAAGGGATTCATTCAACCCTCCACCACACCAGCCAGTGTGGGTTTCTTCTTCGTACAGAAAAAGGACCGGAGCCTGCGGCCATGCATTGATTACAGAGGATTGAATTGCACAATGGCCAAGAATCATTACCTCCTTCTGCTCATGAATACCGCCTTTGAGTTTCTTCAAGGGGCAAGAGTAATCTCGGAGCTAGACCTGCAGGGTATGTACAATCTGACTGCGCACAAGAGGGCAGTGAGTGGAAAGCAACATTCGACACACCGACAGAGACTGAAAGTACCCGGACTTGCCCTTCAGCTCAGTGAAGTCTCCAGCAGTTCTCCAGACCATTATAAAGGATGTGCTCCAGGATGCTCTCCATAACTTTGCCTTCCTCTACTTGGATGATATCCTAATCTTCTTGGAATCCGCGGAGGAGCACACTGCTCACTTCGGGGATATTTTAAAGAAGCTTTTAGACCATGGACTTTATATCAAAAGCTGGAGAAGTCTGAATTTCATGTGGCCACCATTTAATTTTTGGGTTTTATAATCTCTAATGGCAATCTCAAGGTGGAGTCTACTAAGAGCCAGGCAGTCAGATATTGGCCACAACCAGTGATTCCTGGGATTAGGCAACTTTAACCAGAAATTCATAAGAAACCCCAGCTCAGTGACGGCTCTGCTGACAGCTCTAGTTAAGAAATCTTTTGCAGATCTCAAATATCAGTTCATGATGTGGAGATGGACGACTCAGATGTTGGTAGGGGTGCAGTGTTGGCTCAACGGACACGGTTGGATAGCAGATTGCACTCATGGGCATTTTTCTTCAGATGGCTATCCCCGGCAGAGGTGAACTATAGGAATAGCTGCTCACGGTCAAGTTGGCTTTGGAAGACTGACATCACTGGCTTGAGGGGGGCCAAGAACTCTTTTATTGCTTGGAGAGACCACAAGAACCCGGCTCATCTTCAGGAGGCCAAGACATTGAATTTCAGGCAGGCCAGGTGGTCTCTTTTCTTTAGCTGCTTTAATTTCATCCAGAGCTATCGACTGGGCCAAAAAAAACCCCCAGAAACCAGATGCCTTGTCCCAATTTGTTTGATGAACCTGAATAAGAGGAGCAGCCTATCACTATTTTGCCCCAAGCCAAGGAGAGAGTGCCAGTTCACTGGGGAATCAACACTCTTGTTTGCAAAGCCCAGGCACAAGGGGAGATCCCTAAGAACTGTCCTTTGGGTTGGCTGTTCGTCCCAAGTCCTGTCCAGTCTCAGGTTCTTCAATGGCGACATTCATCAGGAATGACCGCTCACCCAGGGATTGCCAGGGCCCCTGAGTTCATCAATTGAAGGGACTGGTGGCATGGAACGGCGAGAGAGGTCCGACCATACAGGAATGTGAGATGTGCGACAGGACCAAGGAACCCCATACCCCACTTCAAGGCCTCCTTCACCCCCTGCCTGTTTTGGACAGACCATGGGTGCACATCTCCATGGACTTTGTCATGGATCTTCCTCCTTCCAAGGAGAAGCCCATTACCATGGTAATTGTTGATTGTTTTCGAAGACCTGCAGGTGCACTGCCTTTGAAAGAATACCATTTGCGGTGGAGTTAGCTGAAATTGTTCTGCACCAGGTCTTCAGAATCCACAGTTTTCGAGTATGTTCAGATCGTAGTCCCCAATTGATAACACGATTTTGGAGGGAATTCTGTAAGTTGATTGCGGCAACAGTGAGTCTTTCCTCTAGGTTTCACCTGCAGTTTCAATGGCCAGACGGAGCAGGCGAACCAAGATTTGGCATGAACCCAAAGATGCCTGGCCTCAGAAAGACCAAATGAGTGGTGTGACCAACAACTGATGTGGGCAGAGATTGCCCACAGCACTTTACAGCATTCAGCGCACAGGATGTCTCTGTTTGGGTCTTCTCTGCCACTCTTCCCTCAGAAGGAGACCGAGGTTGTGGGTCCTGCAGCCGAAGAACTTTTCTGATGCTGCAAGGGAGATGTTGTTGGCCTCTACCCAGAAGGCTGAAGTATAGTCTAACTACAAGAGAAGACAGCATCACCTTTGCAGCCTAGGCAACATGTCTGGCTCTCAGCTCAGGATTTGCCTCCCCAGGTGGAGTCTAGGAAACTGGAGCTCAAGTTCATTGGACCCTTCAAGGTTTTCAAATAAAGTAAATCTTACACCTTGCAGCTCCCCAAGGTCCTCTAGATCAACCCCACTTTCCATATCTCCAAATTAAAACCTGGTACCTCCCGTCCTTTAGCCCCATCACCATCAGTCCTGTGGCCACCCAGGTTTGTCAATGGGGAAAAGGTCTTCACCATTCAAAGAAATTTGCATTCACTGGGTGTTTGTCAGTTCCTCATGGACTGGGGAAGATTTGGGCCCAAGGAACGGTGCTGGATTCCTGAAAAGGACATCCTGGATCCGGCTCTCATCCATGACTACCATCACTGTCTATCTGAGCAGACAGGTTTGTAAGGGGTGGGGCTTTATGATACGAACCCAACCACACCAGAGCACCTGAATGGAAGTTCAGTGATTAATCATCAGCTCTACTTGGATTATTGTCTAGCATCTAGTTTAGTGTTCTGTTCTCATTTCGGTCTCGCGTCGTGTCTCAATTCCAGCCTCAGATACTTCAGTACTCCAGTACCTGGGTCCAACCATCCTCGCCTGGGTCTCTCAATACAGATGGTAAATGGGCATAGTTTTCTTCAAACAAGCCTGGTTGAAATCTCCGACTATGATCTGAAATGTGTCAGGATGGGCTGTTTCTTGTATGGAGTCGGCATCATGCAGTATCTCAAGTGCTAGATTATAGTCGGCCTCTGGTGGTATGTACACTGTGGTCAGGATTATGAAGGAGGACAGGCTTGGTGAATGGAACAGATGGCATTTGATCGTTAGATGTTTAATGTCAGGGGAACATGATTCTGACAAAACCGTCAATAAATGATGGTGAAATGGCATAAAGTAGTAATAAGAATTGAAAAAAATGCATAATAAAAAAACACAAGTATTTAGGACAAAACTGAAGATATATTAAGTGGGTTGCTCAGGAAATAGGCGGTCCTCCAGAAGTGCATGGGATATTACAAATGCAAATCTGTAAACCTCAGTAGTTGAAAAATTTTATAAATTCTCACAATAGAGATATGTGGAAAGCTAAAAATAAATCCAGTTAAGAAGCTGAGCAGTTTAAAAGAAAGAAGAAAAGAGTAATGTTGAAACTAATGAGCTTTTAATAGAATTAATACATTTTAATAGTATTTATTAGTTTTAAAACAGAATTAGCAATTTCAGGAAGTACCAGCTGCCTGCTTGAACACAATGGTATCACCTTGCTCGTGAAATGTTGCTCTGTTTCAAGGACCAAAGAGGCTGCTAGTCTAATTGTCATTCGTCCGTCATCTATTGTCATGACTCTGACTTCACAAGGCAGCCTTAAGAGAGTCGCACCTCAGTGCAAGGAGGAGCTTTCCAGCTACTGAGGAGTGTTGACAACAGCTGGATGAATTCTCCACCGATGGGTTGGGGAGAGGAAAGGGGTGGGTGGGTATGTTTTGGCAGACATAATTAAGGGGGCAGAGAAACCTACACTGGCTCTTGAGGCTGGAGAAGAATAGTGAGTGAAGGAAGCATCTCTTCTTGTCCAGGGACACTTCCTTTAGAATATTGCAGTGTAATCCCTGTTTATTCTTAAATGCTGTTCTGAATGCCTAGTCGGGAAAGGCTGCAAATACGGTCTCCAGCTCTGAGTGGTAAAGCCATATTAACCAAAACGCATAGATTCCACACCATAAAGGCAAAGGTTTTCCTTTGCTTTAGCTAAGCAGCTGTGATTTAAGACAAACTCTGTATCAGCAGAAAATGCCTGCAGAGCTTTGTGGCTATGTTTCTGAAAGTGAGCTGACCTCGACTTTGATATTGAGCGCAACTGCGCCACGTGTGTGAGCTTGTGCTTGAGGTATGGTGAACTTGAGTGAGGACTACCTTGTGTGAGGCTTGTCTGCATAGGTATTACTCCTGTGGGATACGTTGACAAGAGGGTACTCTCTGTAAAGCAGGGGTGGATAATGTATTTAAGTAACACACACAAAATGCTGGTGGAACACAGCAGGCCAGGCAGCATCTGTAAGGAGAAGCACTGTCGACGTTTCAGGCCGAGACCCTTCATCAGGACTAACTGAAGGGAAAGATAGTAAGAGATTTGAAAGTAGGAGGGGGAGGGGGAAATGCGAAATGATAGGAGAAGACTGGAGGGGGTGAGATGAAGCTGAGAGCCGGAAAGGTGATTGGCAAAAGGGATACAGAGCTGCAGAAGGGAAAGGATCATGGGATGGGAGGCCTTGGGAGAAAGAAAGGGGGAGGGGAGCACCAGAGGGAGATGGAGAACAGGCAGAGTGATGGGCAGAAAGAGAGAAAAAAAAGGAGGGGGGAAAACTAAATATATCAGGGATGGGGTAAGAAGGGGAGGAGGGGCATTAACGGAAGTTAGAGAAGTCAGTGTTCATGCCGTCAGGTTGGAGGCTACCCAGCCGGTATATAAGGTGTTGTTCCTCCAACCTGAGTGTGGATTCATCTTGACAGTAGAGGAGGCCATGGATAGACATATCAGAATGGGAATGGGACGTAGAATTAAAATGAGTGGCCACTGGGAGATCCTGCTTTCTCTGGTGAACAGGGCCCCAGACAGTCCTTCCAGGTGAGGCGACACTTCACCTGTGAGTCGGCTGGTGTGGTATACTGTGTCCGGTGCTCCCGGTGTGGCCTTTTATATATTGGTGAGACCCAACGCAGACTGGGAGACCGTTTCGTGGAACACCTATGCTCGGTCTGCCAGAAAAAGCAGGATCTCCCAGTGGCCACACATTTTAATTCCACGTCCCATTCCCATTCTGATATGTCTATCCATGGCCTCCTCTACTGTCAAGATGAAGCCACACTCAGGTTGGAGGAACAACACCTTATATACTGGCTGGGTAGCCTCCAACCTGATGGCATGAACATTGACTTCTCTAACTTCTGTTAATGTCTCTCCTCTCCTTCTTACCCCATCCCTGATATAGTTAGTTTTTTTCTTTCTCTCTCTGCCCATCACTCTGCCTGTTCTCCATCTCTCTCTGGTGCTCCCCCCTCCCCCTTTCTTTCTCCCTAGGCTTCCTGTCCCATGATCCTTTCCCTTCTCCAGCTCTGTATCACTTTCGCCAATCACCTTTCCAGCTCTTAGCTTCATCCCACCCCCTCCGGTCTTCTCCTATCATTTTGCATTTCCCCCTCCCCCTCCTACTTTCAAATCTCTTACTATCTTTCCTTTCAGTTAGTCCTGACGAAGGGTCTCGGCCCGAAACGTCGACAGTGCTTCTTCCTATAGATGCTGCCTGGCCTGCTGTGTTTCACCAGCATTTTGTGTGTGTGTTGCTTGAATTTCCAGCATCTGCAGATTTCCTAATGTATTTAAGTACTAGTTCTTTCCTTTTCTCCTTTTTGTTTTGCTAATTTCTTATCTGATGAACATGGAAGTACTCCTTTGCTTGCAGAAATATTCTAGTATTCCAATCACTAACTTCTGAGGGCTCGCCAACTGGGATCAGTAATAATAAATCTGATTCTGATCATTCAGAAGACTGTTTCCAGCTGTACAGGTGGTCAGTTCTGTCGATAGTCCCTTGAAAGTTGCAGAGAAATACCCCATTTTATAATGCAAAGATCATGTTGTGATACTTGTTTGAATCACCTTAATGTTGCTTGTTGTAATTTGATTACTTTGTTATTTCTCACTCTTGGACCAGTGATTAGGTGTTGCCATTTCAAGAGAATATCATCCTGTTTGATATTTAGGGTATCATTCTGATAAAAACATTTACATGGGAAAAGTTCTGTGGTTTTCCAACATTTTGAAATGTTGCTGAATGTACTTCAGTCCAACAATGATTCTGTCCTAAATATTTACTAACAGATGAATCCCTATTATTGAGTCATGGGTATTGCTTGCGTTGATCTTAAGTCTTATGGACAGTCAGATCATAAATTTCAGAGAAAAAGATAAATAGATTCAAACACTCATCATTGTACTTAATGCCTGAGTATGCCTCGCCCAGATCAACTACCACACACAATTTAAAAACAGGTTTAAGTGACATTAGAAATGCCTTTATTCACAAGGCTATTGGGAAACTTATGAATGTTATTACTACTAACAATTCTTTATAGATAGATAGATAGGTACTTTATTCATCCCCATGGGGAAATTCAACATTTTTTCCAATGTCCCATACACTTATTGTAGCAAAACTAATTACATACAATACTTAACTCAGTAAAAATATGATATGCATCTAAAATCACCCTCTCAAAAAGCATTAATAATAGCTTTTAAAAAGTTCTTAAGTAGTTTACTTAAATACATTGAGTCCTAACCCCGGCACTTTAACATATCTTACTCCTGGCGGTTGAATTGTAAAGCCGAATGGCATTGGGGAGTATTGATCTCTTCATCCTGTCTGAGGAGCATTGCATCGATA
This sequence comes from Hemitrygon akajei, assembly GCF_048418815.1. NCBI lineage: Eukaryota > Metazoa > Chordata > Chondrichthyes > Myliobatiformes > Dasyatidae > Hemitrygon > Hemitrygon akajei. The sequence continues at coordinate 74,948,240 of NC_133127.1, forward strand.
GCAACCTGTCGCTGAAACTGCTTCTCTGTCTCTGGATGGTGCTATGTAGAGGATGTTCAGGGTTTTCCATGATTGACCGTAGCCTACTCAGCGCCCTTCGCTCAGCTACCGATGTTAAACTCTCCAGTACTTTGCCCACGACAGAGCCCGGCTTCCTTACCAGCTTATTAAGATGTGAGGCGTCCCTCTTCTTAATGTTGCCTCCCCAACACGCCACCACAAAGAAGAGGGCGCTCTCCACAACTGACCTATAGAACATCTTCAGCATCTCACTACAAACATTGAATGATGCCAACCTTCTAAGGAAGTACAGTCGACTCTGTGCCTTCCTGCACAAGGCATCTGTGTTGGCAGTCCAGTCTAGCTTCTCGTCTAACTGTACTCCCAGATACTTGTAGGTCTTAACCTGCTCCACACATTCTCCATTAATGATCACTGGCTCCATATGAGGCCTAGATCTCCTAAAGTCCACCACCATCTCCTTGGTCTTGGTGATATTGAGACGCAGGTAGTTTGAGTTGCACCATATCACAAAGTCCTGTATCAGTTTCCTATACTCTTCCTCCTGTCCATTAGCACCAATTCTAACAGCACAGTCAATTGGGTGGCCAACCTTATCAACTCTGGACAGTGTGTGGTTTTAATTTTTAACAAGTCAGTTTGTTGCCCAAAATCACCAGGAAGTGGCGGCAGTTGCATGATATAATGGAAAAAGTAAATAAAATAAATACAGAAGCAGTCATCTGGGCTAGTTATCTTGTCAGAGAAGGAGGTAGGAGAGCTTTTTAACTCATTGGTAGGATGGGGAAGAGAAGCCTGGACAAAAGGTACCTTCTCTTGGTACCACAAAGAAAAAAATAAAAGGAATTTCTCATTAATCTTTAATAGTTCTTTCTCCTTTTCCCACTGACTAGGCTGAAAAGGTCCAACACTTCATCATGCTGGCTTTTGTTAGAACAGAGACTGTGCCCAGGTGATACTGTAGGAGATGAACATCCATGTATCAAGTTTACGGTCAATTATTGATGAGCTCTTTTCTCCCTCCACTACAAGTTGAAATCAGAGCTCAGGGGAAGTGAGTGGCTCGTCAGTCGTTATTTCTTGAGGCAGTGTGAACCACCCACATATTTGTTTTTGCTTTGTGTGTAGTTTTAAGTTGCTTCTCGTTATACTTATTGTTTAAATGTTGTAAGATGACACCCTGTGTCCTTTCATTCTGACTGACAGGTGTAGAGTCTTTGCAAATAACTAGATACCCAAAAGTAATCTACAGAAAGGCTTTTGAGCAGTTACAATCAGGAAATGACCATTCTCTGAACCCAGACACCTGTCATTTTGCATAATCCTCACTGCGGATCTATTGCTGACTAAAAGAATGAAATACCTCCACGTGAGAATCCTGGGACAAAATCTGAAGTTAAATTTTATCCGCTTTTCTAGTCACAGGGTGATCCAATAGAAGTTTCCAAATTTATGGAAAATGGCAAAATTATTCAAGAGTGTGCCTGTAATGGAAAAAGCATCTCAAAGTGTTTCACAAGAACGCACCCAGATTGTAACAATGCTGAGAAAGGCTTTAGAAGCAAATTGAAAAGGCTGGCCAAACAGCTGAACTATAAGGCCCTCCTCTTTTTACTACATAGAAACTCAATGTGGCTCATTGGTTGTTGTATTTCACTGTTATGAATGCCATTCCCATGGGAGTTATCTTTTCTTCTGTATAAATTTGCAGTTGGATATCTGCGGGCTTCAGTTCAATATTTTTGAAATGCCATTCAAACCCTTTTGTGAAATGGCTGAAACAGTCGATTCGGTGTCCAACTCTACTTTAGTTAATTTGCTGTTCACTTCTGGTATAAGCCATGTAGCTTGTCTATAGTTAGTTTTCACATTGTAAATCGCAGTCCTGTGTCAATCTCATCATTATCAGATTTTTCATCAACAGTATGCAGATTAGTTGTCTTTTGAAACTGCAACTTGACTTTTTATCTTTTTCTCTTCCTTGTGCAGTCCATTTATTTTTGTCTGCTCAGCATGCTTTTTGTATGTGTCCATTTTCTGCAAGTTTTGCCTTTAAGCCTGCTTTGGTCTAGTGTACATAAGCCCTTACCACAATGGCAACACAAGTTGTTCGGCCAGGCCCATTTCTGTTTAGACATTGCAATTTTGTTCACACTCACATTCATCCCTGACTGTAACTCAATTGTGTCTCCATCTGCAGTTTCCATTGATACAGCAATTCCAACTGCTCTTTTAAATGAAAGTTGTGCTTCAGTTACGAGCCATTTTGAATGTTTTATTGGAAGATTCTACAAACTAAACCATCTCTCAATGTATCATTAAGCCCATCACTGAACTGACAATCCTCAGACAACTTCTTCAATTCAGCCTTGTGCGCAGAAAGTGACCCCTCTTCCTTTTGATTCCACTGAAACCTAAAGCATTCTGCAATCAGCAATGATTTCAGTTTGAAATGCCCCTGTATTACTTTCACAATATCAGCTAACTAATTTTGGCTGGTTTGATTGGAGCAGTCAAACTTCAAAGCAAGCTGTGTGTCTTTAAAACCAATGCACTCAGCAAAATTGGCACTTGCTTTCCTTGGCTATTTCAGTTGCTTCAAAGTACATCAATATTCGCTTAGTATACAATACCAGTTATATCTTGTGCAATTGTGCATCTATCTTTCTGATGTAGCCAGGCATTTCTGTTCTTTTTTTAGTTATGATTATTATCACCCAGTACTCACTGTTAATGAATCAGTGAATTTAGTCCACTTTCTGCCTTTTTTAAAATCTCAACCATTTCTGCCCCTTCCTGAAGCAGCATATGCTATGCAGTTTTAAAAAAAATTAACATCTTGCTGTGCTTTTTAAAAACTTGAACACCTTGCTGTACTTCACCAGGTAGGTAGTCGTCTCTGGTTCATTTAAAACTTACCTGTTGCCACTGTATGTTTTGCAAGATGAAGGAACTGGTTGTTGACTTCAGAAGGAGTAGTGGACCGCACAACCCCTTCTACGTAGGTGGTGCGCAGGTGGAACAAGTCAAAAGCTTTAAGGTCCTTGGGGTGAATATCACAAATGACCTGACTTGGTCTAACCAAGCAGAGTCCACTACCAAGAAGGCCCACCAGCGCCTTTACTTCCTGAGAAAGCTGAAGAAATTTGGCCTGTCCCCTAAAACCCTCACTAATTTTTAATAGGTGCACCGTAGAAAGTATTCTTCTAGGGTGCATCACAACCTGGTATGGAAGTTGTCCTGTTCAAGACCGGAAGAAGCTGCAGAAGATCGTGAACATAGCCCAGCACATCACACAAACCAATCTTCCATCCTTGGACTCACTTTACACCACACGCTGTTGGAGCAGTGCTGCCAGGATAATCAAGGTCAAGACCCACCCAGCCAACACACTTTTTGTCCCTCTTCCCTCCAGGAGAAAGTTCAGGAGCTTGAAGATTCGTATGGCCAGACTTGGGAACAGCTTCTTTCCAACTGTGATAAGTCTGCTGAACAAATCCTGACTCAGATCTGGACCATACCTTCCAAATATCCGGACCTGACTTGCACTACCTTACTTTCCCTTTTCTATTTTCTAATTATGATTTATAATTTAAATTTGTATTATATTTACTTCGATTTGTACTTCAGGGAGCGCAAAGCACAGAATCAAATATCGCTGTGATGATTGTACACTCTAGTATCAATTGTTTGGTGACAATAAAGTAAAGTAAAGTAAAGTAACTCCAAAACATAAAACTAATTAAAAGGAAAACACAGGGCTGGGTATAATTAGTCTATTCATAGTTTTGTTTACTTTTAATGGAGGCATATGCTTATGATGTGGTGACATAATGACGTATGCCATTCACATACTTTCACATAACCCACAATGAAATATTTTAAATAAACAAGAATGTTTAATCAAGCAAGATATTTACAATATTACTCAACTATTGCTGAAATATTAACTATATAGCATATATCGTTCTCACAGTTGCAACCTGTAAACATGTGCCCTGGGAATACAGATCTGCATATAATAAGTGATGATGAAAAGTAGAAAGAGAAATGAGGCAAGGAAAGACAGAATGAGAAAATAGCAATGAATAAAAAAGGAGAATCTAAATCTATTGGCATGTATATTATAGGCAAGTATTTTTGAGGCTCATTAGGTACAAGGAAGGTGATCTGTGGCAAAAGGAAAGAAGGTGGAAGGTATAAACGGAGGACTAACTAACTACCAGGGAGTGCTTTATTATTAGTCTGCCACAGAAGAGAACAAAATGTTAAATGGCTGGGAGACAGCGAGGATAATGAGTGGGTAAAAATGGAGGGAGTAGGCATTAGCTCAGAATAAACATAGCCTTGCTGGGATGCATCCTGGTTTACTGAGGGAGGTGGGTTCAAGGTCTGACTGTACAATTCCAGTCTTCCATAGACACAGGGGAGGTTGTACACTTTGAGAAGTACAGCCATAATACACTCAGACAGAAAGGGAAGGTTGAAGTGTTTACTACCCTGTTCAGAATAAATGATCCATAATGCCTCCCACCATCAGCTAACCAGGCCTGCTGACAATTTCATTCTCTCTCTGTTATATCAAGGAACTGCTGAGAGCAGTGGCTAGAACATAAACTATGGGACCATACTACTCTCCAGATATAGTATTGAAGACTTGTACTCCTGAATGAGCCAGGCCTCAGGCCAAGGTACTCCAACATATGTACAGCTCTGATATCTCCCCAATGATATGGATATCTGCTCATTTATCCTCTGCTCACAAAAACTGGGGCAAAACCATATACTCTTAATCATCAGTGGAAGGTATTATTGACAGAGCTAATCCAGCACTAACTCACCGTTGATATGTATTTTGGATATTGTCAGGACCTCTCATCCCAAGACCCTGTTAGCTGAAGGGTTGAATTCTAAAAATGAGGCGTGTGTTTGTGCTTGACGTCGGGTCAGTGTTTCACTGAGTATGGCAACAAAGAGCCCTGATAATGGTGAAGTCATTGGGTTCATGCCCGATGTTCCTCCCAGCCCAGAATTTGCTGGAGAGCCCTACTTCTGGCTTGGACCTTTTTTTGATGCCTCCAATTCCAACCAGAATGTTCTCTCAGAACCCCCTCCACCTACTTGCATCAGCCTTCACTGCAGAAGACATAGCAGAATGCCAGCAGTTTGAGAGTGTTAAGGGGGCAGAAGTGAGTGTAGTGGCTATTACTAAGAAGAAGGTGCTGGGAAGCTGAAAGGACTGAAGGTAGATAAGTCATCTGGACCAGGTGGATTACACCCCAGGGTTCTGAAAGAGGCAGCTGAAGAGATTGTGGAGACATTAGTAATGATCTTTCAAGAATCACTAGATCGAGGAATGGTACCAGAGGACTAGAAAATTATAAATGTCACTCTACTTTTTAAGAGGTAGATGAAAGGAAATTATAGACAAGTAGCCTGACTTCAGTGGTTGGGAAGATGTTGAAGTCCATTATCAAGGATGAGATTACTGAGTAATTGGAGGCACATGATAAAATAAGTCAAAGTCAGCATGGTTTCCTTAAGGGAAATCATGCCTGACAAATCTTTTGGAGTTCCTTGAGGAAATCAGAGGCAGGATAGACAAAGGAGAGTTAGTGGATTTTGTTTACTTGTATTTTCAGAAGGTGTTTGACAAAGTGCTGCATGAGGCTGCTAAACAAGATAAGAGCACATTGTATAATAGGAAAGATACTAATATCGATAGAAGATTGGCTGGTTGGTGTGAGGCAAAGAATTAGAATAAAAGAGACCTGTTCTGGTTGGCAGCCAGTACTGGGACCACTTCTTTTCACGTTATATGTCAATGATTTGGATGGCAGAATTGATGGCTTAGTGGCCAAGTTTGTGGACAATAGGAAGATAGGTGAAGGGGCACGCAGTGTTGAGGAAGCAGAGAGTCTTAAATAGTGCGGAATAGGCTCTTCAGCCTTTTGGGCCATACCCCCAGCAATCCACCGACTAAACTTCAGCCTAATCAAAGGACAGTTTACAGCAACTAATTAAACTACCAACCGGTACGTCTGTGGAAACTGGGAGAAAAACAGAGCACCCGGAGAAAGCCCACACACTCACAGGAAGACACCTTACAAATGACGTGGAATAGGACTGCGATCTCCAACACTCTGAGCTGTAATGGTGTCCCGCTAACTGCTATGCTACTGTGGCAGCCTAGACTTAGACAGATTGGGAGAACACAATGAAGTTGCACAACACCTCTCAAGAGCTTTGCAGGTCCATAATTGAAATGGTCCTTAATGTGAAGATGCTGTAACCATCTAACAGATGTCTGCATGCATTAAAATTCCTGGGCCTATAGGTCTGGAAGCAACTTCATTGCACAGTTGGCAGCTGTAAGTGGACAGTGAGTGCATGTCACGGTTTTCTGCTGGTGAGGACCATCCACTTCAAGGTTCAACATGCTGGGCGTTTAGAAAGGCTCTTCTGTGCACTACTGTTCTAACACATGGTTATTTGAGTTACTGTTGCCTTCCTCACCGCCTGAACCAGTCTAGCCATTCTCCTCTGACCTCTCTCATCAACAAGGTGTTTTCACCCACAGATGTGTCATTCACTGATTTTTTTTTTGTTTTTCACTTTATTTTCTGCAAACTCTAGAGACTGTTGTCCATGAAGATTCCAGGAGATCAGCAGTTCCTGAGATACTGAAACCACCCTGTCTGGCACCAACAGTTAGAGTCACTTAGATCACATTTATTCCCTCTCTGTAGTTTGGTTTGAAGAGTAGCTGAACAGCTTGACCATATCGGCATTTTTATGCTGAAGTTGCTGCCAGATGATTGGCTGATTAACAAGTAGGCATCCCGGTTTATCTAACACAGTGCCGCGATATATCCCAATATAGTGCAACTATCGAAGTTGGCTGGTGTATTCCAGCATTCCGCGTAATTATAACGTGACCAGCTGCAGAGTAAGCGTGGGGTTAGGCATCACTTGCCACTTTCACATTCTTTTAAATAAAGCTGTTGTAGTTTTGCTGAACAGTAAATTCTCATACAACTGTGGTCATCAGAATAGCTGGGGCCATCTTGCCAGGCAGAATTACTGATGGAAGTAAACACTGTTATACATGAAGTGCTGATATTTAGAAGGAAAAATAATGGTAGGGCATGTACGATGAATGGCAGGGCTTTAGGGAGCTTTGAGGGACAGACGGTGGATCTCTGAAAGTAGCAGCATAGGAAGTGAAATGGTGAAGAAGGCCCATGGGATACTTGCCTTCTGTAACTGGGGCACAGAATATTAGAACAGTAAGATTATGGTACATGAGTTGGGCTACAGGTGGAGTAGTGAGTACTCTACAAAGGACATGATTGCATCAGGAAAGGTAAAGAAGGGTTTCAGCAGGATGTTATCTGGGCTGGAGAATTACGATAATGAAAGATTGATAAGGCTAGGCTTGTTGACTCAGGAGCTAGAGAGACAACAAGATCTCCTGCCTTGCCCCCCTATCCCTTCATGCCCTGACCAATCAAGAATCTATCAATCTGCCTTAAATATACATAAAAACTTGACCTCCACAATTGCCTATGACAACAAATTCCATGGATTCACCACTATCTGGCTAAAGAAATTACTCCTCATCTCCATTCTAAAAGGATGCCCTCTATTCTGAGGCTGTGTCCTCTGGTCATAGACTCTCCCACCATAGGAAACATCCTTTCCACATCCACTCTATCAAGGTCTTTCACTACTTGATATAAAATCATCCCTCATTCTTCTGATTTTTAGTGAATACAGGCCCAGAGCCATCAAACACTCTTCATATGACAAGTTGTCCAATCCTGGAATCATTTTTATGAACCTCCTTTGAACCTTCTCCAGTTTCAGCACATCCTTTCTAAGGTAAGGGGCCCAAAACTGCTCACAATACTCCCAAGTGAGGCCTCAGCCGTTCTTCATAAAGTCTAAATATTACATTTTTGATTTTATATTTTTGTCCTCTTGAAATGAATGCTAACATTGCATTTGCCTTCGTCACCACAGACTCAACCTGTAAATTAACATTTAGGGTATCCTGCACAAAGACTCCCAAGTCCCTTTGCACCTCAGATTTTTGTTTTTTCGCTCCAACACTTTTGTACAGATCATACCTTCCCCAGAAGGGATCCCAATGATCCATAAATCTGAACCTCTGCTCCCTGCGCCAGTTCCTCAGCCACACATTCACCTGCCAGATCATCCTATTCTTACCCTCACTGGTACATGGCAAAGGCAGCAATCCAGAGATTACTACCCTGGAAGACCTGTTTCTCAGCTTCCTACCTAGCTCCCTAAAATCTCTCTTCTGGACCTCCTCACCTTGTCTACCTCTGTCATTGGCTCCAATATGTACCAAGACTTCTGGCTGCTCACCTTTGCCCTTGAGAATGCCACGGACCTGATCTGTGACATCCCTGATCCTGGCACCAGGGAGGCAACATACCATCCGAGTATCTCTATCACACCCATGGAAACTTCATCTCTGTTCCTCTCCTATCAACACTGCAGTCCTCTTCACCTCTTCTGAACAACAGCACCAGACTCAGCGTCAGAGGTTCAGTCACTGTGGCTCCCCCTGGTAGGTTGTTTCCCCTCCATAGTATCTAAAGTTGTATCGTTATTATTGAGGGAATGGCCACAGGTGTACTCTGCACTGGCTACACAGTTCCTCTCCTTCACAGGATGGTGTGGAAGGTGTGTTTCTGTTTTGTACAGCTCTATGACTAATTGAGTTAACTCTTGTGTTCACTCTCTCCGTCTCTCCCCAAAACGATGTCCAGGATACAATAACTGGATTCAAAAGCAGTTTATTGAAACATTCATAAGTTTTCATATCGAAAATGCAGCAAGCTTCTAGGCATGTTTCTTGTTACTCCACACTGCTTATAGCTTAAAATTATATGAAGCCATGCTGTCAAAGTGAAGGCCACTTATCAGCATTATATATGTGCATTAATTTAATAATTCTTGTGCTGTTACTGGTAGAGAAAAGGGAAATAACAGAAAATGACAGGAAAGAAAGGTGCAGTGGTTGGAAAAAGCTGGACTGTGGTCTTTTGCTCTTGAATTTATAATGTCATCAGATCAGGAAAGGTATAGTAATTCATTCATCTCCATCCTGACATGCCATTAGCTGTAGTACCTTTACTGAAATACAAAATGAAATATTTGTGGAATTTCTGTTTTACTGAGAAACTGGAATATCTTGTACTGTTCCATCTTGTACAGACAGAGATGGGGAGATTTGAAACATTAATTATTGTATATGAAAACAAAAGCAGCTTAAAGCTGCTTCCACTAGTGGTAGTGTCAGTAACTAGACGGGCACCAATTTCAAGAAATTAGCAAAAGCACTGGAAGCAAAACTAGGGAGAAAGCCGTTAATTTGAAGTGAGTTACCAAAAAGCATATAGTAGAAAGAAATTAAATGGTAACTTTCATTGGAGCTCTGGGAAGAAGTTTTGAAATGGAGAAATCTGTGTGGTTTTGAAAAGCAGCTGAAGTGAGGGAATGGGTGGCAGATGGATGAGTCTTGAGGGAATGAGAGGAAGATGAAGAGTCGGGAGATGAATAATTGAATATCAAGGATAAATGGACAGAAAAACCTGCTACAATCCTCATTCTATGGTTTATGGTGGAGGGTTTTGCTTGATAGAGAAGAGAAAGGCAATTCAGTATTATATTTAGGAAAACATATGTTAATTTAGAAGGCCATTTGCTTAGAATTATTAATATTGTAGATACAATCCTTCTTCCAGAATTAACAATTTTCAATTAAGGTAAAGTTTATAGTTAGAGAGCCTGTTTCATATCCTCTTGATATTGTCACAGCATTGAAGTCCTTCAAAGGTATTCTACATTGAAGAAGATTTCAGTAAATCGTCAACAAGATTCTTCACCCACGGTTCCTGCCCATGTAAACAGATTTTATTGCCTGACGTCAAATGAGCTCTGAAAGAAAGAGAGAGAAATTTTATCTTTTTAGTTTTTTGATTTTTTTGGTGAACTGCCACATTGTTTGATCTAAAATGTCAATTTTTAAAGAATTCTTCTGATTGTCCCTTTTACCTTTGGCAGATGATAGACAATAGACAATAGGTGCAGAAGTAGACCATTCGGCCCTTCGAGCCTGCACCGCCATTCTGAGATCATGGCTGATCATCTACTATCAATACCCGATTCCTGCTTCGTCCCCATATCCCTTGATTCCCCTATCCATAAGATACCTATCTAGCTCCTTCTTGAAAGCATCCAGAGAATTGGCCTCCACTACCTTCCGAGGCAGTGCATTCCAGACCCCCACAACTCTCTGGGAGAAGAAGTTTTTCTTTAACTCTGTCCTAAATGACCTACCCCTTATTCTCAAACCATGCCCTCTGGTACTGGACTCTCCCAGCATCTGGAACATATTTCCTGCCTCTATCTTGTCCAATCCCTTAATAATCTTATATGTTGCAATCAGATCCCCTCTCAATCTCCTTAATTCCAGCGTGTACAAGCCCAGTCTCTCTAACCTCTCTGCGTAAGACAGTCCTGACATCCCAGGAATTAACCTTGTGAATCTACGCTGCACTTCCTCTACAGCCAGGATGTCCTTCCTTAACCCTGGAGACCAAAACTGTACACAATACTCCAGGTGTGGTCTCACCAGGGCCCTGTACAAAGGCAAGAGGATTCCCTTGCTCTTGTACTCAATTCCCTTTGTAATAATGGTCAACATTCCATTAGCCTTCTTCACTGCCTGTTGCACTTGCTCATTCACCTTCAGTGACTGATGAACAAGGACCCCTAGATCTCTTTGTATTTCTCCCTTACCTAACTTTACACCGTTCAGATAATAATCTGCCTTCCTGTTCTTACTCCCAAAGTGGATAACCTCACACTTATTCACATTAAACGTCATCTGCCAAGTATCTGCCCACTCACCCAGCCTATCCAAGTCACCCTGAATTCTCCTAACATCCTCATCACATGTCACACTGCCACCCAGCTTAGTATCATCAGCAAACTTGCTGATGTTATTCTCAATGCCTTCATCTAAATCGTTGACGTAAATTGTAAACAGCTGTGGTCCCAATACCGAGCCCTGTGGCACCCCACTAGTCACCACCTGCCATTCCGAGAAACACCCATTCACCACAACCCTTTGCTTTCTATCTGCCAACCAGTTTTCTATGCATGTCAATGTCTTCCCCCCAATGCCATGAGCTTTGATTTTACCCACCAATCTCCTATGTGGGACCTTATCAAATGCCTTCTGAAAATCGAGGTACACTACATCCACTGGATCTCCCTTGTCTAACTTCCTGGCTACATCCTCGAAAAACTCCAATAGATTAGTCAAGCATGATTTACCCTTGGTAAATCCATGCTGGCTCGGCCCAATCCTATCACTGCTATCTAGATATGCCACTATTTCATCTTTAATAATGGACTCTAGCATCTTCCCCACCACCGATGTCAGGCTGACAGGTCGATAGTTCTGTTTTCTCCCTCCCTCCTTTCTTAAAAAGTGGGATAACATTAGCCATTCTCCAATCCTCAGGAACTGATCCTGAATCTAAGGAACATTGGAAAATGATTATCAATGCATGATCTGCAGATACAAATATCATTCACATATTTTTTCCAGATTTTCAGGATTGCCCCCATTAAATATAAAAACTGAGTATTTAAGTACATGAACAATTCTTACAAGACTTCTGGAACATTGCATTTTTTGCTTTTGTTGAAGATTTCAATGTCAGTGATCTGTTGTCGGGGTATCATTTTCTTTTCATATTTTACACAGTGACATAGGAGGTTCTCCTTGTCATTTGCAGGAGCAGCTGTAAAATGAATCATAAAATGTTGTAAACATTTGTTTTCCATAATAGAGGTTTACCACATTCAGTATTTGGAATGTGACCTTCTCTATGACTTTCTGTACTGTTACAATGAGACTGCTCATTGAGCTTGAGAAAAGACTCCTAGGCTTCTGCCTGGACACTTTGTAGTCTACATGACTCAACAGTGAATTTTTCAACTTTGGGAAGCTCACCTTTCTTTCCATTGCCATAATCACTGGCCAGCTGTGTCTGCTATTTGTTTTACTTTGCTCCTTTTTTGTATAGACTGGCCTGCTGGTAACACACTGTATGGACAGGATGAATCCAGTTTTAGTTGCCTCTTGATTGTCACATTACTTCAACATATCAGAGTAAGTTTCCTTGTTCAACTCTCTGTAGTCCCAAATTGGTCTGAGACCCAGACCAAATTGAGTTTTTTGCTGTTTTGTGGAAAGTCCTGTACCTGAAATATTGTACTCTTCCAGCAGAACTCTCAATTTTTCTTGCTCCAAAACTGACAAGCCCTGTCATTCCAATTTAACTATTTTTTCTGAGATGCATCATTCCTGTAACCATTCAAGTAATACCTTCTGTATCCTTTATGGTACAGATTATCACTACATCTGATCCCATTTATGGATCAGCTGTTATATCAGTTCTAATCATAGGAACAAATGTAGTTTGTTCTCTCAGGGATCTTAGCTTTCTTGGAACAGATTGAGCACAAGAGATAAAAGATACACCTGATGATGTGGCTGATTGAATTAATTTTGCAGACTACTGGTACATACCCCGGTTGTATGGACTTTCCTAATTGGAAAGAAAAGTAAATTGAGATGCTTATGGCATTTCCAGAGCTTATTGAGTTAATTGGAGAAACTCTCTCAAAACGTGACAACTTTTATAGTGTGGCAGTCTCAGTACTCCATTAAGATATCAAATAGATTATGTTTTCACATCCACAAAGTTTAAACCATAAATAGGAAAGCAAAGCAAATGTATGCAATTGAATAGTGTCAAGTCTATTATGGACAACTTTTAAATTCATGGTCTCCATTCTTTTCTGGGCATTTGCTTTGTTCTCTTGAACCCTCTCCCTCATTTCTACTTAAAACACACTTACTTTCACATTTTTCCATTTCTCATGGCCAGAAATGCTAACTCTGTTTCACTAATCTGTTTATTCGTTACTTGTTCTGCTGTTTTTGCAGATTACCAGCAGTTTTTTTAAACAGAATGCTATTAAGCTGATTCTGAATCAAGACAACAAAATACAAAATGTAGAGTAATTTCCTCACCCATAAGGAAAGCTGCATAATTTCCAAGGAGCAGCAAGAATGTGAAGATAACTCTATAGTTCATCGTGAGCTCAAGTGTTCCTGTCTTGCCTTTCTGATTCAGCCTGGTTCTTCTTCTGTGTCTTCTATTCGGCTTAGACCGATATTTATAATCCGAGCTGAACAGCTCGGAGTTAAGCAAGATAACAATTTTGCAATCGCTGTTGCAAATGAAGAGCAGATAGTTAGTTATAGAAACAGAAGTTTAAAAATACATGCTGAAATTTGTAGATGATATCAAAATAAATATTTGAAATTCGTTAAAAGAAAAAGAAACTGAAAAAAGCTAACGAAATGATAAGGACAATAATATCAACTGCTAAAGCAACGTTAGCTTCTTGTGTTTGTACTACAAGTCTTTCACCATTTAATTTATAGGGTCAAACAGTTACCCTTTACGGAAACATGCCTTTCAGCCATGCCAACTCTACTCATCCCATTTGCTTGTATTTGGTCCATATCCATGTTAAAGTTTTCTATCCTTGTTGCTGTCTAAATGTCTTATAAACATATATTTTCTTTATCTGGGAGCTCATTCCATGTGTCAACCACCTTCTGTGTGAAAATGTTTCCCTCTTGTCCCCTTTTAAATCTTCCTCTCTCACTATAAATCTATATCCTCTGGCTTTAGACTCTCCTACCCTGGGAAAAAAGATTGTGTCCATCCACTTTATCTACACCCCACATTCTTATAAATTCCAGTGAGTACAGGCACAGAGACATCAAATGCCCCTCAAACTTTAACCCTTTCAATCCCAGAATCATTTTTGTGAAACTCCTCTGGGCCCTCCCCAATACCAGTACATCTTTTCTTAGATAAGGGGCCCAAAACTGCTCACAATATTCCTAGTGTTGTCTGACTAATGTCATATAAAGCCTCAACATTATATCCTTGCTTATATATTCTAGTCTTTTCAAAATGAATGCTAACATTGCATTTCCCTTCCTTACCATCAACTCAACCTGCAAGTTAACCTTCAGGGAATCCTGCACGAGGACTCCCAAGTACCTTTGCACCTCTAGGTTTTCTGAATTTTCTTCCCATTTAGAAAATAGTCTATGCCCTTACTCCTTCTACCAAAGAGCATAACCATACACTTCTCTACACTATTCCATCTGCTATTTCTTTGCCCATTATCCAAATCTGTCTAAGTCCTTCTGCAGACTCCTTCCTAACTCAATACTTCCTTCCCCTCTATCCGTCTTCCTATTTTCTGCAATCTTGTCCACAAAAGCATCAATTCCATTATCAAAATCATTGACATATAGCACAAAAAGAAGTGGTCCCAACACCAACCCCTGCAAAACACAACCAGCAACCAACCAGAAAAGGGACTTTTATTCCTACACTTTGTCTCCTACCAGTCAGCTAATCTTCTATCTATACTAGTATCTCCCTTGTAATACCATGGGCTCTTATAGAACCATAGAACCACAGAACAATACAGCACAGAAACAGGTCTTTTGGCCCTTCTTGGCTGTGCCGAACCATTTTTCTGCCTAGTCTCTCTTACCTGCACCTGGGCCATATCCCTCCAAACCCCTCTCATCCATATAGATGTCCAAGTTTTTCTTAAATGTCAAAAGTGAGCCGGCATTCACCACTTCATCTGGCAGCTCATTCCACACTCCCACCACTCTCTGCGTGAAGAAGCCCCCACCCCAATGTTCCCTTTAAACTTTTCCTCCTTCACCCTTAACCCATGACCTCTGTTTTTTTTCTCCCCTGGCCTCAGTGGAAAAAGCCTGCTTGCATTCACTCTATCTATACCCATCATAATTTTATATACCTCTATCTTATCTGGTTAAGCAGCCTCGTGTGTAGCACCTGTCAAAGACCTTCTAAAAATTCAGGTTTACTGAACATCCATTGACTCTCCTTTGTCTATCCTACCTGTTATTTCCTTATAGAATTCCAACAGATTTGTCAGGTAGGATTTCCCTGTAAGTAAACAATGCTGACATTGGCTAATTTTATCATGCACCTCCAAGAACTAAGATACCTCATGCTTAATAAAGGGCTCCAACATCTTCCCAGCCACTAAAGCCATAGTTACTGGTCCATAAATTCCTTTCTTTTGCCTCCCTCCCTTCTCAAAGAGTGGAGTTACATTTGCAATTTTCCATTTCTCTGGAACCATTTAGTGATTTTTGAAAGTTCTATTTTAATGCCTTCATTATCTCTTTCAGAACAATTGAGTATAATTCATCTGGTCCAAGTGACTTTCTACCTTTAGACCTTTTAGTTTCCCAAGCGCCTTCCCCTTAGCAATAGCAACGACACACACCTCTGCCCTTGACAGTGTCTAATTTCTAGCATACTGCGTCTTCCACACTGAAGTCTGATGCAGAATACTTACTCTGTTCGTCCACCATTTGTTTGTTCTCCAGCATCATTTTACCACAATTCAATATCAACTCATACCTCTCCTTTACTCTTTATATATCTGAATAAAAACCTTTGGTATTCCTTATTTGTCACTAGCTAGCTTACTTTTGTATTTAATTTTTTCTCTCCTCATTCCTTTTTTAGTTGCCTTCAGTTGGTTTTTAAAAGCTTCCCAATCTAACCTCCCACTCATTTTTTTCTATATTATATGCCCTCGCTTTTGTTTTTTTTAACTTTTTTTTTATTGTTTTCAAATAGTTACAGAATAAATGTGTATGAAAAAAAATGTGTTACCCAGCCCCCCTCCCCTTAACCCCTCCCCCTAACTCGCTTTTGTTTTGATGCTGTTTTGATTCCCTTGTCAGCCACTTCTTTATCTATCCTGTGCCTTCTGAATTGCACCCATGAACTACAGCCATTGCTGTTCTGCCATCATCCCTGCTAGTGTCCCCTTCCAATCAACTCTGGTCAGCTCTCTCTCTTTCCTCTGTGATTCCCTTTACTCCATGGTAATGCTGACACCTGTGGTTTTAGCTTCTCCTCTCAAACTGCTGGTTGAATGATATGATCACTACCTCCTAAAAGTTCCTTTACCTTAAGCTTCTTAATCAAATCTGGTCTTGTTTCCATCACATCTTTTGATTTTGCCCCTGTGATACACTGCAACTCATCCCACTGACTACAATTTTGCCCTATCATCTGCCTGTCCTTCCTCACAGTCTAACTACACACTGCATTAACTTGTATACCAAAGGCCTCATGCTCAGCCCTATCACTCCAGTTTCATTGATTTTGAATGCAAGGTTGTTGAGCTACCACTAAACCAGCTGATCTATCTCACACCTGTATACTTCCATGTTGCCATCTGAGACTCTGTCAACAACAGTGGTGTAATCGTTGAATTTTTAGATGTTACTTGAGTTGTGCTTAGCCACACACTCCTGTCATAGAAGAGTAGAGCAGTGGGCTAACCATGCATCCCTGAGGTGTGCCTTGTTGATGGTCAGCGAGGAGGAGATGTTATCACCGATCTACAGGAGACTGTTGTCTCCTGGTGAGTTAGTCAAGATTCCAGAGGAGTGTACAGAGACCTAGATTTTGAAGCTGGTTGGTTAGTATTGAGTGGATGATGGTGTTGAACGTCGGGCTGCAATTCATAAACAGCAAGCTTATGTAGGTATTACTGCTGTCCGGGTGGACCAACCTGAGTGGAAAGCCAATGAGAAGGTGTCTGCTGTAGACCTGTTGTGGCAGTAAGCGAATTTTTATCACTCTTCATTTTTCATACCAAAATACACCACACCATATTTTTTCTGCTTGGAAATCTAGTGTTCTATATGCCCTTAGTCCACTCACTCAGCTGGTTCCTTGAACTTTATTCAGTGTGGTAGTCTCTTTGCCTGCTACTGCAAAAGGGTTTTGTCTTGCTGACTGGGTGAATGTCTGGCTGCAGGAAGTGGCTGATCACTATGGGAACTCCCATGAAGAAATAAAGTCCACTCCTGAATTATTCTTCTGTCAAAGGTAATTTGATGAAGTGCTCCTGAAAGTGTGTTTTGGATAGGGCTTTCTGTTGAGAGACCTTCCCTCCATACTCTCCCCTACCTCTGTTATATTGTCCTTTCCTGTGGCACAACTGCTCAGCCTCTTAGATGTACAAGAACAATGCCAGGCTGTAGAATTTGTTGAGTAGTGTCAGTTACATGAAAATGAGCCAGGGCTCGTAATATCGTTTATACTATATTACAGTGCACTGGTATTGATTCCTTTCACATAGGGATCTTTAGCAGCCTCTCTTCCATAGCAGTGCCTGTGCATTCGAAAATGTTAGAAAATTTGCTCATTTCAGACGCTGAAGTTAATCTGTCACACTGAAGCTTAAAGGAACAATATCCATAAGAGGTATGGACAATTCTGTCTTCCCCTTCTTTGAGGCTACTCTTCTGTAAACAGCAGCTATGACCCCTTGGTGAGGTAAAGCTACCACTCGTGCTGACTATCATTCCAGAAGAACCAGGGGAACTTGTCCTTGAGGAGTCTGTGCGATGGAGCCTCCTGGTGAGGGCCCTGTTTACTCTGGTGTCCTGTTTTGTTCTCAGTGAATCAATCCTGAGAGTTAGGAAAGCCAGGCCACCAGATAGTTTAGCAATCACAGGATTACGAGCACTCCCATAGACTAACATTTCCACTAACCCTAAAATACATCCTTTGAAATAAGCCACAATAAACAGTTATTTCTGCCCCTATGGATTGTGTGATCCTTCCAGGCAGCGCCAATAGGGAACCTTTCAGAACTTCTTCTTGACATACATTTTGTGAGCTGCTTCTGTTCCACTGCTGAGCTCTGTTGGAGTTGCCTTGGTAGCAACGTGTCATGATTCCCTGCTCAAACGTTACACAAGGTCAGTAGATGCACATGCACATTCTTCTTAGAACAGGAGCTTAACATCAAAGGATATTCTTGGTATCAAAAGGATAGGCAGGAAGGCAAAGGCGGTGGTGTTACTCTATTGGTAAGAGACGGAATTACATCTTTAGAGAGAGGTGACATAGGGTCAGAGAATGTCAAATCTTTGTGGGTGGAGTTAAGGGTAAAAAACCCATTATGGGAATCATATATAGACCTCCAAATAGTAGCTTTGATATGGGGTTGACATTGCAAAGGGAGCTGGAAAAAGCATATAATAAGGGTGATGACAGAGTTGTAATAGGGAGCTTCAATATCCTAGGGGATTGGGAAAATCAAGTTGGGGTCAGATTGCAAGAAGGGGAGCTTGTTGAATGCCTACAAGATGGCTTCTTAGAGCAGCTTGTGCTTCAGCCTGCTTGGGGAAAGGCATTCTAGATTGGGCCTTTGTAATTACCCAGACCTTATTAGGGAGCTTAACGTAAAGGAACCCTTAGGAGGATCATAATATGATTGAATTTATACTACAATATGAGAGGGAGAAGCACAAGTCACATGTATCAGTATCACAATGGAATAAAGGGAATTACAGAGACATGAGAGAGGAGCTTGCCCAGGTGGATTGGAGGGGGAAGCTGGCAGGGATGATGGCAGAGCAGAGGTGGCTGAAGTTTCTGGGAATAGTTCACAAGGCACAGGATAGACTTGTCCCACAGAGAAATAAGTTCTCAAATGGCAGAGGTAGGCACCCATGGCTGACAAGGGAAGTTGAGGACTGCATAAAAGCCAAGGAAAGGGCATATAAGGTAGCAAAAGTGAGTGGGAAGATGATTGGGAGGCTTTTAAAAACCAACAAAAGGCAACTATAAAGCTACAAGAAGTGAAAAGATGAAATATGAGGGCAAACTAGCCAATAATATGAAGCAGAACAGCAAAAGTTTTTCAGTTATATAAAGAGTAAAAGGCAGGTGAGAGTTGATATTGGACCACTGGAAAATGATGCTGGTGAGATAGTAATGGGGGACAAAGAAATGGCAGATGGACTTAATGGGTACTTTGCATCTCCCTTCACTGTGGAAGACACTAGCAATGTGCCAGAGGTCCATTAGTGTCAGGGAGCAGGAGTGAGTGCCATCGCTATTACAAAGGAAAAAGTGCTAGGCAAACTGAAAGGTCTTAAGCTGGATAAGTCACCTGGACCAGATGGACCACATCCCAGAGTCCTGAGAGAGGCCGCTGAAGAGATAACGGATACATTGGTCATGGTCTTTCAAGAATCACTTGATTCTGGCATGGTCCCAGAGGACTGGAAAATTGCAAATGTCACTCCACTCTTTAAGAAGGGAGGAAGGCAAAAGTAAGGAAATTAGGCCAGTTAACCTAACCTCAGTGATTGGGAAAGTGTTGGAGTCTACTATTAAGAACGAGGTTTTGAGGTACTTGGAGACTAATGATAAAATATATCAAAGTCAACATGGTTTCTGTAAAGGGAAATCTTGCCTGACAAATCTGTTAGAGTTGTTTGAGGAATTAACAAGCAAGGTGAACAAAGGAAAGGCAGTGGATGTCACTTACTTGGATTTTCAGAAGGTGTTTGATAAGATGCCACACATGAGGCAGCTTAACTGGATAAAATCCTACGGCATTACAGGAAAGAGACTGGCATGGGTAGCGGAATGGCGGACAGCCAGGAGGCTGCGAGTGGGAATAAAGGGGCCTTTTCTGGTTGGCTGCCAATGATTAGTGGTGTTCCTCAGGGGTCAGTATTGGGACTGCTGATTTTCACATTGTTTGTCAGTGATTTGGATAATGGAATTAATAGCTTTTTGGCAAAGTTTGTAGATGATCAGAAGATAGATGGAGGGGTAGATGGTGGTGAGGAAGCAATGCAATTGCAGCAGGAATTAGACAAATTGGAAGAACGGGCAAAAAGTGGCAGATGGAATACAGTGTTGGGAAATGTATGATAATACATTTTGGTAAAAGGAAGAATAGTGCAGACTATTATCTAAATGGGGAGAAGGTTCAAACATCAGAGGTGCAAAGGGACTTGGGAATCCTCATGCAAGACTCCCAGAAGGTTAATTTACAGGTTGAGTTTGTGGTAAAGAAGGCAAATGCAATGTTGACATTTATTTCAAGGGGAATAGAATATAAAAGCAAGGAGACAATGCTGAGCCTTTATAAGACACTAGTCCGGCCATACTTGGAGTATTGACAACAGTTTTGGACTCCATATCTCAGAAAGAATGTGTTGTCATTGTCCAGAGGAAGTTCATGACGATGATTCTGGGAATGAAGGGGTTAACATCTGAGGAGTGTTTGGCCACTTTGGGCCTGTACTCACTAGAATTTAGAAGAATGTGGAGGAGATGGGATCTCATTGAAACCTACTGAATGTTGAAAGGCTAGATAGGGTGGATGTGGAGAGGATGTTTCCTATGGTGGGTGTATCCAGATCTAGAGGGCATATCCTCAAAATTGAGGCGTGAGGACAGTTTTTCAGCCAGAGGGTAGTTAATCCGTAGAATGGTAGATAGATAGATAGATAGATAGATAGATAGATACTTTATTCATCCCCATGGGGAAATTCAACTTTTTTTTCCAATGTCCCATACACTTGTTGTAGCAAAACTAATTACATACAATACTTAACTCAGTAAAAAAAATATGATATGCATCTAAATCACTATCTCAAAAAGCATTAATAATAGCTTTTAAAAAGTTCTTAAGTCCTGGCGGTAGAATTGTAAAGCCTAATGGCATTGGGGAGTATTGACCTCTTCATCCTGTCTGAGGAGCATTGTATCGATAGTAACCTGTCGCTGAAACTGCTTCTCTGTCTCTGGATGGTGCTATGTAGAGGATGTTCAGAGTTATCCATAATTGACCGTAGCCTACTCAGCGCCCTTCGCTCAGCTACCAATGTTAAACTCTCCAGTACTTTGCCCACGACAGAGCCCACCTTCCTTACCAGCTTATTAAGACGTGAGGCGTCCCTCTTCTTAATGCTTCCTCCCCAACACGCCACCACAAAGAAGAGGGCGCTCTCCACAACTGACCTATAGAACATCTTCAGCATCTCACTACAGACATTGAATGACGCCAACCTTCTTAGGAAGTACAGTCGACTCTGTGCCTTCCTGCACAAGGCATCTGTGTTGGCAGTCCAGTCTAGCTTCTCGTCTAACTGTACTCCCAGATACTGCCACAGACTGAAGTGGAGGCCAAGTCTGTGGGTATATTTAAGGCGAAAGTTGATAGTTTCCTGATCGGTCAGGGGATCAGAGGATATGGTGAGAAGGCAGGTGTATGGGGTTGAGTGGAATCTGGGATCAGCCATGATGGAATGGCGGAGCAGACTTGATGGGCTGAAAAGCCTAATTTTGCTCCTTTGTCTTATGATCTTATAGCATCCTGTGTATTTCCCAGAGAGATTTTGTCCTGGTGAGGCACAGGCTATGATTGTCAGTGGCGGCAGCAGCCTTTATAAGCCAGTCACCTCATGGGTATCATTTAGAATGGTACCTTGACAGCTGAACAACGTATGGGACGTTACTCAAATCCCATTGTAAGGCAGAGTTCAAAATTAATATTCAGGGAAATATTGAAAAGTTGCATAAACTTGCTTGTTGCTCAAACTCACTTTTATCAAACTATCAAACTGACCTGTGGTGACAGTGATAAAAAAAACCGTTTCAGGGAACAATATCTACCGTAATCAGACATTCTGTAAGTAAACGGACAAAATCCCAAACGCAAAACAGAAATGCAGAAGGTAAAGATTGCTCCATGGGTGTGGGCAGCGGTTTAAACCACATTAGGTTATCTTGAATGGGTGACTCAGAGCATGCTGGGGAAGGAGCTTGATTTGCAAGGAGCTGGCTTAAAAATCCATGCTCTTCTCATTCACAAATAGTAAGATCGCAGGAATGCTTGATATTGAACCTTGGGACACTTTTGCAAAGCACTCTCGTTTTAATTCCGCATCTCACTCCCACTCTGAACTCTCTGTAGTTGGCCGTCTCTGCAGTTCCATCAAAGCTCAAAAAACAACACCTTATTTTCTGTCAGGGTGCAATTTAACCTTCCATATTCAACAGCGATAACCATCTCTGCCAGTATTTGCTTTTACATTTCCAGTCTTTGTTTCTCTTCTGGTAACCAGGTGTTACTTCACTGACTTTACACCTCAGAATGATCATTAGAAAAATAACCATCAAACATGCCTTACTCCTCTTGTTAGTTAATCACTTATGATTTTTTAAGATTGGGGAATCGACTTGCCTGTGCTTATAATAGGCCATGAATTGAATTACTCCCGATTGTGCAAAGGCCTTGGGTAAGATTTTGCAAAAGGCCATAACTCAATTATTCTGTGGTAAAGAGTCTTCACTTAGACACAAATACTGCCCCTTGCACCAATTCCTCAGAGTCAAAAATAAGTTACCACAAACAATTTAACAGGAGGGGGGCCATCACTTTCCAGCTGTAGGTTGACTCGTTATAGAGCCTAATGGCCGAGGGTAGGAATGACCTCATATATTTTTGCCTCATTTCACACCTTCCAGTCAGCAAACCGAACCACTAACTGGTCTACTACTTAGACTTTTGATGGACTATGACCACTGCAATCCACAGCCTGTAATTTCCCTTTGCAAGTTCTGTTTTCAAACCGTCTGTACGACATGGCGTTTTTGCACTCTTCTGAATGATTCAGTGAACCGGACTCGCGAGAATGCAGATATTGTCGTGGTGGCCACTGCTGGAACAGACTTGGGGCTGGATCGCAGCAGCTGGGCCCGGGTCTGAGAGCAAAACCAAACTGGCATTTGGCTCACAGCCGGCTCCATGGCTGTGGGTTCACTTTCGGAGACTGCGCTATTTGTTCACTTTATTATTGTTCGCACAATCTGTTCACAGATTGGACATTTGACGGAGTTTGCAGTGTGGGGGGGGGGTTATTGTGTTTCTTTGTTTAGTGGCTGTCTGCAAGAAGATGAATCTGAAGGTTGTACTCCAACGCTCCAATCAGCGGCAGGAGCAGGTCACAGTGCTGAGGTTTCTCGCAGGTCGGCAACGCTTGTTTAGAGGTACAAAAGGGACAAACAGAGCGGCCGTTGTCGGGGCAGCCATTGTTGGGAGTAGGCCAGTGGTGAGAGTAGGAGTGTCAGGCTTCGGCTCGAAAGAGGCGTTGGCTCTGGGTAAGTTTCTGTTAAGGTTCCTCTCTTTTCTCTCTTACTGTACCTAGTGTAGTAAATGGCCGATGTGTTCTTCATGCTGGAAGTTATTGTCCTGCGAGTGCCAGAGACTCGCAGGAAACTACATCTGCATGAAGTGCATCGGGCTGCAGCTCCTTGAAGACCGTGGAGCAGCAACTGGATGACCTTCGGCTTGTACGGGAGAGTGAGGAATAATCAGTCAGAGGGAAGCGATAGTGATAGGGGACCCAATAGTCAGCTAAGTAGACTGGAGATACTGTGGACGTGAACAGAACACCTGAATGGTATGCTGCCTCCACGGTGCCAGGGTCAGGGACGTCTCGGATCACCATCACAGCATTTTGGAGGGAGAGGGAGACCGGCCAGATGTATTGGTACATATTGGTACCAATAACATAGGAAGGAAAAGCAATGAGATCCTGAAAAGAGAATTTAGAGAGCCAGGTAGAAAGCTGAGAAGCAGGACCTCCTGGGTATTAATTTCTGGATTGCTGCCTGTGCCACATGCCAGTGAGGGAAGAAACAGGATGATCTGGCAGATAAATGCCTGGCTGAGAGACTGGTGAAGGGGGCAGGGCTTCAGCATCTTCGATAACTGAGATCTCTTCAGGGGTGTGGAGAGGTACACCCTGTTCAAAAGTAATGGGTTGCACCTGAACCCGAGGGGGACCAATAATCTCTCGGGCAGGTTTGTTAGAGCTGTTGGGGAGGGTTTAAACTAATTTGGCCAGAGGGTGGGAACTGGAGTGAAGGGATTCAGGATAGTATGGATGATAAAAAAAGCAAAGATAGCATGCAGTCAGACTGTCAGCAAGGACAGGCAGATGACTGGACAAATTTGCAGCCAGCAGGGTGAGGATCAGTGCATCAGGGATGCAGAATCAAAAAGGGCAGCAAATACAGTGCTCAAAGTGTTATATCTCAATGCACAGAGTATAAGAAATAAGGTGGATGATCTTGTTGCACTATTGCAAATTGTCAGGTATGATGTTTTGCCCATCACTGAATCGTGGCTGAAGGATGGTTGTAGTTGGGAGCTGAATGTCCAAGGTTACACATTGTATCAGAGGGATAGGAAGCCAGGCAGAGGGGGTGGCGTTGCTCTGCTGGTAAAGAATAGCATCAGATCAGTAGAAAGATATGACAAAGAATCAGAAGATGTTGAATCCTTATTGGTTGAATTATGAAACTGCAAGTGTAAAAGGACCCTGATGATAAGATACTCCATGCTAGGCTTTTTGGTAGGCAGAATATAGTATTAAGGGTAAGACTCTTGGTAGTATGGAAGATTAGAGGGATCTTGGGGTCCGAGTCCATAGGACACTCAAGGCTGCTGCGCAGGTTGACTCTGTGGTTAAGAAGGCATATGGTGTATTGGCCTTCATCAATCATGGACTTGAATTTAGGAGCCGAGAGGTAATGTTGCAGCTATATAGGACCCTGGTTAGACCCCACTTGGAGTACTGTGCTCAGTTCTGGTCGCCTAACTACAGGAAGGATGTGGAAACCATTGAAATGGTGCAGAGGAGATCTACAAGGATGTTGCCTGGATTGAGGGGCATGCCTTATGAGAATAGGTTGAGTGAACTGGGCCTTTTCTCCTTGAAGCGACAGAGGATGAGAGGTGACTTGATAGAGGTGTATAAGACGATGAGAGGCATTGACTATTGATGGATAGTCAGAGGCTTTTTCCCAGGGCTGAAATGGTTGCCACAAGAGGACACAGGTTTAAGGTGCTGGTAAGTAGGTACAGAGGAGATGTCAGGGTTAAGTTTTTTATGCAGAAAGTGGTAAGTGCGTGGAATGGGCTGCCGGCAACGGTGGTGGAGGCGGATACGATAGGGTCTTTTAAGAGACTTTTAGACAGGTACATGGATCTTAGTAAAATAGAGGGCTATGGGTAAGCCTAGTAATTTCATATTATACCTCTCCAAATGTTTGTAAATCCTGCCTCTCAGGATCTTTTCCACCAACTTACCAACCACTGAGGTATGACTCATCTCAAACCGTCATCTGAGCACGTCCCTTCTCTATCACCTGCCTATCCTCTCTCTCTCACTGTCTCCAATCTTTCTCTATTTGTGAGCCAACCTCCTCTTCCCCAGTCTCTTCAGTTCGGTTCCCACCCTCCAACAATTGTAGTTTAAACTCTCCCCAGCAGCCTTAGCAAACCTTTCTGCCAGGATATCAGTCCCCCTGGGATTCAAATGTAACCCATCCTTTTTGTACAGGTCACATCTGCCCCAAAAGAGGTCCCAATGATCCAGAAATCTGAATCCCTGCCCCCTGCTCCAATCCCTCAGCCACGCATTTATCCTCCACCTCATTCTATTCCTATTCTCACTATCACGTGGCACAGACAGTAATCTCGAGATTACTACCTTTGCGGTCCTGCTTCTCAACTTCCTTCCTAATTCCCTGTAGTCCTTTTTTCAGGACCTCTTCCCTTTTCCTACTTATGTCATTGGTACCAATATATACCACGACCTCTGGCTGTTCTCCCTCCCACTGCAGGATATCATGGACGTGATCTGAATCATCCCGGACCTTGGCACCTGGGAGGCAAACTACCATCCGCGTTTCTTTCCTGCATCCACAGAATCACCTGTCTCTATAGAGTCCCCTATCACTTCTGCCTTCCTCTTCCTTTCCCTACCCTTCTGAGCCACAGGACAAGAGTCTAGGACAAGAGGGCATAGCCTCATAGAGGGGTGTCCATTTAAAACAGAGATGCAGAGATGTTTCTTTAGCCAGAGGGTGGTGAATTTGTGGAATTTATTACCACAGGCATCTGTGGAGGCTAGGCTATTTAAGGCAGAGATTGATAGGTTCTTGATTGGACATGGCATCAAAGGTTATGGAGACAAGGCTGGGGAGTGGGACTGAGGAGAGGAAAAAGGATCAGCTATGATTGAATAGCGGAGCAGACTCAATGGGCCAAATGGCCTATTTCTGCTCCTATGCCTTATGGTCGTATAAGTATACATTTTTTGATAATAAATGTACTTTGAACTTTGATATGACCTAAATTGCCATGGCCTCTTGCAGTGTCAGAATTTTTTTTATCAGGCACAACCAATGGGTCTGATCTTGCAAGTAAATTCATGCCTGATATCCACATTTCAGTGTGTCTGTGTTTTGTGTGCTGTTTAGGGCATATGTGTATGTATGGGGGTATATGGCTTAGGATGTGTGTGTATGTTGTGTGAGCATCCACACCATGTTGCCATTGGACCAGTGCTGTGCTATGCCTTTCCAAGGTTCAGTATTTCACTCTTTCAGTGCTCTTGCACTGCGCTCCTCTGGAAATTACCAAAACAGCAATGTATTTAAAAATCAAAAAATCAAATTTGGTTTAATTATCATTCAAGTCATATACGGATATAGCTGACTGAGACAGCGTTCCTTTGGGGCCAAGGTGCAAAGGCATGCATATGCATTCAAAATAACGCAAAAGTCGTCACGTAAGAAAACAGATTTTTAGGCCAAGTTCCTGAGCAACAATCCTGCAATTTGATGGCTCCCAGCCTGTAATTCCACTGATCCAACACTGGAGGGCAGCATCAACAGGAGAGGCCAACCCCAACCGAGCCTGTGAGGCCTAATCTTAGCTATAACCGAGGAGGCACTGCTGCCTCACCATCAAACAAAGGAAACAGGCCTGCGGCAATCAATGTCCATCAGGGTCTTGCAATCGCAAAAGAAATGTCCAAGACAGTCACTCATGGTTTTACTGTTCGCAGCCTTCACTCTGGTGCCTCCAAACAGCAGGTAGTGGCACAGTCTCCACCCAGGTCAGCTCTTCAGAACCCAATCCAACTTCTTCTGCAGCCCGACAGCCCAACTCAAATCCCCCGGCCCAACAGCCCAACTCAAATCCCCTGGCCAAACAGCCCAACTCAAATCCCCCGGCCCAACAGCCCAACTCAAATCCCCCAGCCTGACAGCCTAACTTGACTCCCCAGGCTCAACGGCCTGTCTTGACAACCCCAGCCTGACGGCCTGAGGGCACTATGGCTTGAATCCCAAAGCCCAATGGCCTGATTCAACCTCCCCAGACTGAAGGGCCGACTCACCTTCTCAACACCGACGGCCAACCCTTACCACACTCTAGCCAGCTACTCCAAATATTGAGCAGCTCACTTTTGTGATGGACCTGCTGTACAGGTTGTTATTAGAGTAAAGAATAGTATTACTATATCTAAAAATATATTTAACAACGAAAAAGGCACCCTTGGTTGGCCCCTGAGAGGCCACTGTGTGTATATGCGCCACCATCTTACTGGAATTAGTTTTTGGTGGTATAATATATAAATGAGAGAATTCTTAAAGATTTCATTGACATCTGCAGCAGTTCCATTCATAATGATTGTCCATTTTCTCTGCAAAATTGGATCGTTGGAAAATTTCATGATTTTGTTTGCAGTGAGGAACACCCTATTCACCGGAAGTCTCTCCATTGAACCGTTCCCATAAGTCACCCGATACCTTCCATGGCGTGGCTAACTTAAAATGAGTGTCCAACCAAGTTTAGAGCCTTTCACAGGTCTTTCCATCTAATCCAAGTTCAGGCTCTTCACTGCAGATGTCTAAATAACTATTCCCAAATATAAACATAAAAATTCCCGTGCTGGTGAGAGGCCTTGACCTGAAATGTTGACTGTCCATACTTGCTGCCTGACACACTGAGTCCCTCCAGCTTTCAGTGCATTGCTTAAAATAAACACAGTCTAAAAAAAAAATTAGCAAACCTCATGCACCAACAAATTCCTCTACTGATCTGGAGTCGTAACTGACGGAAGTGCAAGGGCACAGTTCGTGGAAAGCAGTGTCACGGATAGACAGGGTGGTGGAAAAGGCATTCAGCACACTGCCCTTCATCTGAGTATTGGAGTTTGGACATTATGTTGCAGATACTGCAGCCTGAAGACCCACACTAAATGTTTTAGGAAGAGCTTCTTCCCTTCTGCCATCAGATTTCTGAATAGACAATGAACCCATGTACACTACCTCAAGTACCTCTTTTGCAACTATTAATTTATTAATTTTTATGGTAACTTGTAGTAGATTTTTATGTCTGCACACTGCTGCTGCCACAAAGCAACAGATTTCACAACATACACTCAGTGCCCCCTTTAGTCGGTTACCCCCGATAAAGAGGCGACTGAGTTAATGTCCGTTGTCTTCTGCTGCTGTAGCCCATCAGCTCCAAGTCTCGGCATGTTGTGTATTCAGAGATGTTCTTAACACACCGCTGTTGGAACAGTTACCGTCGTCTTCCTGTCAGCTTCAACTAGACTAACCATTCTCCTCTGGCCTCTCTCATTAACAAGGCATTTTTGCCCACAGAACTGCCGCTCACTGGGTGCTTTTCATTCTTCTCACCATTCTCTGTAAACTCTGGAAACTGTTGTGCATGAAAATCCTAGGAGATCAGCAGTTTCTGAGATAATCAGACCACCACGACTGGCACCAACAATCACCCCATGGTCAAAGTCACTTAGATCATGTTTCTTCCCCGTTCTGATGTTCGGTCTGAGCAACAACTGAACCTCTTCACCACGTCTGCATGTTTTCATGCATTGAGTTGCTACCACATGATTGGCTGATTAGATATTTACATTAATGAACAGGTGTACAGTGTATCTAATAAAATGGCCAGTGAGTGTGTGCCAATGTTAATAAATCTGACTCTGATTCTGACATCTTTTATTTGTATATTGAAATACGGAGCAGAATTGACCATTTCGGCCCTTTGAGCTGTGCTCCCCAGCAACACCCAGTTTAACCCTAGCCTAATCACGGGACAATTCACAATGGCCAATTAACCTACCGACCAGTATGTCTTTGGACTATGGGAGGAAAACGGAGCACCTGGAGGAAACTTGTGAGATTACAAGCTCCTCAGAAAGGACCTCCATTATTAAGGACCTCCATCACCCAGGACATGCCCTCTTCACATTGTTACCATCAGGAAGGAGATAAGGAAGCCTGAAGGCACACACTCAGCGATTCAGGAACAGCTTCTTCCCCTCTGCCATCCGATTCCTAAACAGACATTGAACCTGTGAACACTATCTCAGTTTGCACTATTTTTAATATACATACTTCCTGAAATATAGTTACTTATTTGATTTTTTTTCTTTTCCAGATGATCATGTATTGCATTGAACTGCTCATGACAGGTGCTGGTGATAATAAACCTGATTCTGATTTCTCACGGGCAGTGGTGGAACTGAGCCCCTGTTACCGGCACTGTAAAGCGTTGTGCTACCGTGCCACCGTATCGATGAAGCTGTACTCGGAGTACTGAGTAAAGGTTCGCTCATCCTGTTCTTGGAACAATGTGATTAAACTGGAAGGAATGCAGAAAGCATTTACAAGGGTGTTATCGGGACTACAGGTCCTGAGAAAAAGGGAGAGGTTTTCCAGGTTAGGTCTTTATACCACAGAATACAGCAGAATGTGGGGCAACTTTATAGAAATGTTTAAAATGATGAGGGGCATGGATAGGATGAATGGCAACCATCTTTTCCCTAGGCCAAGGGAGTCCAAAGCTATGGGGCAAAGATTTTGGGTGAAAGGCAAAAGATTTAAACGGGACTGTTTTCACAGAAAGGGTGGTAAGTGTATAATGAGCTGCCAGTGACTGAGGCATGAAGCATTTAGCTTGGTACTTGGAAGGGTGGGGTGAGGAAGTAGGGGGAGAATAAAATGGGATTTATGTAGAAATAATTAAAGTGTGTGTCCGATGGTTGGGAATGTTGTTTCTCTATCTCATGACTCATAGCTTGAATGCTAGATCCAATGAAAGATCTTGTAATGTAGCCAGAATGGACAATAAGCCAAAAGATGGGAACTTCCTGGATTGCAGCAAAGAATTTGATCAGGAAATAGAAAACACAAGATGTAATCTCATGAGAAACAGAAAAGGAATTAGGTGAATGCCTTTATTAGATATGTAAAAGTGTTCAAGTTAACATCAGTATCTCATAGACTGAGTATGACATTGTGGGAATAACAGAGACATGGCTTCAAGTGGACAGGGCCTGGGAAATGAATATTCAAGGATATACATCTTATCAAAAGGACAGACTGACTGGCAGAGGGGATGGGGTGGCTCTGTTGGTGAGGAATGATATTCAGTCCCTTGTGAGGGGGGACATAGAATCAGGGGATGTAGAGTCAGTATGGATAGAATTGAGAAATTCTAAGGGTAGAAAGACCCTAATGGGAGTTATCTACAGGCCCCCAAACAGCAGTCTGGATGTAGGGTGTAAGTTTAATGATGAGTTAAAATTGGCATGTCGCAAAGGTAATGATACAGTTGTCATGGGGGATTTCAACATGCAGGTAGACTGGGAGAATCAGAATGGTACTGGACCCCAAGAAAGGGAGTTTGTGGAGTGCCTCCGAGATGGATTCTTAGAACAGCTTGTACTGGAGCCTACCAGGGAGAAGGCAATTCTAGATTTAGTGTTGTGCAATGAACTGGATTTGATCAGGGACCTGGAGGTAAAGGAACCATTAGGAGGTAGTGACCATAATATGATATGTTTTAACCTACAATTTGAGAAGGAGAAGGGAAAATCAGATGTGTCAGTATTACAGTTGAACAAAGGGAACTATGGAGTTATGAGGGAGGAGCTGGTCAAAGTTCAATGGAACAATACCCTAGCAGGGAAGACAGTGGAACAACAATGGCAGGTATTTCTGGGAATAATGGAGAAGGTGCAGGATCGGTTCATTCCAAAGAGGAAGAAAGATCCTAAGGGGAGTAAAGGGCGGCCGTGGCTGACGAGGGAAGTAAAGGGCAGTATAAAAATAAAAGAGAAGAAGTATAACATAGCAAAGATGAGCAGGAAACCAGAGGACTGGGAAGCTTTTAAAGAGCAACAAAAGATAACAAAAAAGGTAATAGGCCAAGAAAAAATGAGGTACGAAGGTAAACTAGCCAAGAATATAAAGGAGGATAGTAAAAGCTTCTTTAGGTATGTGAATAGCAAAAAAATAGTTAAGACCAAAATTGGACCATTGAAGACAGAAACGGGTGAATTTATTATGGGGAACAAGGAAATGGCAGATGAGTTGAACAAGTACTTTGGATCTGTCTTCACTAGGGAAGACACAAACAATCTCCCAGATGTAATAGTGGTCAAAGGAACTAGGGTAAAGGATGAACTGAAGGAAATTTATATTAGGCAAGAAATGTTGTTGGATAGACTGTTGAGTCTGAAGGCTGATAAGTCCCCGGGACCTGATGGTCTGCATCCCAGGGTACTTAAAGAGGTGGCTCTAGAAATCGTGGATGCATTGGTAATCATTTTCCAATGTTCTATAGATTCAGGAACAATTCCTGCTGAGTGGAGGGTGGCTAATGTTGTCCCACTTTTCAAGAAAGGAGGGAGAGAGAAAACAAGGAATTATAGACCGGTTAGCCTGACGTCAGTGGTGGGAAAGATGCTGGAGTCAATTATAAAAGAGGAAATTACGACACATTTGGATAGCAGTAGAAGGATCAGTCTGAGTCAGCATGGATTTATGAAGGGAAAATCATGCTTGACTAATCTTCTGGAGTTTTTTGAGGATGTAACTATGAAACTGGACAAGGGAGAGCCAGTGGATGTAGTGTACCTGGACTTCCAGAAAGCTTTTGATAAAGTCCCACATAGGAGATTAGTGGGCAAAATTAGGGCACATGGTATTGGGGGCAGAGTACTGACATGGATTGAAAATTGGCTGGCTGACAGGAAATAAAAAGTAGCGATTAACGGGTCCCTTTCGGAATGGCAGGCTGTGGCCAGTGGGGTACCGCAAGGTTCGGTGCTGGGACCGCAGCTGTCTACAATATACATTAATGATTTAGATGAAGGGATTAAATGTAACATTAACAAATTTGCCAATGACTCAAAGCTGGGTGGCAATATGAAATGTCAGGAAGATGTTATGAGAACACAGGGTGACTTGGACAGGTTGGGTGAGTGGGCAAATGTATGGCAGATGCAGTTTAATGTGGATAAATGTGAGGTGGCAAGAACAGGAAGGCAGATTACTATCTAAATGGAGTCAAGTTAGGAAAAGGGGAAGCACAACGAGATCTAGGTGTTCTTGTACATCAGTCAATGAAAGCAAGCATGCAGGTACAGCAGGCAGTGAAGAAAGCTAATGGCATGCTGGCCTTTATAACAAGAGGAATTGAGTATAGGAGTAAAGAGGTCCTTCTGCAGCTGTACAGGGCCCTGGTGAGACCCCACCTGGAGTATTGTGTGCAGTTTTGGTCTCCAAATTTGAGGAAGGACATTCTTGCTATTGAGGGAGTGCAGCGTAGGTTCACAAGGTTAATTCCCGGAATGGCGGGACTGTCATATGTTGAAAGATTGGAGCGACTGGGCTTGTATACACTGGAGTTTAGAAGGATGAGAGGGGATCTGATTGAAACATATAAGATTATTAAGGGATTGGACACACTGGAGGCAGGAAGCACGTTCCCGCTGATGGGTGAGTCCAGAACTAGAGGCCACAGTTTAAGAATAGGGGGTAGGCCATTTAGAACTGAGATGCGGAAAAACTTTTTCACGCAGAGAGTGGTGGATATGTGGAATGCTGGATGCATTCAAGAGAGAGTTAGATAGAGCTTTTATAGATAGCGGGGTCAAGGGATATGGGGAGAGGGCAGGAACGGGGTACTGATTGTGTATGATCAGCCATGATCACAGTGAATGGTGGTGCTGGCTAGAAGGGCCGAACGGCCTACTCCTGCACCTATGGTCTATTGTCTATTGCTAGGAGAAACTGTAATAGGGAATAAAGAAGCAATTAAGGATTTAAACAAATAGTTTGTGCTTATCATTATGGGAGAAGTTGTAGAAGATGTCCAAGGAGCAATGAATGATGACAGACAAATGAGGAGCTGTAAGAGATGAGCATTAATAGTGAAACAGTATTGGAAAAACAATGGGACCTGTACCTGATAACATGCATCCCAAGTTTTTGAAAATGGTGATAATGACAATGTTGAATACACTGGCCGTCATCTTCCAAAATGTCATAGATTCTAGAAAGTTTCCCATAGATTAGAAGATAGCAACTGGAATGTAACTATTTAAGAAGGGATTGAAAGGAAAACTATGGTCCAGTTAACTTGAAGTCAGGGAAATTGCCAGGGTTTGTTATATAGAGAATAATAAAGAATCAGCACAAATTTATGGAATCATATTCAACAAAACTGTTGGAGTTTTGCAAGATTGCAACTAACA
This sequence comes from Hemitrygon akajei, assembly GCF_048418815.1. NCBI lineage: Eukaryota > Metazoa > Chordata > Chondrichthyes > Myliobatiformes > Dasyatidae > Hemitrygon > Hemitrygon akajei. The sequence continues at coordinate 74,981,721 of NC_133127.1, forward strand.
GAATCAATAAGGACAAACCAGGAGATGTGCCACATATGGACTTTCTGAAGTTCTTTGATAAGGCATCTCATTTCAGTGCATACGATTTAGGTAATATCCTGGCAGAGACTGTGGGAGTTTGTTGGACAGAAAACAATAATTACGTTGAGAACTGGGCTCTGTGCAGTAGGGCAGTACAGGACTTGGTGCTGGGGACCCAGTGGTTCAGAACTGTATCAACAATTTGGATAAGTGATCAAGCAGAGTCTTCAAGTTTGCTGTTGATACTAAGTTAGGTGGCAGTGACAGCTTTGGGCAAGATGCAGAGAAATTTCAGGAGGATATTAGGAAGGGAAGTGAGTGAATGTTATTGAGAAGCAGCCTCAAGCCAGAGCATATAAAGTGTAAGCCATAGGAGCCATGAATACAAACTGAACCAGCCTTCATGAAGAAGTAAGCTATAGGCATTAATGCATGTTGAAATAAGAATGGAGAGTGATGTAAGTAAAGAGAGTGCTGGCTAGTGGCCCTCAGTTGGAGGCAGTTCAAGAGATCTTGTTTGTAAACTGCAACCTTGAGACAACTCTCATATAGACTGGCCAAACTTGAGGGTGTTACTATGTCAATTGGACTACATCAAACCAGGCATCAAACTTCTATAGACATTAGGAGAAAGCAGATACTGTAAACCTGCACTGACACACAAAGGAGCAGGAGGAACACAATGGGTCAGGCAGCATCTTTGAAGGGAAGTGGACAGTCGCGAGTTTGCATGAAACCATTAATGTCGATTGAGATTAGATAGGCCTTTGTCAGAAGTCTAAAACCAAGATGTCCATTCGCACAGAGATCAAGGGAGGTTACAGGCTGATTGCTTCATCATTTACCACATCAAACATAACAGTAGCTATATTTGTTCTGTCAGTCAATAATTTATGTATTTATGTATCCAGGGAGTCATCCCTCGCAAAGCTAATTTTGAGTGTCTGGGAATTTTGGCCTCAGAAGCTTTTAGACCATCCACATGAATTACTTTATCCCAACAAAGATGTTCTGCTATTTAAATTTAATACAACTATTTGTCTGAACCCAAAATATTGCAGTAAACAAATTATAACTAGTGAAATTCTATTCAATCACCAGCAGTTATCTTTGCTCTTAAATAGTATATAATCTTGATGTACTTTGAGGTCAGAGAGACTTTACTGATAAATTAAGACTAGCCACATTTACAGCTTGAGTCTCTGTGCAGCCCATTCACGAGTCACGTGGAAGATAAATGTGGGATCATCCACTTTATTAACCATTGGAAAGTAAAGTATCTTTTAAGTAGTGAGAGACTATGTATTCAAAGGGTCTTTCTTTATTGTACTCAGATCACTGGAAGTTAACGTATTAGCAGTAAACCATTACAGAATATTGGACTCACAACACAGCGACAAGCCTTTCACTGACTTCAGACTAACTATCAAACTCTGCAAATATACTGATTTGGAAGGCAAGTGGCAATTCTTTGTTTTTATTGCAAGTGAGTTTGAGTGCAAAGGTAGAGAGACAGAACAGCTAACATTTATGTCCCTGCTGAGGTTAGATCGGGAATGTTATGTGCACGGATTACCTACCTGTCTAGGAGAGGTTATCTTGTGGCAGAGGGAGTGCAATGAACTCAGATTGATTCCTGAAATGGAATTGTGTCCAAAGAAGTGAGATTAAGCAGTTCAGAAGAATGAGATCTGATCTCATTGAAGCAGATAAAATTTCTTTTGTCACCTGCTGGGTTAGATACAGGAACATTGTTTCCTCTTGCTACGCTGCCTAGATCCAGGGGTCAGAGAGAGTGGACTCAGAAGGAGGAATGTGAGAGGTGTAACACATACTGCTCAGTAAGTCAGGCTGCATTAGTGAAGAGAGACAAATTTACTGATATCACAGAGGATGACTTGGCTGATTCCAATACAAGGCAGGGAAAGAAAGTAACCTAGGGTGTAGAATTACATATTGCCCAGCAATGTGCTCTGTGGATATAATATGATTTTTTTCTTACCTTGGGATTTGTAATTATAATGGAATAGATCACGGATTTGAGTTGTTAATCAGAACAATGCAAACATGTTACCCAGACCCTGTGTATCCCTTATATGCATCAACAGTTAATGTGGGATTGTAGATGTGCTACATTATTTGATTTCTCTTTGGCTGTGCTGTTGGTTCTGTGACTGATGGGGAGAAATGTCTTCCTTCGAGTGACCGCAGTTCTTTGGAATCCAGGCAACTTCCTGGTGAATCTCTGCACAGTTTCCATTGTAAGCACATCTTCCTCACAGTACACAGAGCCACCTAGCTTAGTTACATCCATACATTTCGCACATGTTCTTTCCAGCCAACTCATTGAAATGGGTTCTGAATAGCTAGGATCCAGCACCAACTTTTTCCACTCAAGTCATTTTGCAATAAAGTCAACATATTGTTTGTCTCACAAATTGCTTTCTGTAGTGATTCATGTATCTAGACAGTTAGCAGGTACATTTCACAACGATGCATAATTATACTTTAGTAAAGCCCAGAATAAGGATAGGTCTGTAGAACTATCGCTACATTCATACTTTTAAACCAAGGTGCTGTACCTTTGCTGAGCAATGGATTAGTCATTTGTTTGACACAATTGTGATCGACAGAAGATGCACATCTCATACTGGCCAAATTGAATTCTCTTAGCCTTTGTGTTCCATTTCTCTCTTCTTGACCCTCAGTGAAATGATGTCCAGAATACAATTGTTGTAACCAAAAGCAGTTTATTCAAATATTTCATGCTCATAATTTTTCAGTGCTGATCATTGTGTGGTTATTAGTAGAATGGTGACTACTATGACAGGTGCAATGAGAACTTGGGTATGAATTTAATGAAGGGACAGGACAAAAAGCCAGTTCTGTACTATAGGCATTTTCTGTCATTGGCCAGACTATAAAGCTAGATTTTTTCTGATGCCATAAACAGTTACACCAATAACTTAATTATTGCTTGATGAGTTAACACCATAAACCTCATTAGGAAGGTGGAGTTTATCTGAGGATTCTCCTGCTTGTTCAGAGAAATCTCAGTGGAAAGAAAACATGCTGTAAAGTCCATAAATAATATTCTGGTTTGATCATTGAATGAGCCAGAGTTTTGTATAGTCCGGCTAAATGTGATCATCATCAGAAGAGCAAGCACACCTGACAAATGCCACATTAAGCCTGGAGGAAAATAGGTTTTATCACCAATTTGTCCAAATTTAGCCTGACATTTCTTAATAGTGGCAGACATTTATAGCTAATTTTAGTAGGCTGTACATGACAATGAGCAATTTACATTGGATGTACAACATGTTCCCAGAATTATAGTCAGTTTGCAGCAATGAGAGCATAAAGAATGTTTCACCACCAAAGGATTTTTTTTGTTGTAATGGAAAATGTGGCGACATTTGCAGACTGCCCCAGCACATCCTTAGGATGTGTTGGTTGTTGACATAAACAAGCATTTCATTTGATAAATAAAAGAGACTGAATCTGATAACACTGAATCACTTTAAGATATATTCCCTGCTGTTGAATTTTCCAATAAGTAATCAATGAGATTCTTCACCCAAGCAGCCGTCACCTTCACACAGATTTGATCACCAGATGTAATTGTCACTCTGAAAGAAAAAGAAAGATTTTACATCTCTTTGGTGATGTAGCTTTGCCACAGCATTTTATTTATTAAGTATGTGATGCACCATCAATAACTCTAGGAGACTGGAAGTGAACGATAGGCTTTTATTAACAGCGAAAAAGGGAGCACGACCATGTCGAAGAATGAGGGAGGAGCATTGCCCCAATCGCCTTTATCCAGGGGTCTGTGGGAGGAGCCACAGGAGCAGTCAGCAGGGGTGTGTTCAGACAGGTATACAAAGTTTACCACAGTATGGAATTAGCTTTCTTTAAAGACTCTCTTGATTGCCCTTTCTACCCTTGTAGTTTGCTTATGGATAGAAATATATTTACACTATTTCTGCAGATGATCATAAAACTGCTGTGGAAATACAAGTATGAAATATTTACGTATGTCATTAATTCTTACATTATTTCTGTATGTTTGCATCTTGTACTGCTGGGATAGATAATGGCCTTTGTTATTTGCCTGGTGGGTATCTTTCTTTCTTCCTTATAGATACAGTGACAACGTAGACTCTCATTTTCATCTCGAGGAGCAGCTGCAAAATTAGATAGATAGATAGATAGATAGATAGATAGATACTTTATTCATCTCCATGGGGAAATTCAACTTTTTTCCAATGTCCCATACACTTGTTGTAGCAAAACTAATTACATACAATACTTAACTCAGTAAAAAAATATGATATGCATCTAAATCACTATCTCAAAAAGCATTAATAATAGCTTTTAAAAAGTTCTTAAGTCCTGGCGGTAGAATTGTAAAGCCTAATGGCATTGGGGAGTATTGACCTCTTCATCCTGTCTGAGGAGCATTGCATCGATAGTAACCTGTCGCTGAAACTGCTTCTCTGTCTCTGGATGGTGCTATGTAGAGGATGTTCAGAGTTTTCCATAATTGACCGTAGCCTACTCAGCGCCCTTCGCTCAGCTACCGATGTTAAACTCTCCAGTACTTTGCCCACGACAGAGCCCGCCTTCCTTACCAGCTTATTAAGACGTGAGGCGTCCCTCTTCTTAATGCTTCCTCCCCAACAAGCCACCACAAAGAAGAGGGCGCTCTCCACAACTGACCTATAGAACATCTTCAGCATCTCACTACAGACATTGAATGACGCCAACCTTCTAAGGAAGTACAGTCGACTCTGTGCCTTCCTGCACAAGGCATCTGTGTTGGCAGTCCAGTCTAGCTTCTCATCTAACTGTACTCCCAGATACTTGTAGATCTTAACCTGCTCCACACATTCTCCATTAATGATCACTGGCTCCATACGAGGCCTAGATCTCCTAAAGTCCACCACCATTTCCTTGGTCTTGGTGATATTGAGACGCAGGTAGTTTGAGTTGCACCATATCACAAAGTCCTGTATCAGTTTCCTATACTCCTCCTCCTGTCCATTCCTGACACACCCCACTATGGCCGTGTCATCAGCGAACTTCTGCACATGGCAGGACTCCGAGTTATATTGGAAGTCTGATGTGTACAGGGTGAACAGGACCGGAGAGAGTATGGTTCCCTGCGGTGCTCCTGTGCTGCTGACCACCGTGTCAGACCTACAGTCTCCCAACCGCACATACTGAGGTCTATCTGTCAAGTAGTCCACTATCCAATGCACCATGTGAGAGTCTACTCCCATCTCCGTTAGTTTGTGCCTTAAGATCTTGGGCTGGATGGTGTTAAAGGCACTAGAGAAGTCAAGGAATGTAATCCTCACAGCACAACTGACCCCATCTAGGTGAGAGAGTGATTTGTGCAGCAAATACGTGATAGCATCCTCCACTCCCACCTTCTCCTTATACGCAAACTGAAGAGGATCCTGGGCGTGCCTGGTTTGTGGCCTCAGATTCTGTATTATCAGCCTTAACTAGATTAAGGCTTAATTAACTAGATAACTTAATTAACTAGAAATTGTACAAAAAATGGTCACTTAATGGTGCTACACACAATATTCCAATATATGTTCTGTGTCATGGGAATGATTTAAAATTTAGCTCTATCACTGCAGAAATACTGGCAACAAAGTCCAAGTTATTGGGATCAAAGTTGCTTCCTTTTTTATCTGTACGTTCTGTCCCATTCATTGCCAACTAGGCTGTAGCTACTGCTATAAAGACAATGCCAATGCAGATCTATCAGATGAAGCGAGCCGCCTTTGAAAGGCCTGGGGGTGTACCAAGCTCTATCAGATGGCAAGTTCTTTCTTCTTTCAGTTTAATTATACCTCATGATGCCTTCGGATATCCAGAAGTGCTTTATAACCATTTGGAAAGTAGGAGTGACACAGCTGATTTGTGTACAGTGTGCTCCTAAAAAAATGATTTAAATGACAAGATTAACACTTTTGATTGCAAGGACTGCAGAGAGGATTATTAAGGTCTCTCCTTCACCTATCAGAACTATTTATCAGGAAGCTGCGTACACAAGGCTCTAAGCATTGTCAGTGATCCCACCTATCCATTTCACCTTCTTTGATCCCCTACCAGCAGGCACCAGGTAGTGTTGAATAGGACTAGAACTGTTAGAATGGAAAACAGCTTCTTCCCCCAGACCCTGAGACAACTGAGCATCCTGCTGTGCCACCACCCACGTCTCATCACGTATGAAGCGTCAGTAGAATTACACTGTTTACTTTTTAACTTGTATCTATATGCACTTCACTATTTGTTAATTTACTTGTGGTAATATTACTTCATGTGATTTGTGTGTGAGTTATATGCACTGTGTTGTGCACCTTGGTTCGGAGGAACGTTGTTTCCTCTGGTGTTGTACATGTGTACTGTTAAATTACAATAAACTGAACTTGAACATGAATTTGAAAACAAATGGTGGTCAGGACTCAGAGAATTAAATAGTAATTTAAATAATGTAAGTAGCGACATGCAACCTTTTACATCTGCCTGAGATGGCGTTCCTTAATGTTTCATCTTGAAGATTTGCTTTAGAATGGGATTCTAAAAACAAGATTCTAACTTGGAGATGAGGATGCCACTGTCAGCTCAGGACTCACACAATGTCACCTGTTACTCTTATTGCACAAAATATAAAGATGAATTTGCCAACACTCTATTCATAGATATGTCACAAACAGCCCATTCAGCTCATTCAGCTTGTTCTGGCTTACTGTAGAGGAATCCATTTTAACCATTCTGCCCAATTCTAGCCCAGAAATTATTTTCCATCATGTCTATCCATCTGACTATGTAATATTTCAATTGGATCTTCTTTCATCAGTGTTAGGGGTATTCAATTCCATGCCAGTAGCAATTTCCAGCATAAAAAAGCTCCTCACATCCCACATACCTCTTGTCTTCATTTTAAATCTGTTGCTGCATCTTGAATCATTTGCTCATGTGCAGCACCCCTCGGTACCATGCTAAAGGATTAGTTTAAATTATGTACTTGCGTTCAGAGAATCAAAACCACTCACTGTGCAGAATCAGAAGGAAATGTTCTATATCCCGGGTGGACTCTTAGGATGACAGTAATTACAAAGAGCAGAATGTTTTCCTTACCGTTGGAGAAAGCTGCACAATACCCAAACAACAGCAGAATGGTGACGGCAGTTGAGCAATTCATTCTTGGATTCCGCTCCCCCTGTACAAATCACTGGAATTCAGTTTGACTCTTCAATTATATATCCTGCTAGTTTGTATTATAACCTTATTTGGGGAAGTTGGGGTTGGGTAAAATAAAGATATTGTAATCACAACAAGAAATACTGTTGGAGCAGTAACGAAAACACCAATTAGATATTAAGATAAAACATCAGATAAAATGATGTAAAATTTGCTGATGAAATCGAAGTTTGGATATTGTTTCTAGTTCTCTTGTCTGCCCATCAAAATCATTCATTCTTCCAATGGCATGCACAGAAATATAAACTGACAGTCAGAAAGGAGTGATGAACCTTTCTGAGAGCAGTAATCTTCTAAAATATCCTCTTGTGAGCCATGGTAATTTTGAGCAGAGATTACCATTGAGGGATGAATTAGTAAAAATAATATTTAAGGGAAAGGAAGGAGCCCTGTAGATTATTTACGAGTATTCACTGTTTTGCTATTAATACAACTATAACAGAGACAGATTGAAGTAAATGAAGCATTTTAGAATGCCTGTTAAAATTTATTAATATTGATCTTCTACAAAGACAATTTAAAAATAAGATCACTTCTAATTAATATTGCTATTGTACTGCATGTGTTACATAAGAAGTGTGAACATGAAATGATAAGCTTTGGTGCAAATGCATTAAAGATCAAGGAAAGGGAAAGAACCCCACTTTGCTCTCGGTGAGACTCATGCTGTTACACTAATGATCACAAATATTTGATATCCAGCTTGTATTTGGTTCTTTTGAGAACTATGCACATAGCACTAGTTTCACCAGCAAGCATCCTACAACATTTAGATTTGACCAAGTTCATCACTGAAAACAAAAATTCACACACATTTGTTGGTACAAATACTATTAATATGGCAATTGCAAGATTTTTCAGACAGATAATAGTTTCAGGAATGGAAGTGGGATAGAATCTGGCTCTTGTACCTCCTCCCTGATGGTAACAATGAGAAGAGAGCATGTTCTGGGTGATGGGGGTCTTTAATGATAGACACCACCTTTTTGAAGCATTGCCTGTTGAAGATGTCCTCGATGCTGGGGAGGTTAGTGCTCGCAATGCACCCAATCCTGTGCAGTCTCCGCTCCATACCAGATGGAAATGCAACCAGCTCTCCTTGATTTGTTTGTAGAAATTTTCAAGAGTCTTTGCTGACATACCAAGTCTCCTCAAATGCCTAATGCAATATAGCCACTGTTAAGTCTTCTTTGTAATTGCATCAATATGCTCGGCCCAGGCTTCAGTATGTTGATACCCAGGAACTTAAAATTGCTCTCCATGTCCACTTCTGATCCCTCTATGACGACTGGAGTGTATTCCCTCAAAATCCCCTTTCTGAAGTCTACAATCAATCCTTTGAATGCAAGGTTATTGTTGCAACAACACTCAACCAGCTGATCTATCTCACTCCTGTACACTTCTCATCATCACCTGAAATTCTGCCAACAATAGCGGTGCCATCAGGAAATTTATAGATGGTGGTTGAGCTGTGCCTAGCCGCACAGTCATGGGTGTGGAGAGAAAAGAGCATGCATTCTTCAGGTGTGCCAGTGTTGATTGTCAGTGAAGAGGAGATGTTGTTTCTGATCTGATCCGCACTGACTGTGATCTCCCGATGAGGAAGCCAATGATCCAATTGCATGCGGCGGTACAGAGGCCCAGAGTTTGGAGCTTGTTGATCAGTACTGAGGGTATGATTGTGTTAAACACTGTTGAGCTGTAATCAATAAACAGCAGGCTGATATAGGTATTGCTATTGTCCAGGTCATCCAAGGCCGAGTGGAGAGCCAGTGAGATTGCATCTGCTGTAGACTTGTTGTGGTGGTAGGCAAATCACGGTGGGTTCAAGGCCTTGCTTAGTCAGGAGTTGAACTGGTACGACAGCTGCCCTTTTGAAGCAGATGGGAATCTCCCACTGCAGCAATGAGAGATTGAAGATGTCCTTGAACACTCCTGCCAGTTGGTTGGCACAGGTTTTCATTGCCCAATAGGTACCATCAGGGTCTGATGCCTTGAGGTACCCCCTCTTGCAGGATGTTCTGGTGTGCCTCCGAAACAGAGATCACAGGGTCACCGGGTGCTGCAGGGATTCTCACAGGTGTAGTTTTACTCTCCCTTTCAAAGTGTGCATAAAAGGCATTGAGCTCATCTGGGAGTGAGCCATTTGCCATTTGCTTTGGCCTGCAAACCCCTGCCAGTGCTGATGTGCATCCAATTCCGACTCTAACTTCAATCGGAATTGTTTTCTCACTCTTAAAATAGTCTTCTGCAGGTTCATTCACCTACTGTTTCGAGACAGATATTTCAGATTAAGAACAACGGCTCATTCGTCTGCTGACGAGTGCATGTACGAGTATATCATAACATCCCCTTTTTAGTAAAACAAAGACAAGGAACAATTGTATTAACAATTAAACTCAATTTCTCTGGAGTCTGCTTTCCAGTATATTTTCATGGAATTAACTTTCAAAGCATTCATTAATCATGCCTTATGTCTCTTATGCCTGTCACAAATGCATACCACTCATTATTTCTGTTTGTATGAGCATATATACAAAATATAAAACATCCAGAAATCCGACTTTAACTTCAAACTACAAACTACACAACCTCAAATAGGACACGGTCCTTCTTTGAGTATAAACATGACATTAAAATGCCAAATAGTGTCACAGACTTATTGTTCAATTGTTCATGCAATTATTCAATGTGGGACAAAGTCTTCTAGATATTGTGGCCTTTTCACTGTGTGGCCAGAACAAGTTTTTACTGTTTTATCTGAGTCCTGGTGTTTGTTATTTGCATGTTTCAACGTTTGTGTTAGTGTTTGTGTTGTGTCATTAGCCTCTGCTAGTGTTTGTCTGTGTGCATTTGATGCGGTAGGCACACTGTGGTCATTGATCTCGGTTGTTTGACCTGATTTTGTTTGTCCATGTGTGATTAGCTTTTCAGGCGGTTCCTCAGCCATCTCTCATAGATGTGTACGATTACGTCGGTCGATACCAGAAGGGGTTTGAACTACATATGAATGCTCAAGGCGCAGACACACAATTGCTTTCTCCCAATTCTTTTTACCTTACACCAAGGGTTTGTTGTGATGGAAAATAACTGGTTCTTTGAGTCTCAACAGTAGAGGCCTGGACACACACAGTTTTAATAATAAGGAATTTATTTACAAGGGGAAGTCGGGTTATCACATGCAACTACAATACACAGGAAGCGGTGTGGGGACAGGGTACAGTTACACAAACAAAGAACAAGGGAAAAGCACTACAACAGCTATCCCCCTTGACCTTGGATAGCTGCAGCTCCCTTACCAGGGCAAACAATAGACCTTCCCAAGCATAAATCAATGCACTTAACTCCAGTGTGGTGGTCTGTAAGAGAGAGTTAGCCAAGGGCAAGTCTCACCTTTTAAAGCATGGGGCTGGGCGAGTTAATCCAATTAAGGTGACCAATAATTTAGGTGTGCATTGATTAGTTGGGAGGGACCAAATGTTAATTGGCATGTGGTGTGTCCTCCGACCAGCCAGGTGGCAGTGCATCTGTCACATGGCCGGTATCTCTGGATACAGGGTTGCATGTGCACGGTATCCCCTTCGTCGAGTGGGGCAAGATCTTTGGCTGATTTGTTGTCATTGTTGACCTGCTGCTGGACGTGTTGTTTCATACGCTTGCATTCACATACAACTCTGGGTTCCAGTAAACGCACTGTTGTAGGCAGGAGCATGCGTGTGCGGCGATTCATCAGACGCTGGGCAGGACTCGTGCTGAGCCCTTGTGAAGGTGTGTTGAGATGGTCTAGAAGTGCGAGGTAGGGATCTGCTTGCGATTTGTTGCTCTTTGTGAGGATCCGCTTAGCTGTTTTAACTGCTGATTCAGCTTTTCCATTCGCTTTGCTGTTTCCGGGACTGCTACACAAGTGCTCAAAATCCCATTCTCGTGCAAATCTGTGAAACTCTGCTGACGTGTATTGTGCCCTTATCACTAACCACTTGTGTTGGGCTACCATATCTCACAAAATGAGCCTTCAATTTGTGAATAACGGCTGCGCTGGTCGTATTGTAAAGAAGATCTACCTCAAAGAAATTGCTGTAGTAACCAACGGTGATGAGGTACTCTTTTCCTTTGAATGTAAACAGGTCGGTACCTATCTTTCCCCAAGCCGAGCAGGTACCTGATGACTCATAAGCGATTCTTTCTGCTGGCTATATGTGACAAACATCACATGTAGCAGTATATTGCTTGATGTCGCTGATGATGCCTGGCCAAAAAAGACACTCGCGTGCACGTCTGAGGCATCCTTCTACGCCCAAGTGTGATGAATGAATTCTTTCCTTCATTTGCTTTCGCTCACTTTCCGGTATGATGACACACTCACCTTTGAAGATTAAGCCGTATTGGACTGCGAGCTCATCCCTATAGTTATAGTAAGGTGTGAGATGCTCTGGTAGCGCGTCACGTTCGCTCAGCCATCTACTGATTACATGTTTCAACATCTGTAGTGTGTCATCTTTCACTGTTTCTATGAGAATCTGCTCTAGACGCTCATTGTGGATTGGCAGGTGCGATAGGATGTTGGCTTCGTCGAGGCTGTTCTCCTGGCCTGGAGTACCACTAACTGCTCGCGATAGCATATCTGCGAGGTGCATGAGCTTTCCTTGACAGTAGATGATGTCGAAATCACAGCTCTGCAGGCGAAGAAGCATTCCCTGTAGGCACTTTGGTGCCTTCACCAACGGCTTCTTAACTGTCATTTCGAGCCGCTTGTGATCACAACGTACTCTCGTGAAGTGGCCAAAAGTGTATTGATGAAAACATTCAAGTGCAAAAATGATTGAGAGCATTTCCTTTTCGAGCGCTGCATAACGCGTTCCTGTGTCCGTTAGCGCTCTGCTTGCATTATGCGATCGGACGCTCATCCTGGAGGAGTGCTGCCCCTAGGCCTTTGTTGCTGACGTCACATTGGATGGTCAGCTCTTCCTTAGCGTTGTAGTATGCTAACACCGGTGCTTCAGATATCATCCGCTTGATCTCGGAGAGAGCGTTTTGCTGCTCAGCTGACCACTTCCATGCTACATCTGGCTTTGTCAGCTGTCTTATTGGCTCAAGGGTATCTGAGAGACTTGGTAGAAAACGGCTCAGATAGTTGACAAATCCGATCAATCGCTGCGGTCCCTGCACATCTGTGGGTGCTGGCATGTTGAGAACGTCAGCAACCCTTTTAGGATCAGGCTTAAGTCCCTCACTCGTGACGAGATGCCCCAAAATGGGTATCTCTGTTGCTCTGAAGGCAGATTTGTTCTTGTTGAGCCTGATATGCTGCTCTGCACAACACCGTAATAGCTGCTCAATTTTCACATCATGATCGGCGATTGTCTTTCCCTGCGTTTCCCCTTTTCCATACACCAGAGTGTCATCTGCGACGTAGATCACTCCTGGTAGTCCTTCCAGCGCCTGATGCAGTCTGCACTGGAAGATCTCTGATGAAACGCTGGTTCCAAACGAAGTCTGAGCCATCTATACTGCCTAAAAGGTGTGCTGAAGGTGGTGAGCACGCTTGATTCACTGTCCAATTTCACTTGCCAGAATGCAGAACTCATATCAAGCTTGCTGAAAACCTTAGCCTGGTCAAGATCTGGCAGAATGTCCTCTATCACCGGAAGGGGGTAGTGTTCTCTCCTCAGCGCTTTGTTCAATGGTCAAGGGTCAATGCATATACGAAGATTGCTGTTCTTCTTCTCTGCGACCACTAACCCACTTTGTAGGTTCATGGACTGGAGCTATCACCTTGCGGTCTACCAGTTGATCAAGATCAACTTTCACTTTCCGCTTTATAGCATGAGGTAGACATCATGGGGGTAACACTGTGGGTTGAACTTCCTCATCAATCTGCACCCGGAAGCTCCCCGAGCGCATCATCGAACTCCTCTGCATAGCGTTCTTCTGGTGTGCGTTGTTTTTCTTTAAGTGTAGATGCATGCACCCTGCAAAAGTTGTCATCGTTGACCGTAAGCAGCTTCATTTGCTGGCTGACCCTGCTTCCCAGTAATGGTGTAAAATCATCAGGGACCAGGACAAATTCGACAGAATACTTGCGGTTTGTCATGGGGTTACGCGATTTCACTCTGTACATCCCTTCTGCATCCATGGTGGTCTTGTTCCACTTCATCAGATTTTTTGTGCGTTGTCTTAGTGTGTGATCTACTCCCGCCAATTATTTGCGGGGTAAAATGTTAATGCTCACCCCGCTGTCGATTTAGCGGGTTTGGCTTTCCATTGATGAGCATCTGTGTGAATACGTCATCCTTTGTCTTCAAACTGTTGACCACCAGTATGACATTGTCGATAAACTCAGTGCTGCTGTCACTGCCGGTTTGGTCATCGCTTTGTGCTTACACCCCGTGCACGGGCTTCTGCTTGCATACCTTTGCAAAGTGATTTCAAATGCCCCATGCCTTGCACTCCTGTCCGTATGCCAGGCTTTGTTGCTTGTCTCTTGCATGTTCTGTGCCACAGTACTCGCAAGGGTTCGCTTTGCTTCTGTGACTGTTCAAGGTGTCTTTTGCTCTGGCTCCACCACTAGCACTAGCCTTCTGTCCAGGATGCTTTGAACCTTTCTTGTTAGCGCGAGGTTTAATCCCATGGACAGTAGTGGACCTGCTATCTGCAGCTGTACTGAATGCTTGTAGGTGTGATTCAGCCATTTCTGTGCTTTTACAGATGTCAATGCAGTTATTGAGCATTAGTTTTCTCTCTTGTAACAGACATTTTCTGGTTTGGGAGTCGTTAATGCCCAGTACGATCTTGTCCTCAACAAACTGTCTGACATACACGAGCAAAAATTCCATGTCTTTGCAAGAGATCTAAGGCCGGCAAGAAACGATCCAAAGGTCTCTCCTTGTTCTTGTTGCCGCTTGTTGAACAAGTACCGTTCATATCTCTCATTTTTCTCACTGATAGCATATCTGTCAAATGCAGCTAAAATCTTTGTGAGGTCTTGGCTTTCAGCCTCATCTGCGAACACAAAACTGCTGTAGACCTCAAGTCCTGACAGTCCAATTGTATGCAAAAATAATGCCGTCTGGTATGTTGGAACTTGTTTGTGCAGTTGTGCTATGTTTCTGTAGTTCGTCCACATCCGCCACCATGTCTTCCAACTGTCTATCAGTCCGCGGTAGACCGTCATGGCCGGTGGCGGGTGAATGCCACTGACTGGGGGAGGACTTCTGCCTGACCATGGTTCCCCGGCACAGGGTCGCCCGCGGGTGCTGGGTGTCGCTGAGATTCTGCTATTTCACCTCCAGGCATTGCTTGTGCACTCGTCTCTACTTGTGGCTCGTTGCTCGTCTCAGTTGAAATTTCTCTACTCTTACACTCACCCTCTGATGTTTCAGAGTTGCGCTATTATTATGCTGCCAACTGCAAGTTGAAAAGATCAGGCACTGCAGTTGAAAAAAGCAATTTTCTGAGCACCACTGCTGCCACCATATTTCGAGACAGATATTTCAGATAAAAACAACGGGGCATTTGCACCAACTTTAATCGTCTGCTCATGAGTGCATGTACAAGTATATCATAACACTTATGCCTTTTGGTTTGGCTACGCCCAGTGTGTCCTCAATGGTACACACTCGTCCACGTGGATTTTGATGCAGTCAGTGACAACTGTAACATATTCATTCAGGTTCTAACATGAATCCCTGAATATTGTCCAATCCACTGACTTAAAGCACTTCTATAAATGCTCCTCCACCTCCCTTGACTATACCACCTTCTCCTCAACACTGGCAACGTTGAATTTAGTCTGTGCCACGCTCTAGAAGTACAGCCAGGTGATCGTACTTTCCAAAGTGTGGGCATGGGATAACACAATAAGCATTCTTGATGGTGGTATAACAGTGGTCAAAGGTGTTGTTCCTCTGGTTCCACAGCTGATATATATTGCTGGTAGGTGTTCAGACACTTCTTCAAGTTGGCCTGGTTGTAATCTTCTGCAAAGTTTTGAGACTGCTGACCATGGTACTGCCTGACGTTGGCTTGAGCTGGAATGGACACCACTACCAGGATGATGGTGACAAGCTTCTTCAGAAGGTTAAATGGATGGCATTTGATTGCCATATGTTCCAGGTCAGGTGATCAGGATTGATACAGAACCACTGTGTCTGTGCAACATGATGAGTTAATCATTAAGCTTACACCACCTCATTGACCCTTAAAAGATTAAGCTGTCCTCTCTTTAGGGAGAATGATGAAGCCATCAGGTTGCAGCGCTGTGCCCAAAATGGTGATGATGAGCCACATTTCCATGAAGCAAAGTACCCAGCAGTCCCTGATGTCCCTCTGCTACTGCAATCTTGGTCTGAAGTCTTCTGTTTTATTTTTCAGAGATTCTACTTGCACCAGCCAGATGATCAGGAGGAGGAGTCTAAGGCCTCTATGTTTCAATCATACCTGTAGACCAGTTCACCTTCTGTGCTTCTGTTTTATTAAAGGGGAACTGCTCACATCCTGAGTCTGTAGTCCGGAATGTTGAGTACTGCTAGATTTTTAAAAAACATCTTAAAATGCTGTTGTTTACTGAAGTACCCATGTCTGTCACAGTGTATTTCAGCTTTAGTAGTGCTAAATGGGAATATTTGATGATTCCCATCGGAGCTGCATGCAAAGACTCGCCGCTCATCGGCACCATCTTGATGATTGCTATGCAAACATTACGCAGAAGCATGAATATAAGGCACTTCATATTTTAACTCATTCATTCAATCTGTATGAAGTATTTCCTTTGCTAAACATTTACTAATTGTTTAATTGAATTGTAACTATCTTTGATGGTTTTGAATGTTTCAGGATGCCAGAACTTTTGAAATACATGACAGGTTTAAAGTTCTGTGCATGGCTTTTCCAGCTGCCAAAGTTTGATTCAAAACTTTTTTGGCTGGGGCTTGGTTCATTTCCCCCTTACAATCTCCTGCTGCTGCACAGGACCTTACTGTTTTGGTTTGGAATGGTTAGATGTGGGAAGGGCAGGCCCACAGTGTGTCAGTCAGCAGTGAAAATGGAAAGCTTTCCTCTGGCAAAAGTTCAGGCCGATTGCTCTATATTTAGACTCGTGTCTGAAGGTCGTGTCAACCTTAAGTTCCTCGGTGTCAAGGATGACTCACTTCTACTATTGTGGATTCTGAGATGGCTGATGAGATCACAGTATGTTTCACTGGAATAGTTGTGGTTGATTAAGGAGATAGATTGGTTGTTTGGAAGGCTCCATTTTTAGTCTGCTGTTTTAGCTTGGTCTTCACATGTTCCTTTGCAAAGACATGAGATTTCATTACTACCGTCAGGGAGGGGGTACAGACGCCTGAAGACCTGCACTCAATCATTCAGAAGCAGCTTCTTCCCTCTCCATTGGATTTCTGAATGGCCCATGAACCCATGAAGTTTGTACTGTTGCTGCAGAACAAAAAATTTCATGACATATATACAGTGATAATGAACATGATTCTGATGAGCATTACCTTCCTAGATGCTTCTCATCAAATCTGAGTGGCCATGAGCCATGGGTTGAAGATGATATTACTTTCTTTTTAATGACTCTTTCTGAATTTATTTAAATGCTTTCCCAGATCTCCTAAAAACTTCTTACATAGAACATAGAAACATAGAAAATCTACAGCACAATACAGGCCTTTCGGCCCACAAAGTTGTGCCGAACATGTCCCTACCTTAGAAATTACCAGGCTTACCTATAGCCCTCTATTTTACTAAGATCCATGTACCTATCTAAAAGCCTCTTAAAAGACCCTATCGTATCCGCTTCCACCACCATTGCCGCCAGCCCATTCCACGCACTCACCACTCTCTGAGTAAAAAACTTACCCCTGACCTCTCCTCTGTACCTACTCCCCAGCACCTTAAACCTGTGTCCTCTTGTGGCAACCATTTCAGCCCTGGGAAAAAGCCTCTGACTATCCATACGATCAATGTCTCTCATCATCTTATACACCTCTATCAGGTCACCTCTCATCCTCCGTCGCTCCAAGAAGAAAAGGCTGAGTTCACTCAACCTATTCTCATAGGGCATGCTCCCCAATCCAGGCAACGCCCTTATAAATCTTCTCTGCACCCTTTCTATGGTTTCCACATCCTTCCTGTAGTGAGGTGACCAAAATTAAGCACAGTACTCCAAGTGGGGTCTGACCAGGGTCCTATATAGCTGTAACATTACCTCTCAGCTCCTAAATTCAATTCCACGATTGATGAAAGCCAATACACTGTATGCTTTCTTAACCACAGAGTCAACCTGCAAGCTGCTTTGAGTGTCCTATGGACTCAGACCCCAAGTTCCCTCATCCTCCACACTGCCAAGAGTCTTACCATTAATACCAGATTCTGCCATCATATTTGACCTACCAATATGAACCAACTCACACTTATCTGGGTTGAACTCCATTTGCCACTTCTCAGCCCAGTTTTGCATCCTATCAATGTCCCGCTGTAATCTCTGACAGCCCTCCACACTATCCACAACACCTTTAACCTTTGTGTCATCAGCAAATTTACTAACCCATCCCTCCACTTCCTCATCCAAGTCATTTATAAAAATCACGCAGAGTAGGGGTCCCAGAACAGATCCCTGAGGCACTCCACTGGTGACTGACCTCCATGCAGAATATGACCCATTTACAACCACTCTTTGCCTTCTGTGGGCAAGCCAGTTCTGAATCCACAAAGCAATGTCCCCTTGGATATGATGCCTCCTTACTTTCTCTGTAAGCCTTGAATGGGGTACCTTATCAATTGCCTTGCTGAAATACATATACACTACATCTACTGTTCTTCCTTCATCAATGTTTAGTCACATCCTCAAAAAATTCAATCAGGCTCGTAAGGCACGACTGCCCTTTACAAAGCCACTGGTACACTGGTCTATAATTTCCTGGTCTAGCTCTACTCCCTTTCTTGAATAAAGGAACAACATTCACAACCTCCAATCCTCTGGAACCTCTCCCGTCCCCACTGATGATGCAAAGAGCAACGCCAGAGGCTCAGTAATCTCCTCCCTTGCTCCCTTTAGTTTTGCCATCATGAAGGTTAGAGAGCAATGCTAGTTTCAGAAATCTGGCTTCAGGCATCTGGGATGTCTATTGGAGCTAACAGAGTGAAATTAGAACCTTGAATTTGATAAGGGTTTGTTTCCTGCAAATGGATTGGGAAGATTCAGTCGAGACAACATTGGTGGTATCTCTCCAGTGCTTTGAACAGCCTATTCTGGGTGATCCAAGTCTTCAAGATGATGTTGATCATGCTGGTTGATTGAGAGTGAAAACAAATCAGCCATGATCTAATGGCAAAGCAGAGTTGTTGGTCCAAATTGCCTACACTGCTCCTATGTCTTACTGTCTTATGATCTTCGTGCTGGATTTGAGGCTGATATTTGTGTACTCATTTCCATAGACGGTTACAAGGGACACAAGCAGAATGGAGGCTGTGCTGAAGATTGCCATGGAAGTCTGTCTTTGCTAAGAGGTGGCTCCTTAGATATGAGAAGTGATTCAGGTTTTTAAATGTGCTGTGGTGGCAGTTTAAGAGGAGCCTTGTCTTTGGATGGTTAATGCAACATGGATACTCTCAGAGCAATCAACAGTGACTTGGAATTTGTCCTCCAAGTGTACATATGCAAATCTTGCCTGCAAACTTTGAAGTTAGTGACTGTTGTTGGAGGAAGGTTCTTTCTGAAGTGGAGGCATGGAGATTGAATCTATCCTGTAGCTGAGCTTGTCTTGTAATAATTCAGCAAGGAGAATTGAGCAGGCAATTGGATTTGACTCCTTTCCTGAATATAGTCAAGATTATGGCTACTAGAGGCCCAATGGCGTGCTCTCATCTTCCCAAATGTCTGGATGGAGCAGTAAGTGAGATGCAATTTTATTTCCACAATGTTCTAGATTTTCTCAGAGGCCTTGTTACTTTTCGTCCGAAATATGACATTTCATTCTTTTGTGGCGTTGAGGCTGTGGCGAAACAGAAATAGTTAGTTCAGTGTGGACCGAAGTCAAGAATATTTAAGTCGAAGATAGAGTTTAGACTTAGAAAGCCTTGAAGATTTCCTTAGTCCTTCGTAAGCTCTTCTCTTTTCTTGGTTCTTTGTGGATCTTTATGGAAGATGGGCACTCCTCAACGCTCCTCTTCCAAGTTAACGTGGTGAAGCATTTGTAAAGACTTGCTTTGGATGGAGACTACCTTTGAGAGGCCTTCTCTCCATCTTTTGTTATGTTACCCTGCTCTGCAGTATTCCTACTTGACCTCCCAGACACATGAGACCCAATGCCAGACTATTCAATTTGTGTAATAGTGTGTCAGTACCTCAAGTGGAACTTTGTCTTCTTGTATGTTTTCCCCCCAGCTGTCAGTCTGTGGTTTTGTATTGCCATGTGCCCCTGTCCCCACTCCTGCTCTACTCCGGCCCCTGTATCACTGAGTACTCCGGCTCTCACCTGTTTCTCATTATTACCTGTTTTGCTGCCACTTCTCTCTCTTTGTGCTCCGTCTATCATCTACATCTCTGTTTATTTCAGTACTGTGTTTTCACCTGTTTGTTGTCAGATTGTGCCAGTGAATTTTCCTGAGCCTTTCCAGCATTTGTATCTGAACTCTGTCCGTCTGAATATTGACTTTGTCTGTTTCCCGATTCTGGAATTTCTGATTTCTACCTGAACTTTGACGCTGACTTTGTTGCCCCTCTGGATTTGCTGCTCAGTAGGTATCACAGTGTGCACAGTACTTGGTCTGCGATTGGGTCCCTGCTTCAGCTCCGTGACATAGTGACAATCACACAAAAAAGCAGCCTGGGTCTATTGCTCAGAAAATGCCGATATTGCAAGGAGCTGCTTTCTGTCCTCTTCCCTCTGGCACGGAGATCACTCGTGATATCCCTTCGATATCAGTAATACGTGCATGAAGGGAAGCTGTGAAATTCACTCCAACTGCAATGGACACTGAAGTTTGAAGCAACAGTGACCATGGCGATACACAAACAGTTCTGTCTTCCGCTACTTTGAGGCCACTCTTGTGTCAACAGCTACTGTGGTACGTCAAAGGGAATCTTCTTGATGAAGCAGAGGTGTGTTAACCATCATTTTGGAAGAGGCAGGAGAACTTATCCTGGTAGATTTGTACTGATGTCGCCTCCTGGTGAGAACCCTGCTTTCTCTGGTGACTTGTTTTGGTCTTGTTGTGTATGATGAATTGAACCTGAGAGTTAGAGGAACCAGGTCATCAATCACTGAAACCTGTGCGTAACAACCACAAGACTGAGTGCTCTATAGACTAACATAACTTTCTTTACAACTCACATAATGACATGTAAGATACAAGGAGCCAGAATAAATAGTTGTTTAGGCTTTATTGCAATGCATGAACCCTTATGCTGCACTTGTAGCACCAGTGGGGAAACTTCCATACTTTTTCTGCTTGAGTTAAGTTGTGTGAGCTGTGTTATTTTCACCATTGAGTTAATTTGGGGATCTTCATATCCATGTTACAGTTCTCTGCTCTGACATTGCACGTGGACAGAATCTTTTTTCTATAATTATGTCCTATGTATCTCCTATAGGGTATCATCTAGAATGGTACCTTGGCACTTGTTGTATGGTACGTTACTCAATTCAAGTTCCTGCAATTGGTAGAGTTCAAAGTTAATATTCAGCGAAATATTGAAGAGTTGCATAAATTTGCTTGTTGCTCAGGTTCAATTTTATCAAACCATCAAACTGACCTGTGGTCACTAGTGATTAAAAAACGCTTTAGGGAGAATTATCTCATCAGATATTCTGTAAATAAACCGACAAAATCCAAAATGTGGAACAGAAATGCAGAAGGTAAAGATTGCTCCATGAGTGTGGGCTGTTCCATATACTCATGGAACACCATAGCTCTGAAACAGGCCATTTGGCCCATCTAGTCTGTGCTGAACTATTGTTTGCCTAGTCCCATTAACCTTCATTCAGATCATAGCCTTCTATACACCTATCCAACTTCCTCTTAAATGTTGAAATCAAACCCGCATTCACCACTTCCACTAGCAGCTCATTCCACACTCTCTCCGTCTCCACCTCTGAATGAAGAGGTTCCCCCTCATGCTTCCCTAAACATTTCACCTTTCACCCTTTACCCATGTCCCCTAGTTCTAGCCTTATCCAATCTCAGTCTACTTGCATCTACCCTATCATCCCCCTCAATGTTGCATGCCTCTGTCAAATCTCCCCTCATTCCCTGGCATTCTAGGCAATAAAGTATTAACTTATTCAACCTTTCCTTATAACTCAGGCAACATCCTTGTAAATTTTCTCTGAACTCATTTAATCTGAGAAATGCTTGATATTAAACCGTGGGATACTTTTGCATAGCACTCTCAAATGCCTGTCATTTTAATTCTACATCACATTCCCACTCTACACTCTCAGTCCTGGCCACCTCTGCATTTCCATCAAAGCTCAAACTATGTTGAAGACATTGTGTAGGCAGAAGGGATTAGTTTAGTTGGCCAATTGATTACTAATTTAATTGGTTTGGCCTAAGGGCCTGTTTCTGTGCCAAAGTGTTCTATTTTCTATGTATCTGAATTGTGCTTAAGAGGTCAAACACAATTTCTAATCATTAAAAGGTGACCGCACTTTAACTTCATAGAGTTTCAAAGTGGGAAGATAGTTTGAAATGAAATTACATCATCACTACAGGCTGTATTTCAGTCGGTAATTACAAAGTTCAAAACCTTCCCAGCCAAAAAGAAATGGACAAAGAAAAGACAGAAATAGAAAAGTTGAGGATAGTGGAACTAATATTCTGAGTTGTGTCTATTTCAATGCAAAGAGTATTGTAGATAAAGCAGATGAGCTTAGAGCATAAACCAGCATGTGGAATTATGATATTATAGCCATTAGTGAGACAATTGCAGGAGGGGCTGGACTGGAAGCTCACTGTTCTGGGATTCCATTGTTTTAGACATCGTAAAGGGAGAGGTATTAAAGGGGGAGAGTTGGCATTATTTATTAAGGAAAATGTCATGGCAGTGCTTAGCCGGGACAGATTGGAGGGCTCCTCTATAGAGATTATACAAGTGGAACTGAGGAATAAGAAATAAATAAATATAGAGCTCCCAACAGTCAGTGGTATTTTGAGAAACAAATTTGTAGAGAGGTAGCAGACAATTGCAAAAAAAATAAAGTTGTGATAGGAGATTTTAACTTTCCACACATTGATTTGGACTTCTGTACTGTAAAAGGAGAAGATGGAATCAAATTTTTCTAATGTGTTCAGGAAAGTTTCGTTAATCAATTTATACGGGTTCCAAATAGGGAGAATGCAATATTAGATTTCCTATTAAGGAATGAGACAGGGAAGGTCATCTAGTGATCATAATTCCATTAGTTTCAAGATAATTACAGAGATGAATAGGACTGGTCCTTGGCTTGAGATTCTAAACTGTTACATGTCCGTGAATCTGATCACTTGGCTGCATACAGGCCGAGGCTAAAGTGTAAAGCTCCAGAGATTGGGGCAACAAAGAAATGGTTGCGGGAGGCAGTGGAGCAGCCACAGGATTGCTTTGAGTAGGCCATGTTCAAAGATTCATCTGTGGATTTGAATGAATACACCATTGTCATGAAGTTTATTGGAACAGTTATAGATGATTGTTCCCCACAGAATCATTCAGCATCTTCCCCAACCTGAAGCCCAGTCTGGACCATGAGATCCACAATCGACTGATGGATAGAGCAGAGGCATTCATCTGGCGACCAGAAAAGCTACAAAAGGTCCAGATACGATCTCCAGAAAGCCATCTCATGGGCAAAATGGAATTCAGCTGTAAACTTGACTCAACAAAGAATGCTCGACAGTTGTGGTAGGGCTTGAATGCATTCACTTATAAAGTTAAATCAAGGGATATAGGAGTCAACAGGGCTTTGCTTCAGATGCGCTCAATGCCTTCTATGGTTAACTGGAGCATCAAAACATAGAGGACCCATCACAAAATCCCACAGCCCATAATAATCCTGTAATTTCAGTCTCTGAGGCTATTGTGCCAGCAGCATTCAGGAAGGTGAAGACACAACAAGCATCCAGCCCAGGCAGGGTACCTGGCCAAGTACTAAAGACCTGTGCTGATCAACTGGCTGGATTGTTCACTGAGATCTTTAACTTCTCACTTTGGCAGTGTGAGGTACTCAACTACCTTAAACAGACTTCAATTATACTGGTGTCTAGGAAGAATGTAGTAACCTGCCTCAGTGACTATTGTCCAGTAGCAACTTGGATCCAGAGTGGTGAAGTGCTTTGAGAAGTTGCCGATGAAACTTATCAACTCCAGACTGAGAAGTAACTTGGATTTGCTCCAATTTGTCTACTGGAGCATCAACTCCATAGGAGATGCTACCTCTTTGGCTTTTCTCTCACCCCTGAAACCTCTGAAGAACAGCAATGCAGACATCAGGATGCGCTTTATCGACCACACCTTCAATACCATCATCCCATCAAAACTAATCAATAAGCTTCAAGACCTTGGCCTCAATACATCCTTGTGTAATTGGATCCTCAATTCCACACTTGCAGATCCCAGTCAGTTCAGATTATCAACATTTCTTCTACAATCTCCATCAGCGTAGATGCGTCTCAATATCACCAAGACCAAGGAGATGGTGGTGGACTTTAGGAGATCTAGGCCTCATATGGAGCCAGTGATCATTAATGGAGAATGTGTGGAGCAGGTTAAGACCTACAAGTATCTGGGAGTACAGTTAGACGAGAAGCTAGACTGGACTGCCAACACAGATGCCTTGTGCAGGAAGGCACAGAGTCGACTGTACTTCCTAAGAAGGTTGGCGTCATTCAATGTCTGTAGTGAGATGCTGAAGATGTTCTATAGGTCAGTTGTGGAGAGCGCCCTCTTCTTTGTGGTGGCGTGTTGGGGAGGAAGCATTAAGAAGAGGGACGCCTCACATCTTAATAAGCTGGTAAGGAAGGCGGGCTCTGTCGTGGGCAAAGTACTGGAGAGTTTAACATCGGTAGCTGAGCGAAGGGCGCTGAGTAGGCTACGGTCAATTATGGATAACTCTGAACATCCTCTACATAGCACCATCCAGAGACAGAGAAGCAGTTTCAGCGACAGGTTACTATCGATGCAATGCTCCTCAGACAGGATGAAGAGGTCAATACTCCCCAATGCCATTAGGCTTTACAATTCTACCGCCAGGACTTAAGAACTTTTTAAAAGCTATTATTAATGCTTTTTGAGATAGTGATTTAGATGCATATCATATTTTTTACTGAGTTAAGTATTGTATGTAATTAGTTTTGCTACAACAAATGTATGGGACATTGGAAAAAAAGTTGAATTTCCCCATGGGGATGAATAAAGTATCTATCTATCTATCTATCTATCTATCTATCTAGATGCACCACAAGGCTGTGTGCTCAGTCCCCTGCTCTACTCAATTTACATTTATGACTTTGAGGTTAAGCACAGCTCCAATGCCATATTCAAGTTTGCTAATGACACCACTGTCACAGGCTTAATCAAAGTGGTGACAAGTCAGCATGTAGGAGGGAGATTGAAAATCTGGCAGAATGGTGATATAACAACAACTTCTTACTCAATGTTAGCAAGATCAAGGAGCTGAATATTGACTTCAGCAGGAGGAAAGAGGAGGTCCGTGAGCCAGTCCTGCTGGGAGAATCAGAGGTGGAGAGGGTCAGCAAATTTATATTCCTCAATGTTATCATTTTGGAGGACCTTTCCTGGGCCCAGTTGTAAGGTCAATTGTGAAGAAGGCACATCAGCACCACTACTTGCTTAGAAGTTTGTGAAGATTCAGCATGTCATCTAAAACTTTGACACACTTCCATAGATGTGTTGTGGAGAGTATATGGACCGGCTGCATGACAGCCTGATATAGAAACACCAATGCCCTTGAATGGAAAACCCTACAAAAAAATAGTTGATATGGCCCAGTCCATCACAGGTCAGGCCCTCACCACCAATGAGCACACCTACATGAAGCATTGTGGCAGGAAAGCAGCATCCATCATCATAAACCCACACTACTCAGGACCTGCTCTCTTCTCACTGCTGCCATCGGGAAGAAGGTACAGGGGCCTCAGGACTCACACCACCAGGCTGAGCAATAGCTATTACCCCTCAGCTATCAGGCACTTTTACCAAAAAAGGATAACTTCCCTCAAGTTCACTTGCCCTTTCATTGAAATGTTCCCACAACCAATGGACTCACTTTCAAGGACTCTTCATCTCATATTCTTTATTTTTATTGGTTATTTATTTATTATTATTATTATTATTTCTTTTCAAAAGTGGAACATTGAGAGTATCATGTTTGTACACTCCCGTTAGAATAAAAGGCAAGAATAATGAACTTTGCTTGATATTATGTCCCTGGTTAGGATGGAGGAGGTGCATGGCAAATACAGATAACAAGGGACATATGAGGCACTTAAGGAGTATAAGAAGTGTAAAAGGACACTAAAAATGAAATCTAGAGGGCTAAATGAAGGCATGAGGTTGCTCTGGCAGACAAGATGGAGAATCCCAAGGACTTATACAGATATATTAAGAACACAAAGATAGCAAAGGACAAAATTGAAGATCAGCGTGAGCAAAGGAGATGGAGACTCTTTTTGCATCTGCATCTGTACTTGAGAGATGAACACAGTGTACAGAAGTGAGACAAGACAATAATGAGGTCATGAACATTATCCGGATTACAGAAGAGGAAGTGGTTGCTGTTTTAAGGAAAGTTCCAGTGGACATCTCCTGGGCCTGGCAAAATGTCCCCTTGGACCTTCTGGGAGGCTAGTGCAGAAATTGTAGTGGGCCTGACAAAGATATTTTTTTTTAAAAGTCCTTAGCCCCAGGCGAGGTGCTTGTGGTGTTGGTAGGTAAATCGCAACAGGTCCAGGTCCTTGCTCATGCAGGAGATAATTCTAGCCATGACCAAACTCTCAAAGCACTGCATCACAGTAGATGTGAGTGATACTGGGTGATAGTCACTGACACAGCTCACCTATTCTTCATAGTTGTCTTGGTATAATACTGTAGATGCCCTTTTGTAACAGGTGGGAGCGTCCGAGTGCAGCACTAAGAGATTGAAAGCTGTGAAACTGTGACATGGGATGGGATGGGGTGAGTAAGAGGAAGATTGTACTTGACCTCTGTGAATTTTGATTGTTTTCCTTTATAATAGGCACTATACTGCAGCAAGATAGTGGTTTAAATGACTGAGTTCTGCCCTAATAGATCGTACAAGTGCTAACGTATAGGAGTTGTTATGTCAACGCAATGGGGATCTGGTGCTGGAAGGCCTTAAAAGTTTTCATTTTTCCTAGTTGATATTTTCCTATTGTGATTATACACTGCTCTTGCTGATAATAAATAATTTTAACTCTAGGAGCTGTGTTTGACCATTTAGAATGTTAGGAGTTATTAATTTGTGGCAGAAGAGGTTTCTATTAAAGAGCCGGCACAGATACCAAGTGGAAGTCCCGTTTGCTCAAGTCGTGTGTATAGCAGGACCTAAAACATAGAGCAGTCCGGCACAGGAACACACTTGAAATGCTGTAGGAACTCAGCAGGTCAGCCAGCATCTATGCAAAGAAATAGTTGATGTTTTGGGTCAAGACCCTTCATCAGGACTGAAAAGGAAGGGGGAAAGAAGCCCGAATAAGGGTGTGGGGTGGGGGGGGGGAAGTGGTGGGGAAGGAGTACAAGCCAGAAGTTAGTCAGAGAGATCATAGTTGGGGGGCAGTGAGAGAGTGTCTCACTGATCTGCTGTTGACAAGATTTAAACTTCTCTCCTACCATGAAGAGACTTCACAGTGGAGCAGCAAATCATTAACACAAGACATCCTGCAGATGCTGGTAGTCCCGAGTAAGACACACAGAATGCCGGAGGAACTCAGCAGATCAGGCAGCATTATGGAACAGGCTGTACAGCCCAAGGTGTTGGCCTCAGTGACACTTGACATATGTAGATTAGGGAATTGCATCATCAAGCACTTTTGCTTTATCTGCCATAACAGCCAGGATTTCTCAACACCCAGCCACTTTACTTCCAATTCCCACACTGACATGTCTGTACACAACCTCCTCTGCTGCCAAGTTGAGGCTGGATGTGGATTAGAGGAATAGCCCCTGATACTTTTTCTTGGTAGTCTCCGAACCAACAGCATAAACATTGATTACCCTAACGTCTGATCACCACTCCCCTCTGTTCACCAATCCCCCATTTTGTTTTCCCTTAATCCTCTGGTCCCTCTTTCCCCTCCCCTACCCTCATGACCAGCCCTTCACTGGCACCTTCTCCCTTATGATCACCACCTCCATCCCTTTTATTCCATACTCCACTGTCCACCCGCATCAGATTCCATCTTGTTCTGCCCTCTGTCTCATTCATCTCCCAGCTCCTCACATCATTCCTACTTCTCCCCTCCACCTTCCGATCTTGCTCCCCTCACCTGGATTCAGACATCACCCACCAACTCATTCTCCTCACCCTTCCTCCCAACACTCCCCCCTCCCAGCTAAACACCTTTTATTCAGGCCTGCCCTCTTTCTTTCCAGCTCTGGTGTAGGTCTCGGCCTGAAATATCGATTGTTCATTTTCTTCCACCAATGCTGCCTGACCTGTGAGTTCCTCCAACATATATTGTGTGTGTGTGTAACTCAGAGTTCCTCCAGCACTTTGTGTGTGTTGTTAACAGTCCCTCAAATCTGGATTTATCCTCAAAAATCCTCAGATATATGAAAGCTCAAATGATTAATGGAATATTCATCATCTCTTCAACATGCTGATAAATCCAGAATCTCACCATTGAAAGACTTTTGCATGTTAATAGTTTAACATCAAATAATTTCTTAATGGCTATGGAGCTGGGAACTCATGTACTGAAAATGAAGAGGATACACATAGTAGACCCAATTAGCTGGAAGTACCCTGACTGGTTGTATCACGTCTACTACGGCAATTCGAATGAGCAGGAAAGCAAGAAGCTGCTGAGAGTAGTAGACTCTGCCCACTTCGTCAAAGACACATCCCTCCTCACCATGAGCACTATCTACACGAGGTGCTAGCTCAAAAAGGCAACCTCTATCCCACCAACTAGAACTCTTGATTTTCAGACTTGGCTCTCTGTTGTACCAGACATTTGATTTACTGGGGACTTCACTATATCCTGCAGTAATGGATTTTATTATCAAAATTGGAATGTTGTTCCCCCTTTCAAATCACTCCACCCCCCCCCCCCGCTGTCACAGCTGAAGGTTCTCTACCCTGTGATATTGAATTACCTTGTGCCTTTCTTTCAGCAATGTTTTATGAGTCAGTAACAATATCACCTTCCCACGTGCAGATCAGCACAAATTCATCTGCCTGACTTGTCAGACTCGTTGTAATTTAGCAGCAGGTTTGATTGCCTAGCATGTGCCATTTCATGCTTTGCAAACTCATCTGCCTCAATTTTCTTTCTGTACTGGATTGTGCCCTAATCCTCTGCACCTTCCCAACCAGCGTCAGATTTCCCTGCAAATTAGTTTCGAGCTGTACCCAGAAGCAGTGGAGATCTCACTACTAGGAAGCTGAACCTGTTCTGGTTCAGGTACAACCTAATAAGCTTACATAGGTCTCATCTTGTCCATAAACCAGCCCAAAGATACAGCAATTTACACTTCAGCCACATTTGTCCAATCTGTTGTCCTATTCCTACGCTCACCAACCTAGTAAGACCAGGTTGCCTAACTTGCTGAGATGAGTCAGGTCCCCTTATAATTCCATAAGATTATGAAACATAGCAGCAGAATCAGGCCATTCAGCCCATCGAGTCTGTACTGCCATTCCATCATGGTTGATTTGTTATCCCTCTCAACCCTCATTCTCCTGCCTTCTCTCTGTGACCTTTGACACCCTTCCTAATCAAGAACCTATCAACCTCTGCTTTAAATATCCATGGAGGCCAAGGCATTAGGTATCTAAGAAAGGATGTGCTGTCACTGGAGGAAGTCAAGAGGGAGCTCATGAGAATGTTCCCAGGAATTAAAGGGTTAATGTATGAGGAATGTTTGATGTCTCTGGGCCTGTGGTTGCTTGAATTGTAAAGAATGAAGAGCTGTGGGAGCTCATTGAAATCTACCGAATATCGAAAAGCCTAGACTTAGAGAGAATGAATTCAGTATTGAGGAGTCTAGGACCAGAGGGCAGAGCCTCAGAATGGAAGGTCATTCCTTTGGGACAGAGATGAGGAGTAATTTCTTTAGCCAGAGGGTAGTGAATCTGTGGAATTCATTGCCACCAACTGCTGTGAAGGCCAAGTCATTGTGTATATTTAAAGTGGAGGTTGGCAGGTTTTTGATTAGTAAAGGTGTCAAAGGTTGTGGGGAGAGGGCAGGAGAATGGGGTTCAGAGGGATAATAAATCAGCCATGTTGGAATGGTGGAGTAGACTTGCCCGATGGCCTAGTTCCGCTCCTGTGCCCGATGGCCTTGGTCTTAAGAGGGCTAGCAGGATGGACCATCCACATCCAGCTTAGGGTAGAGCAGGCAGGCAGTGACATGGTTAACCCGGTTCAGCACAACCTGCTCCAGAGTCTCACCTGATTATGAGATTGATGGTGTGAGTTTCCCTTAGTATTTCATTGGAGTGCAGCCCAGGTTTTTGCAGTCAAGTCAAACTGAACTCACAACATTACCAGCCAGAGCTAAGAAGTCCACGGAGAAATGAATAAGTGGACCATTGTAGAATAATGGTATTGTTTACCAGGCCCACTTTAATGGAGAGCCAAATATGAATATTTCATTGCCACTTTGGGGGAATTTGATAACCTTTAGCTTGATATAAAGTGAATATTCACACCTTTTGTTTAAATATCATCTTACTTTTGAAGCAAAGAATTTAAAAATTACATTTTCCGAAAATTTTAATTCCTACCATGATTTTGCCAGCCATCAAAAGCCTGCCAATGTAGATTTCACTTTCTAAACCTTGCCTCATAGTCACTATCACCATAGTTTGCAATATTATGACCTCTTGGATCACTTTGCTCCGAAATGGATATCTTTGAGTACTAATTTCATGCTACTTTGTTAAAATTGTGCATAATTTATATTTCGTTTATGTTTTCCTTGTGAATGGTGCTTATGTGACACAATATAGCTGTGGTACTGCTGGAAGTATGTTTTTCCATCGCACCTGTGACTACATGTACTCGTGCAAGTAACAAGAAGCTTGACTTTGACTTCAGATGCCACAATTTTTCCAATGTTCATCAATACACTTGCAAGTTCCAGTTTTCAACCCTCCTTTGGATGAAAAAAAATCCTTCCTCAAATCGCCTGTAAATCTTCACCCCTTCCCACCTTAAACCTACACCCTCTCGTCAATGGTACTACAGCAAAAGATTGAGTTTCTCAGATTCTGAAATCTCTAAGTGCCCCCCCAATAATTTTGTAAACCTCATTTAGCAGCCTTCTCTGCTCCAAAAAAAAAAGTCTCTGCCTTTTCAATCTCTCCTCATGGGTGAATTCTCATCCTGACGGATCTCTTTTCCAGTGTGATCCCATTCTTCTGAAAGTGTGCTGACTAGAAATGCCATTGTTCTTCACTTGCGACCTAACGAATGCGTTATATAGTTGCATTATATAACCTCCCTGCTTTTATCATCTATGTTCCAGCAAATGAAGGCAAGTATCCATACGCTTTGTGATTGACCTATTTTCCTGAACTGCTGCTTTTGGGGATCCTTGGACATACACACCACAGTTTCCAAATTTTCCGAATTTGACCATTGTCCTACTGTGCAATTGTGTATATTCATATCTTAAAAGAACTCTCAATGTTCATGAGGCACAAAACTGTTTAGATCTCTAACAGAACATTTCAAAGTGCTAAAATGATGTCAACAGATAATTAAGTACATATATTATCTTAATTAACATACCAGCTCATTGTTAAATGACTGTCTCAACAGCACCATCTGTCACACGGGAATTAGCTGTGTATCTTCTACAAAGCAAATTTCTATTTCTGAAATGTTCAGCAGATAGAGCATGGGAGATGCACTGAATGTCCGATGCATAAATGCATCAGAAAAACTTAAACATAAAAGGAAAAGATATAACAAACTAGTAATGAAGGAAAGGAAAAGACAAAGAAATTAAATAAAAGATGTTTTCAAAAGAGAGAGACGGAAAAATTCCTTCAACAATCACTTTAATAGATTTAGGTTATTTGCTTTCTTAACATGCTGATACAATGATCTACAATAGGTAAATATGCAAAGGTTGTGTAGGTAGAGACTTCTGTGATTTTGTCTCAGTCAAAATGAAAAATTCCTGTTCTAGTTTTGAATGGATATGCTGTACGATTTACAAGACAAGCTGCCCACAGTGAGGTGCTCCACATACCTTCTGCCCTGAAATTCTTTGTGCTTGAAGCTTTGGGAATTGTGGTCAGAGTAGTTTTCTTTTGCTGAAGTATTGCAGTGTTATTGTAGATGGTCTGTTCCGAAGTGGGACATTTGTTGTTGGTGGAAGAAGTGCATGCTTAGTGGGGGCACTTTGTCCTGAATGATGTCAAATTTCTTGAGTTTACTTGAGAGTGGATTCAGCCTTAACCTGTGACTCGTGCCTTGAGAAAAGGATATGCAGATTCAGGACACAAGCAGCTTGACATGGGAGAGTCTAGGACCAGAGGGCACAGCCTGAGAATGGAAGGATATCATTTTAGAATGGAGATGAGGTGGTGAATCTGTACAGTTCATTGCCACATTCGGCTATGAAGACCAAGTCATTGGGAAATCATTGACATATTGGGAAATTGCATACTGGGCAAGTTACAGCAGTGGTTTGCCATTGCCTTCTGCTGGGTGAGTTTTTTTAAAGAGATCAACGGAGATCAGGAGTCAGCTGGATTTGAACTCGCCCCGAAGTCCAGGACTGATGCCACTACACCAGCAGATGGCGTTACAAATGTACTGATGCTAAAAGAACTTACTTTTTATAATTTTATAACTTACTAATTATAGGAAAGATATCAATAAATTAGAGAGAGTGCAGAGACGATTTACTAGGATTTACCTGGGTTTCAGCACTTAAGTTACAGAGAAAGGTTGAACAAGTTAGGTCTCTATTCATTGGAGCGTAGAAGGTTGAGGGGGGATTTGATCGAGGTATTTAAAATGTTGAGAGGGATAGATAGAGTTGACATGAATAGGCTGTTTCCATTGAGAGTAGGGGAGATTCAAACGAGAGGACATGATTTGAGAGTTAGGGAGCAAAAGTTTAAGGGAAACACGAGGGGGTATTTCTTTACTCAGAGAGTGATAGCTGTGTGGAATGAGCTTCTTGTAGAAGTAGTAGAGGCCAGTTCAGTTGTGTCATTTAAGGTAAAATTGGATAGGTATATGGACAGGAAAGGAGTGGAGGGTTATGGGCTGAGTGCGGGTAGGTGGGACTAGGTGAGATTAAGAGTTCGGCACGGACTAGGAGGGCCGGAATGGCCTGTTTCCGTGCTGTGATTGTTATATGGTTATATGGTTATAAATCTCCTAACTGTCTGGTCCCTTCTTGACTTTGGATCCAAACGTATCCATTTGTTCCTGTATTTCAATGCTGCGCTGTAGTAAACATCCTGTAAGAATTTATTACACTGACAGTCTTGAATAAACTCTATTGAAATGAATTGACTTCATTCCTAACATCCTTCACATACATCTTTGCTCCTCTGGAAGATTTGAAATATTCTAAACCAATTAATGTATTTGGAACATGTACAAATACTTTCCTCACATATTTCAGTTTAAGTTTGAAACACAAATCAAACATTACATTAAAGTTAGAGGGCAGCTACTCTTGATATCATAGAACCTTCAGGAAATGGTCCAAGATAACTTGAATAGACAGGAAATTTTGTTTCTGTGAAAGAGACACCAGGATGTTGTGTTGCCTCCTGGATGCTAGCGTTAAGGATATCTCAGAGCGGCTGCAGAACATTCTAAAGAGAGAGGGTAGGCAGCCAGAGATCCTGGTGCATATTGGCATCAATGATGTTGATAGGAAGTGGAATGAGGTCCTATGCAGGAAAGAGGCTGGAAAACTAAAAAGCAGGACTTTGAAGGTAATCATCTCCTGATTATTTCTGGTGCCACTTGTTAGTAAGGGCAGGAATAGAAAGATAGATCAGATGAATGAGTGGCTGAGGAACTGATACAGGGGATTGGGTTCTGGTTTTCTATCACTGTGACCTCTTCTAGGGCAGGAGTGATTTAGAGTCTTTAAACACGAAGGTAGGAGTGTTGCTACAGGAAGGCATTGGAGATGGTGTGGCCCAACAAATGGTGCAAGTTATTGTCTTGGGCGTTTTTCTATTGATTGCAAGACCCTGCTGGACATTGGTAATGTAGAATACTGACAAGTCCGGTTCACTAGCTCATTGGAGAGACTGATGGTGGGGGAGCTGTGTGGCCTCGGTCTTTGCGCAGACTGGGCCTCAGGTTTGCCCAAAAGAGGAGGTGCTGGAGATGCGTTGGGTGTCCATACTAGGCTGGGGGCTGGCCTCTCCCGTCGGTTCAGTGGAAGATAAGCAGGATTGAATTTGTCTATGGCTCCACTAGCGCGTAATGATCGGACTGTGATCTTGTTCTTGCCAGCAACATCCCATGCACCATCAGTTTACAGGACATGACACTCAGGCATCTGGGCTATATTTCTGCTGTGACTGTATGCGTACTGTTATCGTAATTATATGAGCTATGTGCCCCTCATGCTGTGTATGACTGTTGGTATTGTGCTTTGCACCTTGACCTGGAGGAATGCCGTTTCTTTTGGATTTATTAATGGATAACTTTGTGGTTCAATGACGATTACACCTGAACTTGAAACCGTAAATCTCAGCACGTGAAGATTGTGGTTCAAACCCTCGAACAGATTGACTTGAAACAAGTGGAACTGATTCTTTAATATAATTTTCATTGTTTAATCTAAGTTTAAATGCTTAACTGTAAGTGACATTATGGCAGTGAAGCTTACCTTCTGATAATGCAAGAAAACAAATCACAGTTATGGACATGAGCAACACTGAAGCTTTACAGACCTATGGTGCTCAGGTTAACTGTAGCTATTGTCTGTTGCGCTCAGCCTTTTGTTATGAGACACTCCCAACCACACCAGATTCTGGGATTTAAACACCCTAACTCTGGAGTATGGATAATTGGCACGGCCTCTTTAAAGGCTTAGGATATTCCAGTTAGCTGATAATCATGCTTTGGGAGCCAAGAATTGAGTATTTAAGGAACACCTGAACTGAAGGATGCCCTCGCCTTGGGAGAGTGTGGTAAACTATGCTTACCTGTCTGGATGTGCCCCTCTGCTGACTGCTCCTGTGGCTCCTCCCACAGACCCCTGGATAAAGGCGATTGGAGGCACTGCTCCTCCCTCAGTCTCCGAGATGCCGTGCTCCGTTTTGCTGCTAATAAAAGCCTGTCGTTCACCTCCCGTCTCCGAGAGTTATTGATGGTGCATCAGAGAGCCAGCTGAAAACTTAAAGGTTCTCATCAACCAGTCCATCGGACTCGATAATTGTCTGGCAGAGTGTAAATAGGACTACATGAGGTTGAAGAGGGCTTGTCCAAGCCCAGCCTCAATGCATC
Source organism: Hemitrygon akajei (assembly GCF_048418815.1). Lineage (NCBI taxonomy): Eukaryota > Metazoa > Chordata > Chondrichthyes > Myliobatiformes > Dasyatidae > Hemitrygon > Hemitrygon akajei. Next base: position 75,016,716 of record NC_133127.1, read on the forward strand.
GATGTTCCACTCCCAAATCTTGGACCATGACCGGCCCATCACCTGCTCAAGATCCAGTTGAAGCCACACAGATTGATGCACTAGACTCTCTGCTGATGAGAGGTCCTGTCACCAGAGTCCAGGTTGCTGCTTTTACTGTGGGGAACCAGGTCACAGGTCACCTGTGGGCTGAATGTCCAAAGCTGCAGCCACCTGGGGAACTGCTAATGCCATCCAACGTCGGGAGGACTGTGATGATAGCAGCCACTATGCCCAGCACCATGCGTTCTGACTTAGTGCTGAAGGTGTAGCTTACCAGGGGTAAGTGAAGGCTTTTGTGGACTCTGAAGCAGTAGGTAACATTCTGAATTTGAAATCGCCCATTGGTTTGACATACAGCGGTAAGAGTTCAGCCAGTCCTTGCCTGCAACTGTCTTGGATGGTCAACCACTAGGTTCTGGGGAGATCCAGCAACAGACTATGGAACTTCAGATGAAGATGGGTGATCATGTGAAAAATATTAGTTTCTACTTTATTGACTCACCACATACCCTAGTCCTTGGGTACCCTTGGCTGTCCCAGCTGAACCATCCGTGGACTGGAGAGAGGGGAGAATCATTGCTTGGTCTAGTCATGGTAAGAGGCTTTGTTTACAGCATGGTGTTCCGACAGCCAGACTCTCTAGTGACCAATGACCTATAAGGGGGTAGGGTTCAGTGCAAGGAAACCTGAGTCCTTCTGGAGACCTGGCCCAGTCCCGTCCTCAACAGCAGACAAGCCGGATCTGGCCAACAGGACCGTGCGAGTCCCGACGCAGTCTAGTCAGAATCCCATAGGAACTAGAGAAAGAGAATTTCTAGGTCAGGGGAAGACCAAGGAGATGCTCGAGTAATCGGGAGACTTGCTGCTAAGCTGAAGTGAACCAGCCACTAGGTCTCAAGGAAGAGAAAGACTCCTTTACGCCAATCCTTGAAGCCTATTCCTGGGCCACAAGAACCCTGTTGCACCTCAGTACTGTTGCCTGGGGATACAGATGGGGAGTCCAACTCTGATATGGCCACAGATACCCCAGGTGAACTTTGTGAGCTCAGAGAGAGGACTCTGAAGCCTATCCAATCACCCGTCATCTAAGAACCTTGAGGAGTTGTCCTCAAAGGAAGTTCTAGAGGAGATAGCATCTCCCAAACCAGTCAAAATCCCCTCAGTTTACAAGGACTTAGAAGAGGTTTTCAGCAAGGGGAAGGCCTCGACTCTTTCATCGCAGGGATTCTATGACTGTGCCATAGTCCTGCTGCCAGCTCTCAGAGCTAGGGAGAAGTGCCACGGACGAGAACACAAAGAAAGCTCTTGCCACGGGCTTCATTCGGCCCTCCACCTCACCTGCCGGCGCAGGTTTCTCCTTTGTACAAAAGAAGGATGGGAGCCTGTGGCCGTGCATTGATCACGGGATTAAACCGCGTAATGACCAAGGATCGCGACCCTTCCTCTTATGAATACGGCTTTCGAGATGCTCCAAAGTGAGAGGGTATTCGCAAAATCAGACCTCCGGAGTATCTACTATCAAGGACAGCATTCAATACACTGACGGGGCACTACGAGAACCAGATTATTCCCTTTGGTTTTGTGAATACCTCAGCCATTTTCCAAGCCTTTATAAACAACGTGCTCCAGGATACTCTACATAACTACGCCTTCGTCTACTTGGATGATATCCTAATCTGCTCGAAGTCCACTGAGGAGCATGTCACTCACGTCAGGGATATGGACCATGGACCTTACGCCAAGTTGGAAGTCTGAGTTTCATGTGACAACTGTTTTATTTTTCAATTTCATCATCTCTAATGATAATCTCGAAATTGACCCTACCAAGACCCAGGCAGTCAGAGACTGATCACCCCCATCCAATATCAAACAGGTCCAATGATTCCTGGGGTTTACTAACTTCTAGCTGAAGTTCATCAGGAACTTTGGCTCGTTGGCAGCTCCGCAGACGGCCCTAACTAAAGAATTCCCAACCCTTTTTGTCTGGACTGCTGAAGCAGAGGCTACTTTTGCAGAGCTTAAACAGCAGTTTACTACATCTCCCATCTTGGTTTCTCCTAACCCGGACCTCCCTTCATTGTGGAGGTGGATGCCTCAGACATTGGAGTAGGTGTTGTCTTGTCTCAACAATCAACTTCAGAGAGTAAAATGCACCTGTGTGCATTCTTCTCCAAGTGGTTAGCCCTAGCAGAGAGGAACTATGACATCGGGAATCGGGAGCTTCTTGTGGTTAAGTTAGCTTTAGAGGAATAGCGTCACTGGCTGGAGGGGCCAAGAACCCTTTTATTGTTTGGACTGATCAGAAGAGCCTGGCCTATATTCATGAGGCAAAGAGGCTGAATTCCAGGCAGGCCAGCTGGTCCTTGTTTCCTAACCGGTTTAATTTCATCCTGATCTATCGACCGGGGTTAAAGAACCAGAAGCCAGAAGCCCTGTCCTGTCAGTTTGACAAACCAGAAGGAGAGGAGCGGCCTACCACCATTTTGCCCTAAACCAGGGTGGTAGTGCCAATACATTGGGAAATTGACACACCTGTTCACAAGGCCCAAGCGCAAGGGGAGATTGCTGAGAACTGTCCTCCGGGTCAGCTGTTCTTTCCAAATTCCGTCTAGCCCTGGGTACCGTAACGGGGACAATCATCAAGAATGACAGCACACCCAGAGATTGCCAGGACTCGAGCTTATCAAGCAGAGGTATTGGTGGCCCGGAATGACGAGAGACTTTTGAGTATGTGCAGGCATGTGAAGTGTGCATCTGGAACAAGAAGCCCCATACCTGACCTCAATTACTCCTCCACCCTCTATCTGTTACATAAAGACCTTGGGCACACATCTCCATGGACTTTGACATGGAACTTCTGCCTTCCAAGTAGAAGTTGGGCACTTCAGCCCACAATGCTGTGCCAAACATGTACATACTTTAGAAATTACCTAGGGTTACCCATAGCTCTCTTTTTCTCAGCTCGATGTATCTATCCAGGAGTTTCTTAAAAGATCCCATTGTATCCACCTCCAGCACCGTCGCACTCACCACTATCCGCATAAAAAAATTACCCCGACATCTCCTCTGTACCTGCTTTCAAGCACCTTAAAACTGTGCCCTCTCGTGTTAGCCATTTCAGCCCTGGGGAAAAGCCTCTGATTATCCACACGACCAATGTCTCTCATCATCTTATACACCTCCATCAGGTCACCTCTCATCCTCCATTGCTCCAAGGAGAAAAGGCCGAGTTCACTCAAACTATTCTCATAAGGCATGCTCCCCAATCCAGGCAACATCCTTGTAAATCTCCTCTGCACCCTTTCTATAGTTTCCACATCCTTCCTGTAGTGAGGTGATCAGAATTGAGTACAGTGCGGTCTACCAGGGTTCTATATAGCTGTAATATTACCTCTTGGCTCTTAAACTCAATCCAATGGTTGATGAAGGCCAATACACCGTATGCCTTCTTAACCACACAGTCAATCTGCACAGCAGCTTTGAGTGTCCTATGGACTCAGACCCCAAGATCCCTCTGATCCTCCACAGTTCCAAGAGTCTTACCATTAATACTATATCCTGCCATCATATTTGACCTACCAATATGAACCACCTCACACTTATCTGGGTTGAACTCCATCTGCCATTTCTCAGCCCAGTTTTGTATCCTATCAATGTCCCACTGTAACCTCTGACAGCCTTCCACACTGTCCACAACACCCCCAACCTTTGTGTCATCAGCAAACTTACTAACCCATCCCTCCACTTCCTCATCCAGTTCATTTATAAAAATCACAAAGAGAAGGGGTCCCAGAACAGATCCCTGAGGCACTCCACTGATCACCGACCTCCATGCAGAATATGACCCGTCTACAACTACTCTTTGCCTTCTGTGGGCAAGCCAGTTCTGGATCCACAAAGCAATGTTCCCTTGGATCCCATGCCTCCTTACTTTCTCAATAAGCCTTGCTTGGGGTACCTTATCAAATGCCTTGCTGAAATCCATATACACTACATCTACTGCTCTACCTTCATCAATGTGTTTAGTCACATCCTCAAAAAATTCAATCAGGCTTATAGGCACAACCTGCCCTTGACAAAGCCATGTTGACTATTCCTCATCATATTATGCCTCTCCAAATGTTCATAAATCCTGCCTCTCGTCAGGATCTTCTCCATCAACTTACCAACCAGTGAGATATTCGGGAAAGTTTTGCTTCCAAACCCACCCGAGCTCGAACGGGCACACAGAGTTTACGTTCCCCCCGGAATTCTGGGCTTCCGTCCGCGACCAGTAATCTTGTGCTTCCATCAATACCAGGTAAAACACAGTCTGATTGTAGAGGCACGTCGCAGGGGGTCTTTTCCTTTCCAGGATACAACCGTTCGCTTTGTGGAAGATTTTGCACCCCAGACCTTAAAGATGCGCGCTGAGTTTAAAGGCGCAATGAAAGTGCTTTTTGATCGTGGTTTTAAACCCTCTCTTCGCAACCCTGCCGATCTACGAATCAAGCTTAATACCGGAAAATACAAGTGGTTCAAATCAGTGAAGGAAGCTGAAGCATTTGTGGCAAGTCTTCCGGCTATCCAGTCATCTTCGGAATCTGATCGGACCTCCTAAAATGTTGGATAAGTACTCCTCGTAGTAAAATTACTTTTTCTGGACTCAGACTTCACTTGAATCACTCAGACATTATTCATTGAAACTCTAAGGGCTATTGACAATCTCTCCCAGGATTTGGTGTGCGTGTAATCTATTTTTATTCTTGTATAACTTTATCTACAGAGTTCTACAATTAACTCTAACTTGTTTTGGAGGTTCGAAGTCTTTAGTGAAGGCCTTCCTGTTTGTTGGTTCACAGTTTAATTGCTGATTTCTTTTTTCTTTTTTTTATATTTATTTATCTTATCCTTTTTTTCTTTTCTTCACCCCTTTTTTCTAATCTCTGAATTTTTTTCTCTCCTCTCTGTAAGTGGTTGATAAATACTCGTCTTGAATTTATAATTTTCCTCTTCCTCTCCTTTTTTCCTTTTTTTTTAACCTTTTTTTTCCCTTTCTCTTACTTTATTCTTCCATAATTTTTCGCGGGTAGGTTAGTTTTGATTTTCTTCCGATTTTCTCTGTATTAAGTTTTATATTTCTGCAGAAGGTGTTCTAATCTGTAGTTATGTTTTCTAGTGCATAAACTAGTTACTATTTGCTATAGTATTTATACGGAACTGTTGTTAATGACACAGATCTGGAAGTTGTATTTGGGTTAATTTTTTTGGTAGAGCTAGCTACTTGTTTTGGTAGCCGTCTAGTTTTGGGTTGTGTGGGTGGGGTGGATTTTCCAGTTCCAACATCACTCACTGTATTTATTGTTTTTCTTTATTGCTCAGGACATGTATATGTTTTGATTTTACGAATCTATGTTTACATCTCTGCTCCCAGACTGCTATTGTACTGCTTGACTTTTTATATGCCTGCTGCCTTTTATGCATTAGTAATTGATAATGGCTAGTGCACTTAAATTCGTGAGCTGGAATGTAAAAGGATTGAATCACCCTGTTAAAAGGAGGAAGGTATTCTCACATATTAAACAACTCAAAGCTAACATTGCTTTCCTTCAAGAAACTCATATTCGTTGTTTTGATAACTCCCGGCTTCTGTCAAAGTGGGCGGGTCAGCATTTTCATTCATCCTTTGCCGCTAAAGCTAGGGGAGTCTCCATTCTTATTAACTCAAATATTCCTTTTGAACTCCATAATAAAATATCTGATACAAATGGCTGTTTTATTATTGTTTCTGGTAAACTATATAACACTGAAGTTGCACTAGCAAACCTGTATGCCCCCAACTTTGATGATGTTAACTTTTTTGAACGGTTTTTTTCCTCACTACCAGACTTAAACTCATACTCTCTTATACTGGGTGGTGACTTCAACTGTTGGTTGGATCCTAAACTGGATCGATCGTCCTCTGTTACCAGATCACCTACTAAATCTGCCTTAGCTATCCAATTGTTTCTCTCTAATTTTGGTATCTCTGATATATGGCGTTTCCTCCATCCTACGGAGAGAGATTATTCTTTTTTCTCACATGTTCACCATACCTTCACTAGAATTGACTACTTCTTACTCGATAACCAACTTATCCCATTTGCCCACTCTTGTGTCTATCAGAGTATACTGATTTCTGACCATGCCCCAATTACCCTCTCTCTGAACTTTCCTGGTCTCCCTCAGAGGAATAAACACTGGCAGTTTGATTCAACTTTATTATCGGATGATGATTTTGTAAAATTTATTAAGGATCAGATAACCTTTTATTTTAACACTAATACATCACCTGAAGTGCCATCCCAGATTGTCTGGGATGTCATGAAAGCATATCTGAGGGGTCAAATAATCTCTTACACAGCAAATCTCAACAGAAGATCCCGTGCAGATCGATCAGACCTCATTAACCAGATTAAAGATTTGGATCAAATATATGCCCAAACTAAGAACCCTGAATTATACAAGAAGCGCGTTGAACTCCAAACTAAATTTAACCTTCTGTCCACTCAACCTGTCGAACGCCAACTTCTCGAAAGCAAGAGTCGCTTTTACATTCATGGGGATAAGTCTGGTAAATTCCTAGCCAATCAACTGAGGCGTTCCAAAGCCAAACAACATATGACAAAGATCCGGAAGGAGAACGGAGACTTTACATCAGATCATTTAGAAATTAATGACGCATTTAAAATTTTTTATTCTCGGCTTTATTCCTCTGAATCTCTGAATGACAATATCTCTGTTGATCAATTTTTACAGAATCTGAATATCCACTCACTTTCATCTGATTTCAAAGCCAAACTCAATGCGCCTATATCATCAGAAGAAATATCTTTTGCAATTTCTGCACTGTCCTCAGGGAAATCTCCTGGACCTGATGGGTTCCCTGTAGAATTTTATAAATCATTCTCTTCACTTCTTTCTCCTCAGTTACTTTCAGTATTATCTGACTCGTTTAATTACGGCAAATTGCCACCCTCTTTCAATGAGGCATCTATTATTCTTCTTTTAAAAAAGGGCAAAGACCCAACAGAGTGTTCCTCGTACAGGCCGATCTCTCTGCTCAATGTTGATGTAAAGATCTTAGCTAAAGTGTTGGCTCATAGATTAGAAACCGTTATTCCCTCCATTATCTCTGATGACCAAACAGGCTTTATTAAAAACCGTCTCCCTTTTTTTAACATTCGGCATCTATTTAATATTTTATACTCAGCTCCAACTGGGACTCCTGAATGTGTTATTTCCCTCGATGCGGAGAAAGCATTTGATCGTATAGAGTGGAACTATCTTTTTGCAGTCTTAGAAAAATTTGACCTCAGCCAAAGTTTCATCTCTTGGATCCAATTGCTGTACCTGTGTCCTACTGCTTCTGTTTTAACTAATTTTCAGAAATCCCAAGTATTTAATCTCAAACGTGGCACCCGTCAGGGATGCCCCTTAAGTCCCTTTCTCTTTGATTTGGCTATAGAACCTCTGGCGATAGCATTTCGAAACTGTCCTGAATTGACCAGGATTTGGAGAAGGGGTGTTGAGCATAAAGTTTCTCTCTATGCTGATGACTTATTACTCTTTCTCTCAAATCCGTCTACATCCTCACTTCTAATGTCTTCACTTCTTGACCAGTTTAGCCAGATCTCTGGCTATAAACTTAATTTACATAAGAGTGAACTTTTCCCAATTAATAAAGAAGCACAAGAACTAATATTTTGTGATCTCCCTTTTAAAGTAGTCCATAACCAATTTACTTATCTTGGAATTACAGTCACAAGGAAGTTTAAAGATCTCTTTCGTGAAAACTTTGTCAATCTTTCATATGCTATAAAACAGAGTCTGGTACAATGGTCACCTCTATCTATGTCTTTGGTAGGTCATATTAATGTTGTTAAAATGTATGTTCTCCCCAAATTTTTATACTTATTTCAATCTATCCCAATTTTTATTCCTAAATCTTTTTTTGATTCCTTAGACTCTATTATTTTGTCATATCTGTGGCAGAATAAGCGCTCTAGAATTAATAAAATCCATCTCCAAAAATCTAAAAAAGAGGGTGGCATGGCTTTACCTAACTTTCGCTTATATTATTGGGCAGCTAATATATGTTGTGCTACTTTCTGGTCTTTCTTCCACAGCCAACCCGAGTGCCCCAACTGGGTGGCAATGGAGTTGAGCTCCACTAAAGAATTATCTATATCTGCACTTCTTGGCTCTGCACTCCCTAGCAGTCTGCCCAGATCAATAGCTAATCCTCTGGTTAGACACACTTTGCGTATATGGGCTCAGTTCAGGAAATGCTATGGTTTCCAGGGGTTTTCCGTTTCTAGCCCTGTCGCACATAATCACCTTTTTTTACCTACTACGTACGATTCAGCATTCCATGTTTGGTATAGGAAGGGCATTAGACATTTTGAAGATCTCTTCATTGATAATCGCTTCGCTTCTTTTCAGCAGCTCTCTGTTAAGTTCAACCTGCCTAACGCTCACTTTTTCAGATTTCTCCAAATCCGACACTTTATTGCTCCTTTAATTCCTAACTTTCCTGAAATGCCTGTGAAAAATGCTATGGACCTATTTCTTTCCATTAATCCACTAGGTAAAGGTTTAATATCAATTATCCGAGATAAACTAGCAGCCTTACAACGGGCCCCTGTGGATAAAATTAAAATGGCCTGGGAGCAGGATTTAAATATCTCCTTATCCGAGGAGAGCTGGGACTCAGTTCTCAAATCGGTTAACTCAACCTCTCTTTGTGCTCGCCATTGCCTTTTACAGTTTAAGATTGTCCATAGAGCCCATATGTCTAAATCTAAACTATCTCGATTCTACCCTGGCATTAGTCCGCTCTGTGATAAATGCAAGAGGGGCGTGGCCTCTCTCATCCATATGTACTGGTTCTGTCCTAGCTTGGAGAAATTCTGGAAAGATGTCTTCATTACATTATCGGGTATTCTGAATCAGCACCTAGAACCAAACCCCTTAATTGCTCTGTTCGGTTTTTGGGGCGAGACAGATTTATGTCTGGGTCTGACCAAATGCCGAATACTATCCTTTGCCTCTCTCCTGGCTAGACGCTTGATCCTCCTTAAATGGAGAGATGTTGCCCCGCCCACTCATGCGCAATGGCTTAACGACATTATGGCCTGCTTGGACCTCGAAAAAATTCATTATTCAGTTCTTAATTCGGATCTAAAGTTCCATAAGGTCTGGGGACCTTTTATCGAGTACTTTCATAACCTTCCTCTTGACTAGGGTTTTTTTTTTCTTCTTTTCGGTCCCTTGCTTTCAGCTCCTTTTTTTTTCTGGTAGTAGGCATTATTATCCTCTGTTGCTAAGTGTATTCACAGTCTGGGAGTTTGACTGTCCTGACCTATACTCTTTATACTGTGTTGTGGTTGGTCTGGAGTTGTTGTTTTTTTTCTTGTGTTGTGGGGCTTGGGGAGGACACTAAGCTCACTTGTCTTTAATTTAGGTGCTTTTTTGTTAAATTCTCTTCCTTTGTAGCATATTGTTATTGTATGCTGAATTTTGCACTGTATTAATGCTCCTCATTGCAATTTAGGGTTTTTAATTTGTAAAATGTTTTGAAAAACTAATAATTTTTTTTTAAAAAAAAAACAAAAAACTTACCAACCAGTGAAGTAAGACTCACTGGTCTATAATTTCCTGGGCTATCTCTACTCCCTTTCTTGAATAAGAGAACAACATCCGCAACCCTCCAATCCTCTGGAACCTCTTCTCTCCCCAGTGATGATGCAAAGATCATCGTCAGAGGCTCAGCATTCTCCTCCCTCTTCTCCCACAGTAGCCTGTGGTATGTCTTGTCTGGTCCCAGTGACTTTTCCAACTTGATACTTTCCAAAAGATCCAGCACATCCTCTTTCTTAACATCTATATGCTCAAGCTTTTCATTCCACTGTTAAGTCATCCCTACAATCACCAAGGTCCTTTTCCGTAGTGAATACTGAAGCAAGGTATTCATTAAGTACCTCTGCTACCTCCTCCAGTTCCGTACACACTTTTCCACTGTCAGACCTGATTGGTCCTATTCTCTGAAGTCTTATCCTCTTGCTCTTCACAAACTTGTAGAATGCCTTGGGGTTTTCCTTAATCCTGCCCACCAAGACCTTCTCATGGCCCCTTCTGGCTCTCCTAATTTCATTCTTAAACTCCTTTCTACTAGTCTTATAATTTTCTAGATCTCTATCATTACCTAGTTTTTTGAACCTTTCATAAGCTTTTCTTTTCTTCTTGACAAGATATTCAACAGCCTTTGTACACCACAATTCCTGTACCCTACCGTCCTTTCCATCTCATTGAAACGTACCTATGCAGAATGCCACACAAACATCCCTGAACATTTGCCACATTTCTGCCGTACATTTCCCTGAGAACATCTGTTCCCAGTTTATGCTTCCAAGTTCCTGCCCGATAGCTTCATATTTCCCCTTATTCTAATTAAATGCTTTCCTGACTTGGCTGTTCCTATCCCTCTCCAATGCTATGGTAAAGGAGATAGAATTGTGATCACTCTCTCCAAAATGCTCTCCCACTGAGAGACCTGACACCTGACCAGGTTCATTTCCCAATACCAGATCATGTACAGCCTCTCCTCTTGTAGGCTTATCTACATACTGTGTCAGAAAACCTTCCTGAACACACCTGACAAACTCTACCCCATCTAAAACCTTGCTCTAGGGAAATGCCAATCAATATTGGGGAAATTAAAATCTCTCATCACGACAACCCTGCTATTATTGCACTGTTCCAGAACCTGTCTCCCTATCTGCTCCTCGATGTCCCTGTAACTATTAGGTAGTCTATATAAACCACCCAGTAGAGTTATTGACCACGTCCTGTTTCTAACACTTTTCCTGCAGCCATGACACTATCTCTGATCAGCAGTGCCACATCCCCACCTCTTTTGCCTCCTTCCTAGACTTTTCTGAAACATCTAAAGCCTGGCACTCTAAGTAACCATTCCTGCCCCTGAGCCATCCAAGTCTCTGTAATGGGCACAACATCATAACTTCAAGTACTGATCCATGCTCTAAGCTCATCCACTTTGTTCATGATATTCCTTGCATTAAAATAAACGCATCTCAAACCATCAGTCTGAGCACATCCCTTCTCTATCACCTCCCTCTCGCATTGTCTCCAAGTTTTCTCTATTTGTGAGACAACTTCCCCTTCCTCCGCCTCTTCAGTTTGGTTCCCACCCCCCCAGCAATTCTAGTTTAAACTCTCCCCAATAGCCTTAGCAAACCTCCCTACCAGGATATTGGTCACCCTGGGATTCAAGTGCAACCTGTCCTTTTTTGTACAAGTCACGCCTGCCCAAGAGAGGTCCCAATGATCCAGAATTCTGAATCCCTGCCCCTGCTCCAATCCCTCAGCCATGCATTTATCCTCTACCTCATTCTGTTCCTATAATCATTGTCGCGTGGCACAGGCAGTAATCCCAAGATTACTACCCTTGTGGCCCTGCTTCTCAGTTTCTTTCCTAACTCCCTGTAGTCTGTTTTCAGGACCTCCTCCCTCTTCCTATCTATATTTCTGGTACCAATATGTACCAACCTCTGGCTGTTCACCTTCCCACTTCAGGACATCGTGGATGTGACCTGAAACATCCCAGACCCTGGCACCTGGGAGGCAAACTACCACCCGTGTTTCTTTCCTGCATCCACAGAATCGCCTGTCTGACCCCCTAATCATAGAGTCCACTATCACTGCTGCCATCACTCTCCTCTCCCTAACATTTTAAGCCACAGGGCCAGACTCTGTGCCAGAGGTGCGACCACTGTTGCTTCCCCCAGATAGGCTGTCCACCCCAACAGTACTCAAACAGGAGTACGTATTGTCAAGGGGGACAGCCACAGGGGTACTCTCTAGTATCTGAATTTTGCCCTTCCCTCTCCTGACTATAACCCACTTATCTGTCTCTCGAGGCCCCGGTGTGACTACCTGCCTATAGCTCCTCTCTATCACCTCCTCTCTATCCTCTCATAGAAAGCAAAGGGTAACGGTGAATGGGTTTTTCTCGGAATGGCAGGTGGTGACTAGTGGGGTGCCACAGGGCTCGGTATTGGGACCACAGCTGTTTACAACTTACATCAACAATTTAGATGAAGGCATTGAGAATAACATCAGCAAGTTTGCTGATGATACTAAGCTGGGTGGCAGTGTGACATGTGATGAGGATGTTAGGAGAATTTAGGGTGACTTGGATAGGCTGGGTGAGTGGGCAGATACTTGGCAGATGACGTTTAATGTGAATAAGTGTGAGGTTATCCACTTTGGGAGTAAGAACAGGAAGGCAGATTATTATCTGAACGGTGTAGAGTTAGGTAAGGGAGAAATACAAAGAGATCTAGGAGTCCTTGTTCATCAGTCACTGAAGGTGAATGAGCAAGTGCAGCAGGCAGTGAAGAAGGCTAATGGAATGTTGGTCTTTATTACAAGGGGAATTGAGTACAAGAGCAAGGAAATCCTTTTGCATTTGTACAGGGCCCTGGTGAGACCACACCTGGAGTATTGTGTACAGTTTTGGTCTCCAGGGTTAAGGAAGGACATCCTGGCTGTAGAGGAAGTGCAGCGTAGATTCACGAGGTTAATTCCTGGAATGTCCGGACTGTCTTACGCAGAAAGGTTAGAGAGACTGGGCTTGTACACGCTGAAATTAAGGAGATTGAGAGGGGATCTGATTGCAACATATAAGATTATTAAGGGATTGGACAAGATAGAGGCAGGAAATATGTTCCAGATGCTGGGAGAGTCCAGTACCAGAGGGCATGGTTTGAGAATAAGGGGTAGGTCATTTATGACAGAGTTAAGGAAAAACTTCTTCTCCCAGAGAGTTGTGGGGGTGTGGAATGCACTGCCTCGGAAGGCAGTGGAGGCCAATTCTCTGGATGCTTTCAAGAAGGAGCTAGATAGGTATCTTATGGATAGGGGAATCAAGGGATATGGGGACAAGGCAGGAACAGGGTGTTGATAGTAGATGATCAGCCATGATCTCAGAATGGTGGTGCAGGCTCGAAGGGCCGAATGGTCTACTTCTGCACCTATTGTCTATTGTCTATTGTCCTCGCTCTCCCTGACCAGACAGAGGTCATCAAGCTGCAACTGCAGTTCCCTAACACCGTCCCTAAGAAGCTGTAGCTTTATGTACCTAGTGCCGTCCGGCCGTCTGGGAGTCTTCCGGACATCCCATATCCGACTCTCGGTACAGAACACCCGCCTCACAGACATGCTTCCTATTCCTATTCTTCACAAGTAACTTACCTCGCCTCGACCCGTTATCGCCAAAGCCCTGTTGAACCAATAGCCTTCTACTCTGACTCCCTCTACTCCAACACCCGCTCTATAAAGCTGTCTTCTATTTAAATTTTCCCGCTGGTCTAGCTCGCTGACGTCCACGTGCTCATTCAGTCATGCCTCAATCATTGCTTTGGAGAGACTACCTTCCGTGGCAGAGACCTGGACCTGGTCTCCGGGGTCCATGGATTCCCAAGTCGACATTGTCTTAGATCGTGCTCCACTATCCTCACGTCTCTGGAAGGTTTTCTGCAAACTGATAGGGGCACCAGCAAGCCTTTTCTCTAGGTTTCACCTGCAGTCTAATGGCCAGACAGAGTGGACCAACCAAGATTTAGAACATACCCTGAAGTGCCTGGCCTTGGAAAGACCTGATGAATGGTACAACTATGTGATGTGGACAAAGATCACCCACAACACCTTCCAGCACTGGGATGTCACCATTTGCGTGCCAGTTTGATTATCCTCTGCCTCTCTTTCTGGAACAAGAAGCCAAGGTTGGGGTCACTGCGGCAGAAGATCTTGTCCAATGCTACAAGGAGAAATGGATGAGGGCAGGAGAGATGTTGGTGGCCTCTACCTGGCAAGCAGAGACCAAGGCAAACTGAAGGAGAAATCTGGGACCAGAGTTACAGCCTGGCTGTCCACTCATGATTTGAAATGTTGGAATGAGACATCCTGGATCCAACTCTCATCCATGATTCCCATCACCACCTCTCTGAGCAACCAGGGCCGTCAGGGGAGGGATTCCTGTAATGTGACGCTCCCAAGCAGGCCAGCTTCTGAGATTTAAATGCCCTAACCCTCCAGAGTACGGATCGCTGGTGTGGCCTCTTTAAAGGCTTAGGACGTTCCCGTGAATTGATAATCACATTTTGGGAGCCAAGAATTAATATTTAAGGAACACCGGAACTGAGGTTCAATGCTTAATCGGAAGCCTACTTGTGATGTCATCTAGTTTTTTTTTGTGCTCAGATTCTCGATCCGGTTTGAAACTGTGTCTCGATCCTAGCCTTGGATAACCCAGCATCTGGGTCCAAGCCATTCTCGTCAAGGACTCTCGTCACATTTATAACATCTAATTTATTCACTCTATCCTTGTATGTTAAAAGGTGACTATCATATAGCACTGAAATAGAGCCAAGTGAAAGGATGATGTTGCAACCTGCAACATGAATTTCAGGAAATGTCGTATGCCTTTCTTTAATTTGCACAAGATAGTCATTACTGGCATAAATGTGAAGTTATCAGTACATGTCTATGTAATTCCGATTTTTAGGAATAAAATTTCTGGGAACTTGTGTGGGTTTCATCCAATTAAGTAACCGAAGAGTGATGAATGAACCAAGAATTGTTTTTGTACGATAATGGAACAACAAAAAAACTTAGTTATTTCCTTCATTACAACCTAGAGTACACTCAAAGTGGCAAATCAGATGTTAGAATTGAGAAAAGTACAGTAAGTGGGAATTTGGGGATAGCCATAAACTCAAAGCACTAGAGGAACTCAGCAGGTCGGGGAGCTTCTGTTGGGGGAAACGGACATTTGGATCAAGATCTTTCATCTGGACTGAAAGAAAGAATGGAGATAGTCAATATAAAATGGTGGAGTGAAGGAGTGAATGTCCAGCATTATCCTATGATATAAAATGGGCTTGTTTTTTAGATTGCTAAACTGATTGAATTAAAATGAATCCTTTAGTTAATCATTCCCCTTGAAATGACCATGAAGCTTCTCATTGTTTTCTCAGTGTTACCTTGCTCATAGTTTTTATTTCAATGGATTTAAAACTAAAGCAGCTGTTCTACAACTGGTCTGGTTCTGTTAAAAACTAGCTCAGAGCTTTGTTAACCCTTTTTAGCAATTTTTCTTCCGGTCTTCATTATCTGATTGGAATTGTTTCCCATACCTAGAATTCCATTGGGCAGAGCCATGCTAGATCAGGTTTACATGCTGCCTGTGGGCCTCACACACCTGCCCTTCCTTCCTTAGTCTGCACTGGAGGGGAGGGTTTTGGCTGCTGGAGTGAGAATTCAGGAGGGGCAGCAGGGAACATAATAACTTTGGATGAGTTTGAAGATGACCTTAGAAACTGAAAACAATCCTTAAGCAACACGCACAAAACGCTGGAGGAACTCAGTAGGTCGGGCAGCATCCGTGGAAACAAGCAGTCAACGTTTCGGGCCGAGACCCTTCATCAGGACTGAAAAGGGAGGGGGCAGGGGCCCTATGAAGAAGGTGGGGGGAGGGTGGGAAGGAGAAGGCTGGTAGGTGCCAGGTGAAAAACCACTAAGGGGAAAGATCAAGGATGGGGGAGGGGAAGCAGGGAGGGGATAGGCAGAAGAGGTGAAGAAGGAATCTAAGGGGAAAGCACTATGGGTAGTAGAAGATGACAGAATCATGAGAGAGGTGATAGGCAGCTGGAAGAGGAGGCAGAGTGAAAGTGGGATGGGGGAAGGGAGGGGGAGGGAATTACTGGAAGCTGGCGAATCCTTAAGCTGTTGATACTATCCAGGACAGGACAGTGACAAGAGTTACAAGAATGTAACACATTTCGGGGAGATAGATGTAGATTATTACTAAGTGAAACTTCCAAAGCTGTGGAAGGCAAACTGAGCCATAATAGTTGTATTTGATGTTTCCAGAAACAGAGAGAAGAAAACACTGGAATCAAACAAGGGATTTTTCATAACGAATTCCATTGGCTTTTCCCACACAACTTCAATAATTATTTATTCTGAAACACCTGAACTTTGGCCATGAGAAATCAAAGATGTCAACTTAATAAACTGTTTTCAGCATCCCACCGGGTGACCACATTTAAAACTTAAGCAACAATTTTGTCTGTCCGAGTGGCCCTGTTGCTTTTCAGCTTTCTGCTGGCTTTGCTGGGCTGATCTCATGACTAAGATGCAGCTGATGTTGTTTTGGAGGATGGTATCAATGGTACTCCTTTTTAGACATCTGGAGAAGTACTAACATTGCTGTTTCTACAAAATTCTCCAGGATTTAGTGAAACAAGGTGAGTGCCCTCTCCTAAACCAACATCTCCAGCAGCGAGCTTCCATGGTCAAGCCTGGCTTTTTGTATGTCCAACACTAGACTCCTAAAGCAGGTGATCTTAACAGGAAGCCAAGAAAGGTCATCTATGTAGTACTTCTGGTTGAACATTGTTGTGAATACTTCAGCCTTGTCTCAAAGACTCATATGATAAACTCCCCTACTGAGGAGAATGGGGGTATTCTTGGAGTCTCCTCTTCCCATTTTCTCTTTATTAGATCAGTGTTGCCCAGTGTACCATGATTTTTGTTTCAGCTATGAGGTCTTGACCTTCAAACCAATTTTTCATCAGACTGGATGCAATGAATGGTGCTAAATGATTTCAGAACCAACAAGTCTGATCAAAACAGATTGAGGTCGGGTGTCTCCAGGACCTCCCACATCTGACACTGAGCACAGAAAACCGGCCTCACAGATACTTCCATTGATTAATCCCTTTCTTGCTAAATGCAGATTCATCCCATCGTTCAGATATACAACAGATAACCAACAATAATGGACCCGACACCAATCCTAACCCACCATTGACATTAGAGTAACCGGCCTGTCACTCCCTGGCTTATCAATGCCATCCTTCTTGTATAAAACCGCATCACCCGAGGCCGATGAAGATTTAAAAATCCCTTCACAGGACTCCAGGGATCTTCTCCCCTGGCTTTATAGCCGCCTGGGCGACACTGCATCAGCCCTGTGGATTTGTTTGGCTTTAAGGTTGCAGAAATATCTATTGCTTCCTGTTGTGTTTTCTTGACTCTGTGGGTAAATGTGTAAATGGATACTTGACTCTATAACAGTTTGAAAAATTATTAAGTATGCAACAGGATGATGATGATTTAAGAAAGGAAACAGACCTGTAGGAGGTTATAGATGGGCTAGGAGAGAGGCTATGGCCAATAATCATTACAGTTTGGCCTTAAGTGCTCTCATCTGCATTCCTAAAGTCTCAGCCTCCTTTGTTCCACTGAATAGGAGTGCCTAGACACAGCAACACCTTTGTCAAGCTGCTGTATATTAATTAAAGCTCAGCATTCAATGCCTTCATTTCCTCCGAGGCCCAGGGTAACCAAGCTTCAAGCCCTGGACCTCTGTACCTCTTTCTGCAACTGGATCCTTGAGTTCCTTACTGGGAGACCACAGTCAGTGAGGATCAGGAATAAGATCCCTTCTTTGCTGACACTTAGCACAGATGCACCTCAAATATTTGTGCTTAGGTCACTGCTCTACTCTGTCTACACTTATGACTGTGTGGTAAAGCACAGCTCAAACACCATCAAACATTGCTGATGACACCAGCTTTGTTGGTAGAAACTGAGATGGCAGTCTGGAGGCGTACAGAGAGAGATATATCAGCTGGTTGAGTAGTGTTGAAACAATAACCTTCGACTCAGCACCAGCAAGACGAAGGACATGCTTGTGAACTTCAGGAAGTGGAATTTGGGAAAACACACACCAGTCCTTGTTGAGAACTCAGTGGTGGAAAGGGTGAGCAGCTTCAAGTTCCAGGGCATCAGTCTCTCAGGGGATCTATCCCTGTCCAACACATTGAGGTAATTATGAAGAAGAAACACCGGTGGCTATTCTTCATCAGGAGTTTGAGGAGATTTGTTATATCACCAATGACATTTTCTATAGACGTACAGTGGAGAGCATTCCGACTGGCTGCATCGCTAACTGATATGGATCCTCCATTGCACAGGACTGCAAGAGGCTGCAGAGGCTAATTACCTCAGCCAGTTCCATCACAGGCACAATCCTCTCTACCATCGAGGATGTCTTCAAGAGGTGGTGCCTCACAAAGGCCCTAAGGACCCTCACCATCCAGGACATGCCCTCTTCTTGTTATTACCATCAGGGAGAAGATACCGAAGCTTGAAGACCCATTCTCAATGATTTAGAAGCAGTTTCTTTTCCTCCACCATCAGATTTCTGAATGGTCTATGGACCCATGAACATTATCTCATTTATTTTGCACTATGTATTTAATTTTGTAATTTATAGTAATTTTGTATTGCTGCCACAAAACAACAAATTTCTTGTCATATGTCAGTGATAATAAATTTGATTCTGATTCTTCAAGAAAATTACAGTCAAGTGCAAAGGTATTAAGGCAGTAATAAGGAGTTTTTCAATTTCCCCAGTGCTGACTTGTATCCAAGTGAGATACCAGGAGGGCAGCTACAGGTATCAAATTGGAACCAGGGTGATCTTCAGTTAGGAATTGATTTAACAAAAGTGAACAGGAACAGCAACTTAAAAGGAAGTCAGTTTCAGCATCGTGGGATGCATTCATAAAGGGTATTCAATTGTAAACCTGAAGTTGAAACATTGCAAATTGTTGGTAGAAGCTCAGATGGAGATGAGAGGGCATACAGGAGTGAGATATACCAACTACTGGAGTGGTGTCGCAGCAACAACCTTGCACTCATTGTCAGTAAGACAAAAGAGCTAATTGTGGACTTCAGGAAGGGTAAGATGAAGGAACACATACCAATCCTCATAGAGGGATCAGAAGTGGAGAGAGTGAGCAGTTTCAAGTTTCTGGGTGACAAGGTCTCTGAGGACCTAACCTGGTCCCAACATATCGCTGCAGTTATAAAGAAGGCAAGACAGCAATTATACTTCATTAGGAGTTTGAAGAGATTTGGTACATCAACAAAAACACTCAAAAAATTCTATAGATGTACCATGGAGAGCATTCTGATAGGCTGCTTCACTGTCTGGTATGGGGCGGGGGAGGGTGGTGCTACTGCAAAGGACCAAAAGAAGCTGCAGAGGGTTGTAAATCTAGTCGGTTCCATCTTGGGTACTAGTCCACAAAGTACCCAGGACATCTTCAGTGTCTCAGAAAGGCAGTGTCCATTATTAAGAACCCCCATGACCCAGGGCATGCCCTTTTCTCACTGTTACCATCAGGTAGGAGGTACAGAAGCCTGAAGGCTCACACTCAGTGATTCAGGAACAGCTTCTTTCCCTCTGCCACCGATTTCCTCAATGGACATAGAACCCATAAACACTCACCTCACTTCTTAGATATATATTATTTCTGTTTTTGTATGATTTTAATCTATTCAATATACATATACTGTAATTTATTTATTTATTTTGTTTTCTTCTATATTGTGTATTGCATTGAACTGCTGCTGCTAAGTTAACAAATTTCACGACACATGCCAGTGATAATAAACCTGATTCTGATTCTGATTCTGAATCAAAGGAAATGGGTAAGAGACCTCTCAAAGTTTGAATGCATTGGATGTCTAATTGCAAGGGGTAGAATAAAAGGGAAGTTTATGTTAGAGACTGAGATTTTAACTACAGGAAGCCTAGAAGAATGTGGAAAATGAGGGGTCAGATTAAAAAGAACATCAGGAATCAAAGTGATATTCAATAATGAACGAACAGAAATTTTGTCTGAACAATACTGGTAAGTCAGAAGTGACCCTATCACAAATTCAGTTCCCCAATCAGTGAATTCAGGCAAATTTTAATACGGAACTAATGTGCTCCATGTACCGTATCACAATAGGTCTCCCAACACTATGCACCTGAGTGTCAAGTCAGTTGTAGGGAAATTGCTGTAGAAAATTCTTAGGGATCAGATAGGTGAGCATTTGGAAACTCATGGCCTAATTAGGGAGAGCAAGCACGGCTTTTGTGCGTGGCAGGTTGTGCTTTATCAACTTAATTGAGTTGTTTGACAAGGTGACGAGGGAGACTAATGAGGGTAGGGCAGTGGATGTTGTCTACATGGAGTTTAGCAAAGCATTTGTCAAAGTCGCTCATGGGAGGCTAATCCATTAAGATGCATGGGATCCACGGCGAATTGGCTGTTTGGATTCAGAATTGCCTTGCACATAGAAGACAGAGAGTAGTGGTGGAAAGGACTTAACTGAGCTGGAGGACTGTAATTAGTGGAGTTCCACAGGGATCTGTGCTGTGGACATTGCGGCCCTGGTTAAGCAAAACTAGGAGGTGCGCAGCAGGTATAGGCAGGTGGGAACAAAGGAGATGATTATGGAGTATAAGACATGCAAGAGAACACAAGAAAGAAATCAGCAAGGCTAAAAGAAGGCATGAGTTTGCCCCAGCAGTCAAGGTGAAGGAGAATCCTAAGGGATTCTACAGATATGTTATGAGCAAAAGGATTGTACAGAACAAAATTAGTCCTCTGGAAGATCAGAATGTTAATCCACGGGTGGAGCCAAAAGACATGGAGGAGTTCTTAAATTAAATTTTTGCATCTGTATTTACTCAGGAAATGGACACAGAGCCTATAAAAGTGAGGCAAAGCGGCATCATGTACCCGATACAGATTAAAAAGGAGGAGGTGTTTGCTGTCTTGAGGCAAATTAGGGTGGATAAATCTGCAGAGTCCCCTTGGACCCTGTGGTCTTCTCATATGTATTTCCTCTCATATTCTCCTTAAACTTTTCACATTTTTGCCTGAACAAAATTTTGTGGTCCTCCCCTTGGACCCTGTGGGAGGCAAATACAGAAACTGCTGGGGCCCGAGCAGAAATATTCAAATCATCCTTAGCAACAGCTGAGGTACTGAAGGATTGGGAGATATCCAATATTGTTCCACTGTTTAATAAAGGCTCTAAAAATTAAACAAGAAATTATAGTCCAGTGAGCCTGATATCAGTAATGGTAAGTTATTGGAAGGTATTCTGAGGGATTGGGTATGCTAAGTATTTGGATAGACAGGGACTGATCAAATAGTCATCATGGCTTCATGCATGGTAGGTTGCGTTTAACCAATCTTACGGAGTTTTTCAAGGAAGTTACCAGGAAAGTGGATGAAGACAAAGCAGTGGACGTTGTCTACGTGGACTTTAGCAAGGCATTTGATAGGTGCTGCATGGGAAGTTGGTCAAGTCTCTCGGCATTGAAGATGAGGTAGACATTGGCTTTGTGGGAGAAGTCTGACTGGAAGCCTGCGACTAGTGGAGTGTCACAGGGATCAGTTGGCGTCCATTAATGTTTGTCATCTATATCAATGATCTGGATGATAATGTGGTTAACTGGATCAACAAATTTGTGGATAACACCAAGATCGGGGGTGTACTCAATAGTGAGGAAGGCTATCATGGCTTGCAGCGTGATCTGTACCAGTTGAAAGAATAAGATTAAAATGGCAGATAGAATTTAATGCAGACAAAGGCAAGGTGTTATCATTCTGTAGGATAACCAGTGTGAGTCTTAGTAGGTAAGACACTGAGGAGAGCTGTAGAACAAAGGGATCTTGTTATACAGGTCCCTAATTCATTGAAAGTGATGTCACAGGCAGATAGGTCATGAAGAAAGATTTTGACACATTGGTTTTCATATATCAAAGTGTTGAGTACAGAATTGCGATGTCATGTTGAAGTTGTATAAGACGTTGGTGAAGCCTAATCTGAAGTATTGTTGCAGTTTTGGTCACCTACCTACAGGAAAGATGTAAAAAAGGTTAAAAGAGTACAGGGAAAATTTACAGGGATGTTGCCTGGACTGGAGGACCCAAGATAAAAGGAAGGTTTGATAAGGTTAGGACTTTTTTCTTTGGAACTTAGAAGATTGAGGGGAGATTTGATAGAGGTATACAGAATTATGAGAATTATACAGGGTAAATGGAAGCAGGCTTTTTCCACTGAGGTTGAGTGGGATGGCAACTAGAGGTCACGGGTTAAGGCAAAAATGTGAAAAGTTTAAGGAGAAGATGAGAGGAAACTTCTTCACTCAGGGGGTCATGAGAGTGTGGAATGAGCAAATGGTGCATGTGGGCTCAATTTTAAAATTACTTATTATCGAAGTATGTATACATTGTAGAATCTTGAGATTCGTCTGCATAAAGGCAGCCACGAAACAGGAAACCCAAAAGAACCCATTAAAAAAAAGACCGACAAACATGCAATGTGTCAGAGAGAGAGAGAAAAGAACAAATTGTGTGAACATAACAGTAAGCAAATGGCACTTAGAATGAAAGTGAGTCCTCAGACATGAAGCTCAGTACAGCCGGAGCAGGCCCGCAGCCTTAGCCTCAGTTCAGTGTTTAGCAAAGTAAACGTCATGGATCCCAGAGCAGCTGGGCAGGGGTCACAGACTCAGACTTAGGGCAGCAAAGAATGGATCAAGTTTAAAAGCATGTTGCAGGGACTGGAGGACCTGCGATGTAAGAAAAATGAAAAGGTTAGGCCTTTATTCCGTGGAATGTAGAAGACTGAGGAAAGATTTGATAGAGATATACCAAATTAAGAGGGGTATATATGGGGCAATGCGTGGGTTAAAGGAGAAAGGTGAAAAGTTTACGACAAACATGAGGGGAAATGTCTTCATTCAGAGGGTTATATGGTCCTCAATGTGAGTAGGCTGTTTAAATGGTTCGGCATGGCTAGATTAGATGGGCCAAAGAGCCTGTTTCTGTGCTGTACTTCTCTATGACTTCATGACTCTGTAACATCCCCATTCAAGTCCATTAAGAAAAGCATTTTTCAGTTATTACATTTCTTTGTTATACAGTCTTTCAGATATAAGAAGGATATTCTCCTACTAAAATCAAATGTTCCGTATAAGTTTACATCTTCAAGTTAGACATTGTGTGAAGTTTTTAAAATGCCAATACAGAGTAAAAGAATGAAGTTATTGTAGAATCAGTTGGCATTCCATAACTTGTGAATCAGTGTAACAGTGTGAATCACTGCAGTCGGATAGCCTGTTTATTGTGCACACTGAGTTTTAATTAGGAAACTAGCAAGACATGACAAAACCTGTTATCTCAGCAAAGGGGTTTGTTTTCAGTTTAGAAATTGAAAAGGAACTAATTCTCAATATGTTAGGTAAAACTGAGCTATCTTGGGATTAAATTCACCAATGGACATTGAATGAATTTAAAAGTTTAACTTAAGAAAAATGTGGTTACAAATAGGCAATAAGTTATTTTCTCCGAAAGAGTTTTATGTCTCTGTCCATGAAAAGAGCAAGATGCTTTGCGTTGAAGGTACCTACTGCAGAGTTCTGGGGATAGGGAGGGAGGACGTGAGCTTGTTCTGAGAGAAGGGACTCTGACATCCACAGAACCCAACTAAACTACCGTAATCCATTTACAATCACCTTGCCTGCACACTTCCATGGCATGACGATTCAATTCATTGTCTGGTTACATCATAAATACTTAGATCATCTGCTGTCACCAACCCCTCAGACAGTGTGTCCCAGATTGTCACCAACCCCACAGTGTGTCCCAGACTCCCACCATCCCCTCAGACAGTGTGTCCCAGACTCCCACCACCCCCTCAGATAGTGTGTCCCAGACTCCCACCATCCCCTCAGACAGTGTGTCCCTGATTGTCACCACCCCCTCAGACAGTGTGTCCCAGACTCCCACCACCCCCTCAGACAGTGTGTCCCTGATTGTCACCACCCCCTCAGACAGTGTGTCCCTGATTGTCACCAACCCCTCAGACAGCGTGTCCCAGATTGTCACCATCCCTTCAGACAGTGTGTCCCAGACTCCCACCATCCCCTCAGACAGTGTGTCCCTGATTGTCACCACCCCCTCAGATAGTGTGTCCCAGACTCCCACCACCCCCTCAGACAGTGTGTCCCTGATTGTCTCCACCCCCTCAGACAGTGTGTCCCAGACTCCCACCACCCCCTCAGACAGTGTGTCCCTGACTGTCTCCACCCCCTCAGATAGTGTGTCCCTGATTGTCACCATCCCCT
The DNA here is from genome assembly GCF_048418815.1 of Hemitrygon akajei. Classification (NCBI taxonomy): domain Eukaryota; kingdom Metazoa; phylum Chordata; class Chondrichthyes; order Myliobatiformes; family Dasyatidae; genus Hemitrygon; species Hemitrygon akajei. Next base: position 75,040,831 of record NC_133127.1, read on the forward strand.
CAGACAGTGTGTTCCTGATTTTCACCACCCCCACAGACAGTGTGTCCCAGAATCTCACCACCCCCTCAGACAGTGTGTCCCAGACTCTCACCAACCCCTCAGACAGTGTGTCCCAGAATCTCACCACCCCCTCAGACAGCGTGTCCCAGAATCTCACCCCCCCCCCCTCAGACAGGGTGTTCCTGATTGTCACCACCCCCTCAGACAGTGTGTCCCAGACTCCCACCACCCCCTCAGACAGTGTGTCCCTGATTGTCACCACCCCCCTCAGACAGTGTGTCCCTGATTGTCACCAACCCCTCAGACAGCGTGTCCCAGATTGTCACCACCCCTTCAGACAGTGTGTCCCAGACTCCCACCATCCCCTCAGACAGTGTGTCCCTGATTGTCACCACCCCCTCAGATAGTGTGTCCCAGACTCCCACCACCCCCTCAGACAGTGTGTCCCTGATTGTCTCCACCCCCTCAGACAGTGTGTCCCAGACTCCCACCACCCCCTCAGACAGTGTGTCTCTGACTGTCTCCACCCCCTCAGATAGTGTGTCCCTGATTGTCACCAACCCCTCAGACAGTGTGTTCCTGATTTTCACCACCCCCACAGACAGTGTGTCCCAGAATCTCACCACCCCCTCAGACAGCGTGTCCCAGATTGTCACCACCCCTTCAGACAGTGTGTCCCAGACTCCCACCATCCCCTCAGACAGTGTGTCCCCTGATTGTCACCACCCCCCCCTCAGATAGTGTGTCCCAGACTCCCACCACCCCCCTCAGACAGTGTGTCCCTGATTGTCTCCACCCCCTCAGACAGTGTGTCCCAGACTCCCACCACCCCCTCAGACAGTGTGTCCCTGACTGTCTCCACCCCCTCAGATAGTGTGTCCCTGATTGTCACCAACCCCTCAGACAGTGTGTTCCTGATTTTCACCACCCCCTCAGACAGTGTGTCCCAGACTCTCACCAACCCCTCAGACAGTGTGTCCCAGAATCTCACCACCCCCTCAGACAGTGTGTCACAGACTCCCACCACCCCCTCAGACAGTGTGTCCCAGAATCTCACCACTCCCTCAGACAGCGTGTCCCAGAATCTCACCCCCCCCCTCAGACAGGGTGTTCCTGATTGTCACCACCCCCTCAGACAGTGTGTCCCAGACTCTCACCACCCCCCTCAGACAGTGTGTCCCAGACTCTCACCAACCCCTCAGACAGTGTGTCCCAGAATCTCACCACCCCCTCAGACAGCGTGTCCCAGAATCTCACCCCCCCCCCAGACAGTGTGTCCCTGACTCTCACCACTCCCTCAGACAGTGTGTCCCAGAATCTCACCACCCCCCCTCAGACAGCGTGTCCCAGAATCTCACCCCCCCCCTCAGACAGGGTGTTCCTGATTGTCACCACCCCCTCAGACAGCGTGTCCCAGAATCTCACCACCCCCCCTCAGACAGCGTGTCCCAGAATCTCACCCCCCCCCCCCCCTCAGACAGGGTGTTCCTGATTGTCACCACTCCCTCAGACAGTGTGTCACAGAATCTCACCAACCCCACAGTGTGTCCCAGACTCCCACCACCCCCTCAGACAGTGTGTCCCAGACTCCCACCACCCCCACAGACAGTGTGTCCCAGAATCTCACCACCCCCCTCAGACAGCGTGTCCCAGAATCTCACCCCCCCCCCTCAGACAGGGTGTTCCTGATTGTCACCACTCCCTCAGACAGTGTGTCCCAGACTCCCACCACCCCCCTCAGACAGTGTGTCCCAGAATCTCACCACTCCCTCAGACAGTGTGTTGCAGAATCTCACCACACCCATCAGACAGTGTGTCCCAGATTGTCACCAACCCCACAGATAGTGTGTCCCTGATTGTCACCAACCCCTCAGACAGTGTGTCCCAGACTCCCACCATCCCCTCAAACAGTGTGTTCCTGATTGTCTCCACCCCCACAGACAGTGTGTCCCCAGACTCCCCACCACCCCCTCAGACAGTGTGTCGCAGAATCTCACCACACCCTCAGACAGTGTGTCCCAGAATCTCACCACCCCCTCAGACAGTGTGTCGCAGAATCTCACCACCCCCACAGACAGGGTTGATGCACCATCAATAACTCTCGGAGACATGAGGTGAGATATTGGCTTTTATTGACTGGAAGAAAGAACAAGCAGCAGTTGACCACCATACTACATCCTGGAGACTTGAGGGCAGGGCTCAGGCCTCAATCGCCTTTATACCGGGGTCTGTGGGAGGAGCCACGGTCAGTGGGAGGGGCCACAGGAGCAGTCAGCGGGGGGGGCGTGTCCAGACAGGTATATGTAGTTCACCACATTCACCCCCCCTTTGTTTTAAAAGAGATTCCCCATGGGGCGAAGTTTCTTACAAGTATATTTACAGGTTAAGTCTATCAGGTGGTCGAATCTGTCGCTGCGATCTATGTAGCACCGGCTGTGATTGCACAGGTGCCAGTGGTGATTGCACCGGAGACGGAGGTTGTGCTGGTTCCGGCCTAATTGGAGGTGTCAGCCCACTAGGCGTCAGTGATCCCTCATGCGTGTGCGAGGCGCCTGGTATATGCGTGTGCGAGGCGCCCGTTATAGGAGTGTTGTGAGGAGTCTGTGTAGGGCTCGGTGTGCGCGGTGTCACCTCGGGTACAGGGTTCATAGTTACCCGCGGAGTGTTCGGGGTAGCGGTCTGCTGCTCCTGCGGGTGCCAGGTCGCGGACGGAGACCATGTCCTCCTGCCCATCAGGTAAGACCATGTAGGCATACTGGGGGTTAGCATGTAGAAGGTGAACCCTCTCGACCAGCGGGGAGTATTTATTGCTCCTCACATGTTTCCGGAGCAGCACTGGCCCTGGGGATGTCAGCCAAACTGGTAGGGTGGTCCCAGTGGCAGACTTCCTGGGAAAAGAGAATAGGCGCTCGTGAGGGGTGGCATTGGTGGACGTACATAACAGGGAGCGGATAGAGTGGAGTGCTTCGGGGAGGACCTCCTGCCATCGAGAGACCAGCGACCCTTTTGACTTAAGGGCTAAAAGTGTGGCCTTCCACACTGTGGCATTCTCCCTCTCCACCTGTCCATTTCCCCGGGGATTATAGCTCGTGGTCCGACTAGTAGCAATGCCCCTAGCCAGCAGGTACCGGCACAGCTCGTCACTCATAAAGGAGGACCCTCTATCACTGTGGATATAGCAGGGATATCCGAACAGACTGAAGAGCTGGTGCAGGGCTTTTATGACGGACGTGGTAGTGGTGTCGGGGCAGGGGATGGCAAAGGGGAACCGCGAGTACTCGTCGATAATATTGAGAAAGTAGACTTTGCAGTCGGTGGAGGGAAGGGGACCCTTAAAGTCAACACTCAGTCGCTCAAAGGGGCGGGTGGCCTTGATAAGTTGCGCCTTTTCAGGACGGTAGAAGTGCGGTTTGCACTCAGCACAGACTTGGCAGTCCCTGGTCATCGTCCTGATGTCCTCAAGGGAGTAAGGTAGGTTCCAGGCTTTCACGAAATGGTAAAATCGGGTGACCCCCGGGTGGGAAAGCTGTGCATGGAGGGCGTATAGCTGGTCGAGCTATGCGCTGGCACACGCTCCCTGGGATAGGGCATCAGGGGGCTCATTGAGCCTTCCAGGCCGGTACAGGATATCATAGTTGTAGGTGGAGAGTTCTATTCTCCACCGCAAAATTTTATCATTTTTGATTTTGCCCCGCTGTTGGTTGCTGAACATGAACGCAACTGAGCGCTGGTCGGTCAGTAAGGTGAACCTTTTGCCGGCGGGATAGTGCCTCCAGTGCCTAATAGCTTCCACTATGGCCTGGGCTTCTTTCTCCACCGCGGAGTGCCGAATTTCAGGGCCTTGAAGGGTATGAGAGAAGAATGCTACTGGCCTTCCTGCCTGATTGCGGGTAGCAGCAAGCGCGAAATCGGAGGTGTCACTCTCTACTTGGAAGGGAATGGTCTCGTCCACCGCATGCATCGTTGCTTTGATAATGTTCCCTTTAATGCAGCTGAAGGCCGCGCAGGCCTCGGCAGAGAGGGGAAATGTGGTAGACTTGACCAGGGGATGGGCCTTGTCTGCGTAATGGGGGACCCATTGGGCGTAATAGGAAAAGAAGCCCAGGCACCGTCTGAGGGCTTTGAGAGTGGTGGGAAGAGGGAATTCTAACAGGGGGCGCATACGGTCGGGATCAGGGCCAATGACCCCCGTTTTCCACGATGTACCCAAGGATAGCGAGTCGGGTGGTTCGGAACACATACTTGTCCCTATTATAAGTAAGGTTAAGAGCTTTGGCCACTTGGAAAAATCGTTGGAGGTTGACATTGTGATCAGGCCAGTCATGACCGCAGATGGTGAAGTTATCCAGATAGGGAAATGTGGGCTTCAGTTGGCACTGGTCCACCATCCAGTCCATTTCCCTCTGGAAGACAGAGACACCATTGGTGACACCAAATGGGACGCGCAGGAAGTGATAGAGCCTGCCGCCTGCCTCGAAGGCGGTTTAGGGGCGGTCCTCTGGGCGGATGGGGAGCTGGTGATAAGCGGATTTCAGATCTATTGTCGAGTACACCTTGTACTGAGCTATTTGGTTGACCATATCCGCGATGCGGGGTAGGGGGTACGCGTCAAGCTGCGTGAACCTATTGATGGTCTGGCTATAGTCCACGACCATCCTATTTTTTCTGCCCGGTCCGAACAACAACCACCTGGGCCCTCCAAGGACTTGTGCTTGGCTCAATGATCCCCTCCCTGAGCAGCCGCTGCACCTCCGACTGAATGAAGGCCCTGTCCCCCGCGCTGTACCTCCTGCTTTTAGTTGCCACAGGTTTACAGTCGGGGGTCAGGTTGGCGAACAGCGGTGGGGGAGGGATCTTGAGGGGTGTAGAGGCTGCAAGTGGTGTCAGTAGTGGGGCTGTCGGCATGGTGCTGGGTGGGATGTGTGGGTCGGTGTGTGTGTGTGGTCAGTAGCGGGGTATATGATGAAGTCCCACAAAACTGAGGATTCCTGACAGTGAGTGGTGGGAGGGGCCCGTCATATGCCATAGTCACACTTTCGAGGTGGCTCTGGAAGTCGAGCCCCAATAGCACAGGTGCGCACAGTTGAGGCATGACCAGCAGCGCAAAGTTCCGATATTCTGTGCACTGCACCACCAATGTCGCTACACAACCCCCCCGGATATCTGTGGAATACAACCCAGAAGCCATGGTGACTCTCTGGCTTACCGGCCGTGTCACGAGTCCACAGCGTTGCACTGTGTCCGGGCCAATAAAACTCTCAATGCTGCCAGTGTCAAACAGGCAGCTAGTCCTGTGCCCCTCCAACAGGATGTCCATCATTGACCTTGCAAGCTGGTGTGGGGCGCTTTGGTCGAGGGTTACGGAGGCCAGAGTTGAACTGCCCGTCTTGGGGCCCGGTAAGCACCAGTGGGTAGGGGGCGGGGCGTGTTGGCGCCGACAAAGATGGCCGCCCCCATCCGGGCAGGCAAGATGGCGGCCCCCATGCCTCGCACGCAGCGTTGCCCGACCCCGCTCATGGTTTAGATTTACAGACCTTGGCAAAATGGCCCTTCTTCCCGCAGCTGGAACGGGTCGCTTCTCGGGCCAGGCAGCGTTTTCGGGGCTGCTTTTTGAGTCTGCAGAATTAACACTGCTCGGGCTTTCACCTGGTCGCAGCCGTGGTCAGGTTTGGGGAGTTCGTGGAATCATGACTGGCAGCGGCGTTAGCGAATTCGCTCGCGGGAACCGGCGGCGGCGGGGTCTGAGGTGTCCACGGGACCGGCGGGGGATCACGCGGCTGGACAGCGTCAGCGTTGTGCAGAGCAGCCTCCAGCATGTCGGCCGTCTCGATCGCCGAATGTAAGGTAAGATCGGCGTGTTCCAGCAGCCGCTGGTGCACGTACACTGACCTGATCCCCGTAACGAAGGCGTCTCGTACGAGGAGCTCCGCGTGCTGTTCCGCCGTGAGAACTGTGCAGTCATAAGTTCGCACGAGTGTCTGTAGGGCTCGGAGAAACACTGCGCCTCGACTCTCCAGCCAGCTGTCGCCGTGTCGCTAGCGATGTCTTGCGTAGACTGTGTTCACCGGCCGCAGGTACTGTCTTTTGAGGGCGTCCAGTGCCACTTGGTAGGTCGGCAAGACTCTGATAAGTGAGTAAACTTTCGGGGTGACCCTCAAGAGGAGAATTCTGTGCATAACAGCGGGTTCAGTCGCACTAACCCCCTCCAAGTATGATTGGAAGCATGCAAGCCAGAGTTCAAAGGCAAGAGCTGCTTCAGGGGCTTGGGGGTCCAAGTCCAATTTTTCCGGATGTAAAATACTTTCCATGTTTTAAAACTTCCAGTCAATAAAATTGATGCACCATCAATAACTCTCTGAGACGTGAGGCGAGATATCGGCTTTTATTGACTGGAAGAGAGAACGAGCAGTAGCTGACCACCATACTACATCCTGGAGACTGAGGGCAGGGCTCAGGCCTCAATCGCCGTTATACCGGGGTCTGTGGGAGGAGCCACGGTCAGTGGGAGGGGGCCACAGGAGCCGTCAGCGGGGGGGGGGGGGGGGGGCGTGCCCAGACAGGTAAATGTAGTTCACCACAAGGGTGCCAAGATTGTCACCACACCCTCAGACAATGTGTCTGAGGATCTCACCAACCCCACAGACAGGGTGTCCCTGATTGTCACCACACCATTAGACAGTGTGTCCCAGACTCCCACCACCCCCTCAGACAGCGTGTCCCAGAATCTCACCACCCCCTCAGACAGTGCGTCCGAGAATCTCACCACACCCTCAGACAGTGTCCCAGACTCTCACTCCCCTCAGACAGTGTGTCCCAGACTCACACCACCCTCTCAGTCAGGGTGTCCCAGACTCTCACCACCCACTCAGACAGTGTGCCCCTGATTGCCACAACCCCCTCAGACAGTGTGTCCCAGAATCTCACCACCCCCCTCAGACAGTGTGTCCCAGAATCTAACCACCCCCCTCAGACAGTGTGTTCCAGACTCCCACTATCCCCTCAGACAGTGTGTCCCAGAATCTCATCCCCACTCAGACAGTGTGTCCCAGAATCTCACCACCCCATCAGACAGTGTCCCAGAATCTCACCACCCCCTCAGACAGTGTGTCCGAGAATCTGACCACACCTCAGACAGTGTCCCAGAATCTCACCCCCCCAGACAGTGTGTCACAGAATCTCACCACTCCATCAGACAGCGTGTCCCAGAATCTCACCACCCCCCTCAGACAGTGTGTCCGAGAATCTCACCACACCCTCAGACAGTGTCCCAGAATCTCACGCTCCCAGACAGTGTGTCCCAGAATCTCACCATCCCATCAGACAGCGTGTCCGAGAATCTCACCACACCCTCAGTGTCCCAGAATCTCACCACCCCCATCAGACAGCGTGTCCCAGAATCTCACCAACCCCCTCAGACAGTGTGTCCGAGAATCTCACCACACCCTCAGACAGTGTCCCAGACTCTCACTCCCCCTCAGACAGTGTGTCCCAGAATCTAACCACCCCATCAGACAGCGTGTCCGAGAATCTCACCACACCCTCAGTGTCCCAGAATTTCACCACCCCATCAGACAGCGTGTCCCAGACTCCCACCACCCCCTCAGACAGTGTGTCCCAGAATCTAACCACCCCCTCAGACAGTGTGTCGCAGAATCTCACCACACCATCAGACAGTGTGTCCCAGACTCTCACCACACCCTCCAGACAGCGTGTCCCAGATGGTCACCACACCCTCAGACAGTGTGTCCCAGACTCCAACCACACCCTCAGACAGCGTGTCCCAGATGGTCACCAACCCCTCAGACAGTGTGTCCCAGAATCTCACCACACCCTCAGACAGTGTCCCAGAATCTCACCACCCCCTCAGACAGTGTGTCCGAGAATCTCACCACACCCTCAGTGTCCCAGAATCTCACCACCCCCCATCAGACAGCGTGTCCCAGAATCTCACCACCACCCCTCAGACAGTGTGTCCGAGAATCTCACCACACCCTCAGTGTCCCAGAATCTCACCACCCCATCAGACAGCGTGTCCCAGAATCTCACCACCCCCCTCAGACAGTGTGTCCGAGAATCTCACCACACCCTCAGACAGTGTCCCAGACTCTCACTCCCCTCAGACAGTGTGTCCCAGAATCTAACCACCCCATCAGACAGCGTGTCCGAGAATCTCACCACACCCTCAGTGTCCCAGAATTTCACCACCCCATCAGACAGCGTGTCCCAGACTCCCGCCACCCCCCTCAGACAGTGTGTCCCAGAATCTAACCACCCCCTCAGACAGTGTGTCGCAGAATCTCACCACACCATCAGACAGTGTGTCCCAGTCTCTCACCACACCCTCAGACAGCGTGTCCCAGATGGTCACCACACCCTCAGACAGTGTGTCCCAGACTCCAACCAGACCCTCAGACAGCGTGTCCCAGATGGTCAACAACCCCTCAGACAGTGTGTCGCAGAATCTCACCACACCATCAGACAGTGTGTCCCAGACTCTCACCACACCCTCAGACAGCGTGTCCCAGATGGTCACCACACCCTCAGACAGTGTGTCCCAGACTCCAACCAGACCCTCAGACAGCGTGTCCCAGATGGTCAACAACCCCTCAGACAGTGTGTCCCAGAATCTCACCACCACCTCAGACAGTGTGTCCGAGAATCTCACCACACCCCTCAGACAGTGTCCCAGAATCTCACCCCCCCAGACAGTGTGTCCCAGAATCTCACTACACCCTCAGACAGCGTGTCCCAGAATCTCACCACCCCCAGACAGTGTCCCAGAATCTCACCACCCCCATCAGACAGCGTGTCCCAGAATCTCACCACCCCCCTCAGACAGTGTGTCCAAGAATCTCACCACACCCTCAGACAGTGTCCCAGAATCTCACCCTCCCAGACAGTGTGTCCCAGAATCTCACAACCTCATCAGACAGCGTGTCCCAGAATCTCACCACCCCCCTCAGACAGTGTGTCAGAGAATCTCACCACACCCTCAGACAGTGTCCCAGACTCTCACTCCCCTCAGACAATGTGTCCCAGACTCCCACCATCCCCTCAGTCAGTGTGTCCCTGATTGTCACAACCCCCTCAGACAGTGTGTCCCAGAATCTAACCACCCCCTCAGACAGTGTGTCTCAGAATATCACCACCCCCCTAAGACAGTGTGTGCCAGACTCTCAACACCCCCTCAGACAGTGTCCCAGACTCTCACACCCCTCAGACAATGTGTCCCAGAATCTCACCACCCCCTCAGACCGTGTCCCAGACTCTCACCCCCCCTCAGACAATGTGTCCCAGAATCTCACCACCCCCCACAGATATGGTGTCCCTGATTGTCACCACCCCCTCAGTCAGTGTATCCCACACTCCCACCACCCCCCACACACAGGGTGTCCCCTGGTTCTCAC